>NC_091446.1:66523435-66828120 GCF_964237555.1 Oryctolagus cuniculus | reverse complement strand
CAATTCATCTTTTGACTGGTTGATAACCCTTAATATTCAAATTCAGTGAAGAAATTACAAGAAAATTAAAGTACAACTTTGCATTATAAAAACAGACCAGAAAACCTTTAACAAAATATAATCAAATCTTGAATATGCAAATACATAAAGAGGATAATGCTCTTTATGTATTTCCAGATTCCAGAGAAGCACCTGGCTCCTGGCTTCAGATCAGCACAGTGCTCCAGTCACAGCGTGACGGCCGCCGCGGCCATCGGGGGTGAACCAAAGGAAAAGAAAGACCTTTCTCTCTGTCTCTCCCTCTCACTGTCCACTCTGCCTGTCAAAAAAAAAAAAAAAAAAGTCCTCTCGCTACTTGAATAATGCATCAGGGGCAGATAATACTTATCCCAGAAAAGCAGGTTTAGTTTAATATTTGAAAATCAACATATTACATTTATCATATTAACAAGAAAATCTATATTATCAGCAGAAATAGGTAAAGCACCAGACATAATTAAAAAGGCACTCATGATACACTAATAATTGAAGGAAACTTCTATAATCTGACAAAGAGAATGTAAGAAAATAAATCTACATGAACAAAATAAATATGATCAAAGATTTCCACCTCAGACTGACAGTAAGGCAAGGATGCCTGTTCTTACTTATTGCTTCTGTGACCATTGCACTGGTAGGAGGCCTTCAAAGGCATGAGGAACAAGAACCAAAGACATAAAATTAGAAAGCAAGAAAGAAACTGTTTTTATTCTTAGATAACATAACTGCTTAGACAGAATCTAATGACAACTTAAAAGGCAAAAAATAAATAAATAAACTAAGTGAATTAACCAGGTTGCTAAAAACAAAGTTAATAATCAAAAACCAATTATACTTCCATACTCTGGAAACAAAGAATTAGAAAATAAAATTTATATAAATCCTTCCATAATAGCATTAAAATATGAAATAATAACTTAGTAATATGCAATAATTTCAATAAAAACTACAAAACACTAATATATAGACAGAATATAATATTTTTTACAGACTGGAAATTTATCGACAGACTCAACACAATCCCAAATAAAACTTCATTTGTTCTTTTTTTTTTTTTTTAAAGATTTAGTTATTTACTTTAAAGTCAGAGTTACACAGAAAGAGGTGAGGCAGAGAGATAAAGAGAGCGAGCAAGAGGTCTTCCATCCAATGGTTCACTCCCCTCATGACCGCAACAGCTGGAGCTGTGCCAATCCGAAACCAGGAGCCAGGAGCTTCTTCCAGGTCTCCAACATGAGTGCAGGGGCCCAAGGACTTGGGCCATCTTCTACTGCTTTCCAAGGCCATAGCAGAGAGCTGGATCAGAAGTGGAGCAACCGCAACCCAAACCAGCGTCCATGTGGGATGCCAGCACTGCAGGCAGCAGCTTTACCCGCTATGCCACAGCGCCAGCCCCTTCATTTGTTCTGATACGCTGAATCTCAAACTTGCATGAGAAAAGAGAGGACCTACAGCAGCAAAAAGATTCTTGAAAAGAAGCACACATTTGGAGGAACAATACTCCCTGATTTCAATTATTAACAACAACAACAACAAAACCTAAAAACAAGCATTGAGAAAGTATGGTACTGGCATAAAAATAGAGCATTAGATCAATGAAACAGAACACAGAATCCAAAAACAGATCCTCATATTCATGGACAACTGATTTTTTACAAAGTTTCTAAAATAACTGAATAGAGAAAGTGTACCAAAAAAGAAAAAAATGGGACTGGGACAACTCAACATAAGGAAGAACAATGACTCTCCATTCTTAACTCACATACATGGAAACCAACTCAGTATGTAACAAAGACTTAAACATAAAAGGAAAAATCCTAAAGCTTCAAAAATAAAACATAGTAAATTATCTCACGACATCATGGGAAGCAAATATTTCCTGGAACACAGAAAGCAAAAGCAACAACAAAAATATAAAATGGTACTTATCAAAATAAAACCTTCTATTTATGAAAAGGTTGGATCACTGAGGAAATGAAAGGGCAACTCAAATACTGCTAAAAATCCCTGAAACACATAAATAAAACTACAGATGTCTGACAAAGCCCTCATAACCAGAAATTGTAACAGAAACACACAGAACTCAATGTTTTAAATGGGCAAAATACTTTAACAATCAGGTCAGCAAGGCTCAAATACAAATGTTCAGTCAACTCCTGGGAAGATGTTCATTACCATTCATCATCAGGAAAACACATATTAAAACCACAATGAGACACCATTTCACATCTACCGACTGTAGTTTAAAAACTGACACCACACAATGTTGAAAAGAATGTGTTGTTAACTGGCACTCTCGAAGATTGCTGGTGGGAATGTTGCTGGCAAAATCATTCTAGAAAGCTGCTCGGCAGTTCCCATAAACTGACACTTCCATGGACCCCATAGCCAAGCAACTACACTCCCAGGTGTTCTGTCTATCTAAGAAAAATAAAGCTGTAGAGCTGCACAAAACTTCCACACTCGCCATCATAGTAGCTTTATTCATCAATAACCAACAACAAAAATTCAAATTTCTATCAACATGAAAACAGATAAACAAATTGTGACATATTCATACAATGGAATAAGTTTCTGATATATGCAACATGGGTGCATCAGAAATGTCACACTGAGGCCGGCGCCACGGCTCAATAGGCTAATCCCCTGTCTGGGCGCGGCACACCGGGTTCTAGTCCCAGTCGGGGTGCCAGATTCTGTCCCGGTTGCTCCTCTTCCTGTCCAGCTCTCTGCTGTGGCCTGGGAGTGCAGTGGAGAATGGCCCAAGTCCTTGGGCCCTGTACCTGTATGGGAGACCAGGAGAAGCACCTGGCTCCTGGCTTCGGATCAGCGCGGT
Source organism: Oryctolagus cuniculus (assembly GCF_964237555.1). NCBI lineage: Eukaryota > Metazoa > Chordata > Mammalia > Lagomorpha > Leporidae > Oryctolagus > Oryctolagus cuniculus. The sequence goes on along the minus strand of NC_091446.1, from coordinate 66,825,245 downwards.
GCGCTGGCTGCAGCGCGCCGGCCACAGCGGTCATTGGAGAGCGAACCAACGGAAAAGGAAGACCTTTCTCTTTCTGTCTCTCTCTCTCACACTGTCCACTCTGCCTGTCAAAAAAATAAATAAATAAAAAATAAAAAAAAAGAAATGTCACACTGAAATAAAAGACATATGAGAGAGTACCTGCTACATGTTCCCATTCACTGAAGGCCATGGTCAGGATAATGGTTTCCTATGGGAGTATGGGGATTTTCTGTTAAGAAAGGAAGTTTGTGAAATGCTGGAGATGTTTTCTATCTTGATTGCAGTATGGTTACATAGGTACATACACTTACTATAATCAATGAACAGCACATGCAACATCTGAATATTTCAGTCCAATGAATGAATTCATTGAAATTCACTTTTCTATTGAAGAAGAAAAGTTAGTTGTGTAGAATATCAGTCAGGAACAGTTTTGTGCCCTGTAAAAGCCCCCAAATCTTAGCATCTTAAATAGGAGTTAATCTAATGGCCAAATGCAGACTACTCACCAAAGGTGGCTCGTTGCCTGTTTGTGGAAATAAACAGTCCAAAGGAACACAGCCACACCCATCTGGTCACATGTTTTCTATGCCTGCTGCCCCCATTACAAGGAGCTGAAGAGTTGCAAGAGATTCTGTCTGATCCATACACTAAAATCTTAAACTATTTTCTATCTGGTCCTTTAAAGAACAAGCCTGTTGATCTCTGGCTTACAATCATAGGCTTATTTCTCACCTATGTTTCATATTAATAAACAGTGGACTGGGAGTTCTGCTGCAAGCCATCCACACTGTGGGACCTGGCTGACGGAGCTATCGCTGGAATGACACTGGTTCTTGTGACACAGCAAAAGCAGCAAGCTCTGCAGGATTTTTCACCGACAATTAAATGATCTGGCTCCAAAGTGATACATCACCTTTCCATATAACTCCTGGGCAAGAACTATTCACAGGACCCCACTCACAATCCCACCATTTGTTTACATATGTGCCTGGAAGTGAAGGAGAAGTGGGATACTTGCCAAATGGCACTAATGACTACCACAATTAAACTGAGAATCAATCAGTCCAGGTGTTTATTTCCAACCTCTCTGAAATACTGCCCTACTGGGCAGAAGTCCTAATCATAAAAATTCCCAAAGTTGCCCCTAACCCTTCGCTTCGGCTCCCATTTCACTCATTAGAACCACACAGCACACTGCTTTCATAATGCATGCAGACTGCAAATCTGCCCAGCCACCACAATTAACATCCTTCAAAAGGCCCCTGCTGTCTTCAAGAAAAGGTCAAGACTCCGTAACCCAGACTGTACCACGGACTGCAGTTCATCTCTCTCTGCCATGGGTTCAATTCTGCCAGGCTCAGAGAAGATGAAGCAGCTCATAATTACCCAAGCATATCACACCCTTTCTGGACTCTACACTTTTGTTCTTGTGGCTCCCACAGTGCGGATGCCCTCCCCTATAGTTCATTCTCACCCTCTATGATTCAGCACAGTCATCAGCTTGTCCACACAGCCCCTGTGACCACCAGGCAAAGGGAACCACTACTGCACCTGACCCAAACCATCATATTACTCACACTGCAGCTAGTGGACATGACCCAAAGTACCAAATCATAGCCCTGATGCCATCAAGTTAAATGACGACCAACTCATCCCTAGCGCACTCACCAAGGGCCAAGCCGTTTTCTCTGCACTTTTCATACGCACTAATTCATCTAGTCCTCATCATAACCTACAGGCAGGTACCGGTATCACCCTTATCTTACAGATAGGGATATTACTGAGGGCTTGCGCAAGTCCTCAAAACTGGTAAAGCAGCAGATGTGGGATATGACCTCAAGCTGGCTGGTCGGCTCAGAGGCATACACTGAACCACTCCACTGCTTAGTACCAAGAACACACAGGTGTATCTCGCCTGGTGAGTACAAGGTACTCACCAACAAAACATGCATCAGATTCCTTTATGGATTTCCAAAGCCCTGGAGCAGAGACACTGAGGCAACAGGAACTGCTTAATCATGGTTTATTCAGATGATATAAACAAGACCCTGGATTCAACAAATCAACTTTGTGGCTAAACAAAGCCCTCTTCACTAAGGACATTCAGGAAGCAGACAGATAATGAGCCACAAATGAGGGTAATTCAAAAATCTTGGGAAAACACAATTAAAAGAGCAGTTTATTTTGGTCCCAAAAGCCTTCTAAATGATGCCTGTTTCATTATTTGCATTTCTCTTGAACTTTCTGAAGTACCCTCAAATACCTTTGTCCTAGATCCCAGCCCTGTCCCCAGGGCTGAAGGACAAAGTGGAAGAAGAAAGGTAGAGGGACACAAAGCAAAGATCTGTAGAAAACGAGCTAGTCTGGGGCCAGCATTATAGTATAGCAAGTTAAGCTGCTCCTTGCAACACTAAGAGCCCATGCCCACTGCCCACTGCTCCACTTCAATCCTACTCCCTGCTAATGCACCCGAGAAAGCAGCAGAAGGTAGCTCAAGTGCTGGGTCTCTGCCACCACATGGGAGATCTGGGTGGAGTTCCAGACCTAAGGCTTAGAGGAGAGTGAACAAGCAAATGAAGATCTCTTTGTCACTCTGTCTTTCAAACAAAATAAGGAAATAAGCTATTGTAAGTTAGGACAAGCATCCATGCAACCACCTAGTTAAGAAAATCCTGAATATGTGTGAACATCAGAGCTGAATGCCTCTGCGGAAACCAGCACCAAGCTTTCTGAAAGTTTTTCTCCCTCACATAATTATGCTTTAAATTCTTAATAGCTATAATTATGGAAGATGGCATTGTTTTGCTTCTAATTTTTCCTGTTCCCCTTGGTATTTATTGATGATAAATGGCTTTATTAAAAAATAATGATAATTACCTTGTTTGGTTGTGTATCAATATAGTTTCAGTTTTTCTTTATTACCATTTATGGAACATTATGAATTGCCAACATTTAATGCTTTTATTGGTTTATATGCTCTTCCTAGTATGAAAAGGAGGGTAGAAATGAACAGAAGTTCAATCCCGCCATTTCCTGACTCCTTAGCCTCAGCCCAACTCTCTTAAGACAGCAATTCAGAACCCTGTTTGCACAAGGCTATAGGAAGCTCCAATTTTTACTATGATAAAATTCTGCCAATGAAATGTATATCCCAAAATTCTCTTCTAAGGGCCAGCACCTACCTGACAGCTACAAAGTGGAAAGCTTCGTCCTTACTGGCACAACCACAGCTCAAAATGAAGCCCCTTTTACTGGAACTAGAGTTTGAAACCTGCCAAATGCAATACAAGAGGACTTAGTATAGGCAAGTATCTGCAGTGTTCCCAGAAAAAATCCTCACTAGGTTTGCTAAACTATTCACAAGACTAGAGAACGCAAAGGCCTCTTCCCAAAGAAGTCAGCACAGCTCCTGAAGAGTTCTCTTGTCCAAAAATCTCCTTTGGGCCTGGTTTGCGTTCCCTCTGGAGATTAACAAGATTACACATCTCTATAGTTATTCCTTTGGGAATGATCCAGTTCACAATTCTCTACAAAATATAAGCCAATTCCCATCCGTGAACCAAATTTAAGCTGTCCACAGTCTCTGCAAACCATGCATGGGGCACAGCTTTCCTAAGAAAGTGAAATTGGAGCCTTTAGCACCAAGAAGAGGAGGAGCTTAAGCTCACAATGTTTAAGTAAGATCCTTAGGAGAGACGGAGTCCAAGGAAAGGAGCACACATTTGCAATCAGAGCCCCTCTGTCCAAGCTAGGCCATGTTCTTCTCTCTGAATGTGACCTCATCTTTCTGCAAGAATGTTTTCAATAACATCTGCAACTCAGGACTGCTGCTGCTAGGACCAAATAAATTAAATGTTTAATATATATTGTTGTTTAATGGATATTCATTTATTTCCTCTTCTAAACCAATGATTCTCAACTGGGGGCAATTTGGCATCTGCCCCCAACCCCCCAAAAGACACTTAGCCATGTCTGGAGACATTTGTTATGATCACATCTTGGGGAAGACAACAATACTGGCAGTGGGTAGGCAAAAAGGGTGGTTAATGCCTTACACTGGACAGGAAAGTCTCTACAATAAAGAAGCATCTGACTCCAAATGTCAGTATTGCCGACACTGAAAACTTTTGTTCTAGACTAATGTGAAAAATTGTTTTTCAGTGTGGTTGCTACTTCTCTAAAGCTTTGGTCTCTTTAAATAAGCAACTATCTACTGAAAACATGCCAAGTAGAAAGCTCCATGCTAGGCACAACTTTCACCACCTCACAAATTTGGTTTCCTGCTGCCTTTTTCCCAGAGCAACTCCCATTCTCAAACACTGTCCATCCCTATGAACATCAAGCTTGCACTTCTCCTTTCTTCTTGATGCTGCTCTCAGCGGCCCTGAAGTCAGACATGCTGTGTGTCACAGCAAAGACCTGTATTAATCAACAATTCCAAATATAGCAACAGCAGTGTGAAAATCAAAGAATGGGCCTTGGGGACATCAATATTTGCATGTTCATAATAAATATTTAACTACACATCTGTGCAATGTTCAATATAGTTGAGGGAGAAAAAGAACATTTATGTTGACTTTTATCAAGTTCTATAACTAACGCATCTGATGTGTTAAAGAAATACAACTGAAGAGTTGTAAGGATGATTTTAAATACATTTATAATATGCACTTATGAGTTGGAAACATGCCTGATTTACTCTGAGGTTCTCTTAACCATCAATTAACTTATACATCTGCCTCTGGAGTCAGTGGAATAATTTTCCAGTCTGCACATTGAAAATCCATTGCTTTCCTATCAGTTAGCCAACTTTACAATTCACAGTGACACTATATTTATTTTTTAATGTGTATTGCTTTATTTTCATCTACTTGAAAGGCAGGGTGATGGAGAGAGAAAGCTGGTTCACTCCCCCAGAAGCCAACAGCAGCCAGGGCTAAGCCAGTGTGAAGCAGAAACTCCATCTGTGTCTCCCATGTGGGTGGCAGGGCCTCAAGCACTTGAGCTATCATCTGGTGTTTCCCAAGATGGATTAGCAGGAAGCTGCTTTGTAAGCAGAGTGCCCAGGACTCAGATCAGCACTCTGATATGAAATGGAGGTATCCCAAGTGGTGGCTTATATACCACTATATCACAACACTCATATAATTAATGTTAAAGGTCCGCTTTCCTGCTTTTACTCTTTGCTGTGTTGTGTTCATGTGTGTACCTTCAGGCTCATGTACATATAAATATATACTCATATACTTAAAATCCATGCATAATTTTTTCATAATACATGATTGTTATGAAGTTTCTGATTATCTCCTACTTACTTGGTTTCCGTTTTCTACACCAAAATAAAGTTATCTTTTAATTCCATTTTTTCACAGGCCTTACAAAGTAACCTCATAGACAGGGATATGGATCTATCTCTATGAGCATCAGCCCCTACTTTCTATGTACATTGACTTTACAACCTGCTACGCCATGCTGAAGGGTTTTATGGTCACAGTCAGTCTCATTTCGCTGTCACAGAACCCTACACAGTCTAGGGGTATCCCCCTTCCCACTTTACAGGGGGAGCAGTAGAGACTTGGAGAGATGAACTATTGGCCAATCACACACTTAGAAAGTGTCAAAAGCAGTGTGTTCACACTAGTGTCTTGTTCCAAAATCCATGCTTGTCTGCATTACACTGCATTAGGAGGAAACAGATCATTCTGTTAGTGTTCTTTAGAAAGACTTAAGTAGCAGGCATGCCCTTTAACGCAGCAAACCTATCTTAATGATGCTATCATCTGCAAATTCACACTCATATGCAGAAATACACTTGTGAAATATGTTCACTATTGGCATAACTTGAAGAGGAGACAAGAGCTATCAATTTAAATAGAAGTATATCCATCCTAGGCAAATCTAAAGAGGATGTGACAATGAGTACTTCCTTTACCCATTACCCATTCTGTCTTCTTGACTGTTCACAGAACACTGAACTTCCGGGTGACAAAGTGCCTAGCTGTGAGACCACTTTTCCAGAGCCAGTGTTGTGGAGTAGCAGGTAAAGCTGCTACCTGTGATGCCAGAATCCCATATGAGTGCCAGTTGGAGTTCCGGCTGTTTCACTTCAGATCCAGCTCCCTGCTAATGGCCTGGGAAAAACTATGGAAGATGGCCCAAGTGTTTGGGCCCCTGCACCCACATGGGAGACACAGATGAAGAAGATCTTGGCCCATGGCTTTGGCCTGACCCAACCCTGGCCATTGTGGCCATCTGGGGAATGAACCAGCAGTTAGAAGACCTCTCTCTCTGTTTCTCCCACTCTCTCTGTAGCTCTTTCAAATTAATAAATGCATCTTTAAAAAAAATCACATTTCCTAGCCTGCCTTACCACCAGATATAGCTATATGCTGGGAAATGGTGAACAATCAGCTCCCACTTACACCAATTACTGTGGTTAATTTCAAACTACCAAGTTGAGTTGAACCAGCCCGTACAAACTCTCAAGAATCTAATAATCGGCTTCTGCAACTTTAGGGTGAACCAGCCTCAGCACGTTCCAGGCTAGGGCTGAATAAGAAAATGTCCACAAATTTGTCCCTCCTTAAGAATGGGAGACACAAAACATGTTTCCTTTCTCTCCCTTTCTTCTTTCTTGAAATTCCCAATACATGACTGGAGTTCTAGTAGTTACCATGAACCATGAATGCAACTTCAAAATGTGGCCACTGCTACCTACAGTGGTGGAGATAAAAGGTACAGAAAAAAAAAGGCATTGTCTCTACTGACCTCATGAAGCTACCATAAGAGCCTTGGCCTGCTACCCCCAGGCTATTTTTTTTTTAAGAAGCTAAAATTTCCATTTTATTTTGGCTTTCTGTTATATACTCTGTAATTAATACAGAGACCTTCAGACTTTGCTACCACATCTCTATTAGGTGATATTTTATAATAAAAATATTTTAGCCCAGTATTTTTTTGGCAAAGAAAAGGGAGGCCAAAAAACGCTTTCAAACAGTCAAGAGGTTGAGCCCTTGATAAACATTTCTGGTTTGCCAATGCTGACACCAGTATCTACACATCGTGAGGGGAGAAAGGAGACCAAGCAAGGAAATTACAGCCCTGGCACACAAATCAATCACGAAAGTGGAAGGGACAGACTGGAACCCAACCAACTTCACTTAATGCCAAAAGAATTTTCGAACAAATAAGATTCAAAGGCCTCTTGAGATAAGCCTTAGGTGAAACACACAACAGGTAAAGTACTGGATGTACTGCCAGGCTGATGTCATCATGAAAATGTTCATGAAACCTGACAATGGGGAGGGAATGCAGCAAAGCTATATCCCCACCCCCTGGCTCAAACAGCAGGGCCTCCCTGTTGATGGTGTCACAGTGAGGAGGACCCCAGAGATGGTAACAAAGAAACAGGAAATGTAATACTGAACCAATACTAGCAGAGAGGGCTGCCAACAGCAACCTGCAGTTAAGGAAGTCCTCAGGGAGAGTACAGACAAATCTAACACAGTCTTCATGGTGTATTTCCCCCAGGTGGTCACAAAGATTATGCTGAAGGAGATACATCACAAAATCCATCATTACATGGTTCTTTTGTCTTATCTTACATAAAATAATTTCCAAATGCATTGAGGAGTCATCTTTGTAGACCAGGTCAAGCCATGAAGCTTTTAAGCATATCCTGTATGGCCAAGAGGAAGGTACAGGCTGTGGAAGAACTTAGTTCCCCATTCTCAAAGACACTGTGATATAATAGGAAAATGAGTTGTACACAGACAAAAAATATCCAGAGAACCTCCATCTGGGGTTAGGCACGGGAAGCATATTGGAATCTCAGTGGTTATGATTTCACAGGACCAAAAGCAAAGAGAATTCGGAAAAGTGCACAGAGAACATGTATCAGGAAGATATGGGTCTTCAGCCAGGCCTTGAAGGACAGAAATCATTTGAGACAGAAAAAAAAATTAAAGTATAATCCATATGGAAAACAGCAAGTAATGGTGTCAAATAGACATATTTCCAATGAACAATGAGACTAGGATATAGAAGAAAACCAGGGAGCAGGAAAGAATAACCCTTAGCAGTCAAGAGTAACAGTGTTGAAAAGGAAAATGGAAATTATTGCTTCTTTTATTCAGAAGTTCATCAACAGATGTTAAACAGATATCAGTGTCTGGACACTGATTTCAGCGTCTCAAACTACTGACTCCTGGACAAGAGGGAACCCCAAAATGCCAAGCAAGAGACTCTTACTACTCACTGGGACTAAGGACAATCCATGTTTTCTGTACTGTCCAAAATGGGACAGTGTCATGAGGAGAAGCAGCCCAGAGTTTTTGAGGCTTACCATCTCAAGTGAAAAAAAAGTGATAGCATGGAAGAAATGAGGCTGCCCCTTGGCTATCTCTTAGCCAGTTTTTCACACACAGTGAAGTTGGGTTCTTTATGTGCTGCCCCACTCGCACCCCCAGTGTTTCAACTCTCACCATATCTGATGGGCCTTGGACACAGTGTGTGCCCAGCAAATATCTGCTCATGAATCCTGCTTGTGGTCTGCAAGGCCCAAGCAAAGACAGGGTGAAGAGTGATGAGCGGCCAAGGTGCCACAGAATCATATCCTAAGGCTAAGTTCACGGCACGGGTCCTCTGGGAGGTGATGGAGGACTTTTCACAAAGCCTGATGACATCAAGGCCAGGGGTCAGAAATGCTTCCAGGGAGAAACATCTGATGGACATGGCTATTTAGAACAGAAAGCAGTGCTGGCTTTAACTTAATGTTTCATAGCCAATAAAGAAGGCTAAATATCTATCGTTTTTGCTAGATTGCTATAAATGAAACATTAGAGGGGTTCTTAAACACCTTGTTTCAGATGTTCATTACCTGAAATTAATCCTGGCCAGAGTATCACTCCCAGCATGGCTAGACTCCATTACACACCCAGGAAAGACAGCATGGGCTATTCTGGGTCTAATTGTGACATAATCCAGGAGGTAAGTAACAGTATAATTTTACCACTTATGCAGCCCAGAGGTACTAAATGCCAGGGGAACATAGGCTGTTTCCTGGAAGTTCTCAAATGCAGCTCTCATGGTCCTGGAGAAGATACAGGACAGTTTAATAGTCTCTTCCAAAAAGCATAGCAACCAGCTATAGTGTTTAATGCAGCATGACCAAAAGGTCGAGACTGACCTGCTCCCAAACCACTACCTTCAGCTTCTCTGAGAATGGGTGTAGCTCTGTGGACTCCTGACCCTTTTAAGGACTTCACAAAGTCATCAGTGCTGGAGAAAACTTCTCTCATTATGCGTGGGGCCAAAAGCTCAAAATAGGAAAAAATTCAAAAGACAGAGTTGGAGGGGGTTACAAAGCTCAAGCAAGGCCAGCGCCGTGGCTCACTTGGCTAATCCTCCACCTGTGGCGCCAGCACACCGGGTTCTAGTCCTGGTCGGGGCAACAGATTCTGTCCCAGTTGCTCCTCTTCCAGTCCAGCCCTCTGCTGTGGCCTGGGAAGGCAATGGAGGATGGCCCAAGTGCTTGGGCCCTGCACCCTCATGGGAGACCAGGAGAAGCACCTGGCTCCTGGCTTCAGATCGGTGCAGTGCTCAGCCTGCGCCGGCCGTAGCAGCCATTTGGGGGGTGAACCAAAGGAAGGAAGACCTTTCTCTCTGTCTCTCTCTCTTTCTGTCCACTCTGCCTGTCCAAAAAAAAAAAAAAAAAGCTCAAGCGAGACTCATCAGTTGAACCAAAAGTGAATTTCAGGGAAAAAAAAATACAAGTCTCCAATAATGGAGGTAACTCAAATTTCCAAGGAACTTCAGCAGCATTCTTCCATAAATACCAGGCAATTTATACAAGCGTATGCTACACACTTGTTCCAAAGGCTTCTGAGCATCCATGCCATGGGCCCACAGGCAGAGAATGGGCTCAGCAAAGACTTTGCCAGTACAGGAAGCACACAGAAAACCTAAACAGACAATGTTTCTTTAACTCCTGCATTCAACTCACAAGCAAAGACAAATTACCAGAGGACCTTATGAAACCTACTGGTATTTCTTAAGTTATTTTACCAAGAAATAGTGTTAAGTAAGCCAGAGAAAAATGACTAGTCCCTCTGTGTTAGTTTTGTCCATAAGGCCACATCAACAGCTTTCACTCCTGCAGAGAGCAGCTGTGGAGCTGAGACTCCAGTGCAGTGACTGTCTAGCTGCAATATGGATGGGTTCAGTGTCACCTGGCTCGAAATTCCTCCACCAGGAGAGTTTCTCCAGAATGAATGAAGAACTTCACCCCAGCACCCCGTCATCCAACATTCTCGTGCCTCAAAATGTGTCTTCCTTTAATACTTTTGAGCCACTTGTATTTCAACATGATCTAATTTTCTTAGTCAATCAAGTAAGTATTCGTAATAATCACAGTTAACACATATAAGGACACCTCAACAAGCTCACAGGAAACAGAACATATAAGTTGATTTTGGTGTAGTTTTTTTTTTTAATCTATGTAGTTTTTTTTATAACATACATTTTCCATGAACTTTGGGAGACCCTTCATATATACCAGGTACACTTTCACACCCTTTGGTTTTTATATACTAATTCAACCATCATGACACTGTAAGATAAGTTCTACGATTATCCCCACTACAGAGGTGAGGACACTGAGGCTTAAGGAGGTAATGAGCCATTCTGCTCACAGCCATACAGCAATCAAGTAGAAGACATGGGAGCTGAACTCAGCAATTTAGCTTCATCAATCTTGCTTTTCATCCCAACACCATGCTGTGCTCCTTTTGTTGACTCACTCCAAAACTAGGTCATAGGAACGCAGACACCTAATACCGAATGTAAGGCTAAGAAAAATGAAGCGTTTTTGGCTCCAACACTCCCCTATTCCTCCCTACTCCCAGTGTTCAGCAATTAGGTATCTCTTTTGCCCCCTGTGAAATTTGTTTTTGATATAAACATGGCTATAACATATCCAAGCAAGCACAGGAGTGACCAAAATAGGCAATTTATTGCTTATTGTGGCCATGTGGGCATACCTCTGATACTGACAATATTAGCCAGTGTGCTGGGCTTTGGGACTTCTGCTTTGCCAAAAGAAAGGAAATTGAGATGAAATTGAGCACTTGCTGCCACATGGTGAGTAATGAGCTCTGTCCTTCAGCCTGCATTACTCTGTTCAACACCAAAAGCAACCACACCAAAGGTAGTGCACGAGATCCATTTTCACAGACAAAGAAACAGACTAAAAATGTTAATACTTACATCATGGTCAAGGAGACTCTCTAGAAGAGATGGCACATGGATTTCAGCCAAAACCTATCTAAAGCTGAGGCTATTACTACAAAGGCAAGCCAGGGAGTAGATTCCATATCCTTTAATACCAGAAATCATGCTTAGTTTTTTTTTTTCCTTCTAAGCAGTGAGTCTTTACAGATTTACTGGTTGTTAAATGCTACTGACTCCAGCTAATTCCCAAATTAACTGGATTCCTTTTGGAGCTTGTAAAATGTGCTACACACTCAACTTCCGAATTTAGCATGCAAGATGATGACCACAGCAGTAAGAATGGTGCAACTTTCTTGTTAGAACAATGTACGCCTAAAAGCCTCCTTTTAATTTCTACCTTCTTTTCTAAGGACTTTGTCAGTGAGGACACACCTAGGATACTGCATATTAATTTCAACACAGCTAATACCCAAAATGTCCCACCAATTTACTCTTCACTGACAATGTTAAAAGAAAATGATTTATGCAGATCAATCATCGCGCTCATCAAGCCCTACCCTGACAGCCAGCCTTCATCATTGCTATTTAAAAGGCACTGCTGACAGGAAAGACCGACTCTTTGATTAAGGGCCCTGTCTGGCTAACCTTTTATTTGAAGAATGATTGCCGCTGAGTGACAAATACTTTTCCATTCATTTCAAGGCAAGGATATTGACATTCAAATTCTTGATGGCTACACTGAGCAGATGCCACTGTTGGCAAGAGGCTTGAGAGCAACAGCAGGTACGCCACGGCTCTGGGGGCAAAGGGAGAAAACAAAATGAAAAGGCACGCACACAGGCACTGGCCAAAGGCTCTCAGCAAATCAGAACCCCAGATCTCTCCGCCAGATCCTCTTTTCAACACTTATCAAAGGACATCTGTGTGCAGTTTCATCCCAGTCCTCTTCTCAGAAGTGTCCTTGCCTCACCTTGACCCTGCTTGGAAATGCACAGGTATCACGGACTGGAAGTAAAAATGCCACTGCCAGCCCTGGGGAAAACATCTCCACGCTGCACAGCATGATCCCGGCGGACCCTGGGCCAAAAGCACTGGCCTCCTTGCTGCCCTCAGGGATTTTAAATGCCTACTTGTGAACTGGAAGAAGCACCAGAAAACTATTCCACAAAAAGGCAACACAGGAATAGTTTGTCCCACTACTCAAGAGGCAGGGAAGGAAGAAGGAAAGAGAATGAGAAAGAAAGAAAAAAAAAAAAAAAAGAGAATGCGGGACAGGCATTTGGCAGAATGATGAAGATGCCTCTGGATGACTTTGTGTGAGTGAGGCTGAGCATCTTTTTTCATTTGATTATTGTTTACAGCCCTTGTGTAGTTTCCTGCTGAACTACGGTCTTCTTACTTTTTACTTACTGAACTTTTTATTCAGTAGAGCCATTTGACTATAATGTAAATTAAAAATCTGTTATCTCAAAAAACAAAATAGTAAATTCACCCCCCCATCCCACACCAAGGTACCAGTTCTACTTATGATTGAATTTCCAGCTGTGTGTACCCTGGGAGGTATTGGGGTCTAGCAAAGGGGATACTTGGGGTCTAGTTGCAGCCTCCTGGCTTCAGCATGGCCCAGCCTTGGCTGTTGTGGGCATTGCAGGAGCGAACCAGCAGATAAGAGATCTCTACCTGTCTGACTCTCAGCTTTCCTTTCAAATAAATCAAAATAAACAGCAGTTTTTAAAAAGACTAACTGAGCTTTTTTTAAAAAGGCAGTGTCTCTAATCCTCTCCAAGTAGCTTTAGCCCTTCTTGAGCGTTGCATACATAAACCATGTACAATATCCTCACCATGAAATTATTTGCTTGTTTTCATTTCTTAAATGCAAAATACTGCCTTAAAGGGAAGTGGGAAAATTATGGATTAAGGAAGGTTATTCAAGACAAGAGCCATCACAAAGCCCCAAGATTAATCATTGCCAGAACAAAATGGAAATACCTCAGCAGGTCATCAATGATTCCTTTGAAATCTTGCTGAGCCGGAACGTGAGGGTCTCACACGCTTCCCAGGGGAAGAGGTGCCAGAAGGCTGCAGTCCTGATCCTTACACAAATTCCCAACAGTGCAAGAAGCCAGGACAGACCAGACACAGTCAGAACCTTCTCTCCTGTCACCCCAGGGCCCAGCAGGTGACCCTGTCAGCAAGAGGAGGACAGCAATGGGGCTTGAGAAAAGGAGCAAACTTGCATTGAATGCAGCCTCTGCTAACAGTGTTCATAGAAACGTGTATTATCTTTTAGATGCATTTTCCCATGAGCTTTATAAAGTACCCTCTGGGCAGGAGTTTGGTGGTTAAGATGTCATTTGGGACATTTGTATTCTGTATCAGAATACCTGGGTTCCAGTCAGCTCTGCTTCTAATTCCAGCTTCTTGCTAATGCATACCCTGGGCAGTAGCAAGGAATGACTCAACCACTTGGGTCCCTGTCACACATGTGGGAGACGTGGATTGTGCTCGGGGCTCCCAGCTTCAGCTCAGCCCAGCCTTAGCTGTTGGCATTTGGGGAGTGAACCAGTAGATAGAAGATCTATGTCTGTGTCTGTCTGTCTGTCTCTGTCTCTGCCTTTCAAATAAATTAAAGCATAAATTAAGAAGTTAAAAATATTTTTCTTAGAAATAAAATACTCTTGCACTTATAGCTGAGGGCTCTTGAGCAAATTACTTTATCTCTTCAATCCTCTGTTATTCCATCTACAAAATGGAGTAGCATTAAATATCTTGTGGAGCCATTTGTAGACATAAACATATTATGTATATTTGTAGACATCAACATATTATATTATATATAATACATATAAATTAAATAAAACAACTTTGTCTTACCTAAACCCTTTTCCCTCTGCTTTCTTTTCCTATTCTCATCTGCACTCACTTGTTTGCATGACAGCAGTCCATGGGCGAGATCAGGAAAAGGATTTATAGCTACAGTCCTACTTCCCTCACTGTGTTACACTGAGAACAAATAAGATAAGGTTAACTCTAAAGCACCTTATAAATTTTAAATCAATACAGAAATGTATGCTGTTGTTACTGTTGTTGTCCACAAATGAGATTCTCCAACCCATTTTGATCTTTTTCCTTATTTATTTTTCCCATCTGTATCTCTCGTGATGAACAATAAATCAATAGCCAATTAATCAATAATCACCATGTCATCTCCATTCCTTAGAACTATTAGTAGCTGCTTCTGCTGCTGTCTGAAAGGACTGCCCAGTAGAAATGACATTTTTTCCATAACAAAAATTTATTGGAAGTTATTATGAGCCAGGCATTGGAAGAAAGAGATGAATGAGAAATACAAAATTCAGTCAAGTGGAGCAAACAGATAAATAAAGAAATGATTTCAATATGACTGCACCATACAAACACAAGGACAATCCGGCCAGCAGGCGATGGTGTCACTACCTGGAAGTTACGGAAGACTTTACTGTCCTATGAGCAAGTCTCTACCATGTGAAAAGCAAGAGTGGGTCTCTGGGGAAGGAGTGGCCAGAGGCCCAAGAGAGATGCCCATGCTCTGACAGGGAAAAGAAGTCCATATCCCTACAGAATGAAGACTTATTCCTTCATACAATGGAGGACTTGAGCTCGCAACAGCTGCCACATGGCCAATGGTTTAGAAACATCATCCTGATAAAAGGCAGGCCACAAGAAACGTTAGCTGAGCATGCGCTCTGAGCTAAAGCATGGAGACAAGAAGACAATCCCTCTATGAGGGGAGATAGGGATACACTGCCTTGCTTGCAGCAGTATCTCAGCAGCTGCCCAGCTAGGAGCAATGAGGATGCCCCGGCATTATCACCTACGGCGCTGCATTTGCCTCAGAACCCACCCTTCATACCTAATTGGTTGGCATGGATTCCTGCTTCTGTGCCTGACTCAACTGCGGCATTTCTCAGGAATCTGGTTATGACAATGGATGACCAAGTCTTCCTTGCAAAGCTACACCTTTCAACTTTTTGTCTCCTCCAGATGACATAGCTGACTACTACTCTGCTTGGACCTTCAGGCAGCCCCAAAATTGTTGAGTAGCCCCCTGTTGCAACCCCTTGCTCCTTCTATTGTCCCCACAGGAAAAGTGTGTCCCAGGCAATGCTATGTGCCCACCAAATCCTGCTTCCTTGTTCCTCCTGGACATACAGAGACAGCATCTGACAACTTCCCTGATAGTTGGTTTGGGTTCTGGTCAATATAGGAAAAAAGGGACAGAGGCCAACCCCAGGACTGGCTGTTGAAACATCCCAGAGCAGACTTCTCACAAGTGTTTTCCAGGGATACAAGATCAATTATCTTAAACACAGATGCCCAAAACACAGGGATGGAGTCTCCAGTTTTCTAGAAATTAGGAATCCAAAATAATGTCCATAGGGCCAGGGGCGGTGCTGTGGCGTGGGGGTAAAGCCACCACCTATGGTGCCGGCATCCCACATGGGTGCTGATTCCAGTCCCAGATGCTCCACTTCTGATCCAGCTCTCTGCTGTGGCCTGGGAAAGCAGTAGAGGAATGGCCCAAGTGCTTGGGTTCCTGCACCCAAGGGGGAGACCCGGAGGAGGTTCTCCTTTCTTTCACAAAGACAGCAGGTAGAGCCCACTCTAAATCTAGTATGAAATCACGTCAAGATCCTTAAGTTGTTTTATCTGCGAAGGCTACATTCCCAAATAAGGTTCCACAGGGACATGAACTTGGGGGATGATCTTGATTCAGCATCTGCATCTCCCATGCAACCTTGGAAGTCCTGTGATATAGAAGGCAGAGGCTTCATCCAACCAGGTCACTCAATAACTGTGTGAACTCCAGCTCCTCCAGTGCCAACCCTCACTGGACACAGAAGGCGGACAAGTAAGGAAAGCTTGTGATGTTAATTCTCCTGAGGTTTCAGGGTTCATTTGTTACAACAGCAGAGCCTAGCCTGGCTTGGCTATACTGCCATCATCTGTGTATGTGGGCCCAGGGTTAACACACAGTGTTCCAGTTTTTGCTCAAAAGTCCCTTTAAAGTTGTTCTTGCTGAATGTCCCAGGAATTTCTCCCAGAGCTTTGCTTGGCTTGGATATGCCTGCCTGGAGGATACTTGTTTCCCTGGGTAGCACAATGAGGCTTTTGCTGATAACATCACTGTTTTCTCAACTGGTCCCACAGGAGAATGGGGGTGGCCAATGGTATTTGGCCCCTGCTTTCACTGAGATTTGGGAGAGGGGGTCGAAGAGGAATGTTTTCCAGCTAAATTCACCCAAAAATGAACCAGGAAAAACAGTAGCTAGTGTCCCCTTTCTTTCTGAAGTGGAAAGAGCACAAAATTTTAGTCATGCTGACTTGGGTTAAAATTTCCTAGTTTTGCAAACCTAGTAGCTATGGTATTTGAAATGTTAGTAGTTGTCACAAAGTCTAGTTCTCTTCCTTTCAAAAAAGTGGGTTAATACCACCTTTTCCACGGTGTCTACAGGGCTGAAATGGTACCAGATACATGTTTAACTGAGTGCAGCACTGACCACGGCCAATCCTGTATGCATGGGAACTTGCCACAGTTCCTACGGACAGGCCAATTAATTCCTACCTGACATTTCTTCCCTTATGGGGCAAGGTGATAGCTAAGTAGGTATAAACCAAGAACATGAGCTCTGACCTCAACTATGCCCAAGGAAGAAAGCATTCCCTGCCTTTTCTCTAGTTCAACCTTTTACACACTACCAATCTATTCCTTGGAAATTGCTCCAAGACAGAAGAAAGATGAATCATCTCTTTAGCCAGGTGACTTTTGCTCTTAAATGTCAGGAGAGCTCATGTTGATCCTGCAGTTAGAACCAAACGCCTCTGAAGGAAGTCATCATGTCCCAACCTGCTTCCATAAACCCCATGCCAACCCAACAAGAGATGCCCTGCATTCACTGACACACTGCACAGAAAGCAGGCAGTGGCAACTTCCCTTGATGAAGACAGGATTTGGCCTCCAAAAGCATGGATGTTCACAAATCAATGGGCTGCTGTCAGTCAGCTGGTATACTCACAGATCAGGTGCTAGGTACAAGTAGAAACACTTAAGAATTAGACTGCAAAACAAGAAGCAGGATTCAACTTCACCCTGACAATTTCTTCTATCACCCTAGAAATAAATCAACTAATAGATGGATTATTGTCCCTCCTCCAGCTAGATCAGCAAAACTTACTCTTACAGGTTGTGTGAATATGTAAATAATATATTACACATTATATGGTATACAGGGTCTTCAGAAAACTCATGTAAAATGTATATTGTGAAAAAACTCCTATGGTTAATTTCAAATTCTTCATGCACCAAAATAAACTTGTCATTTATTTCAGAGGCAGAAACATACAGAGACAGACAAAAAGACAATCACTCAGGAAGCTTCCTTCCACTGTTCAGCTCCAAATACCCACAATGGCCAGGACTTGGGCCAGGCCAAACCTGGGAGCCAGGAACTAAATCCAGGTCTCCCATATGGGTGGCAGGGACCTGCAGCCGGACCATCACCTTCTGCCTCCTGAGGTCTGCATTCGGAGGAAGCTGGAATCAGAGCAGAGCCACACATCAAACCTAGGCCCTCCAATATGGGACACAAAAGTCTTAACTAGCATCTTAACCACTATGTCACATGTACACTCTTGAACTTTATCTTTTTATGTCATTTCCCCACAGACCTTTTGAACTGCCTGATAAATTAGATAACACATGTGCATTATATATACATCTGTAATGCATGTCTAACGGTACCCACTTCATGTCATATACTATTCTAAGTGTTTTATCCATATATATAATACCTCAAATAGTTTATGAAAAATGAAATAAAGTTTAATGAGTGCAAAATAATTACTTGGGTGTAAAAGAATTCTGAAATCCATGTTTTTTTTTTTTTCGGAATACACATTTTCTGTGACCTTTTGAAGACTTCTCATATTCACTGACTCAGTCTTCACAACTCCACAACCTAGGTGCTATAGGTATCACCATCTTACAGTGAGGACAATGAACTCAAGATGCTAACTCACCTGATATCACAGAACCAGTGGGTAGCAAGGCCAGGACTCAGATTGGGACAGCCTGGCTCTGGAGCCCATGGCCTTAGCCACTAGGCAACACGACCTTCCAAGTGGGAGTGGGAGTCAGGGAGAAGGAGAGTACCTGGTACAGGTGGCCTCCAGGGCTGGAGAATATCCAGCCTGTAGGCGTTATAACCCCTGTGAAATCATTTGGTCTGCCCCTGCCAAAGCAAGTGCAGGCAGGACACAAAAGTCAGTAAGTCTATAGCAGGCTAACTTTTTAAAAATATTTATTTATTTACTTGAAAGGCAGAGTTACAGAGCCAGAGGCAGAGAGAGAAGAGAAGAGAAAAGAGAAAGAGAAAAAGAGAAAAAGAGAAAAGAGAGAAAGAGAGAGAGAGAGAGAGAGAGAGAGAGAGAAAGGAGGGAGGGAGGGATGGAGGCTGACTTCTATCTGCTGGTTCATTTCCCAGATGGCCACAACAGCCGGAGCTGAGCTGATCCAAAGCCAGGAGCCAGGAGCTTCTTCCGGGTCTCCCACATGGGTGCAGGGACCCAAGCACTTGGGCCATCTTCTACTGCTTTCCTAGGCCACAGGAGAAAGCTGGATCGGAAGTAGAACAGCTGAGACTGGAATCAGCGCCTATATGGGATGCCAGCACCACAGGCAGCGATTTTACCTGCTATGCTATAGCGCCAGCCCCTAGCAGGCTACTATTTAACTTGATAATTGTATAGGGCCCGCGAATAACATTAGAAATATTCAAATGGCCCTCGTCAGAAAAAAACAAAAAAACAAAAAAAAACCAGCTTCCCACTTCTTACACACCTCAACACATTCTAAAGAAACAGCCCTCCAACTGAAGCAGCTTGCTGCAGGAGCAGGGGACTACTCCAGCACACACAGATGCAACGGGACAGTTGCATGTGAGAAAAGAGCAGGTGACAGCACATCTTAGCAGTAACAGGAGCCAGCACCAGGACCAAAGCAATGCTCTAAAGGAATACCTTGGGCCTGCCATGGGACCTCTCCACCATCAATACCCAAATAGTGGCAGCATATGAGGGTCTGGGAACACCCAGCTCTGCCAGATTGAAGACAAAGGAAATAGGAAGGGAGAAGGACAGCTTCCAGACAGCCTTGCTGGGCCTGCTTGGGGCGTCACATCTTTCATGTACCAACTGCTAGGGGCAAGCGACAGTCAGCTTTCTCAGCCCTGCAAAGCTCAGGGGCCCAGGCCTTGCTCTTGTTTCCCATTACTGAATAAATCATTTCAGTCTCCTCCAGCCCTGGCCCTGCTCCACCATCCACAGACAATCAACTGGGGCTCCCCTCTCCAAGTTGTCATCAAAAGCAGAGGGCACCAGTGTTCTCTCCCAAGCCTCTGCAGGCCTCATGGGCAACGTCCCCGCCTCCCTCCTTAAGCATATCGGAATGAGCAGTATCTGACTGTTGATTCTTTCATCTCTGCAGCTTTGAAAACCTCAAACGTCATATCGGATCTACAACAAAGGCCAGGGACTTCAGGGGCTGACAGCACGGCCATAATTAAAGACAACCGTCAGTGAGCTGCCATGTTAAACAATGCTGCGTTATAGCTGCTCCAAAACCAACTGTTTACCTTTCAGGCTTTTCCACGGCAAGGTTTAAACAGGTGCGGTTTAAATTGTTTTCATAAAAGATAGGCAAACAGGAGATAGGAACTTTTCATCTCTCGAAGACAAGGTGCAATAATGTACAGCAGGCCGTTCTCTTGCTAACAGTGTCCAGTTGATTTACTCAGGGGAAATAGTAACTGGTTGGTAACTGGTACGAGGAGGAAGGTAAAAATAACTCTGAAATAATACAGAGACAGAGCCGCTGATGGAAAGAGAAACAATCCCAACATTTACGTCTTCAGGTCCTTCTGGTCCCTGGACCTGTTAACCCCTTTGCAAAATAAGGTGATGTTTCAAACTTATGTTGAGTACCAGAATCCCTTTTCCAAATCAAGGCCAATAAAGAGAACAGAAAAGCTTAGTGTTTTTGAGGGTGGATCAGGGGACCTCTTGGCTCATGATCCTCCCAGAAGATTTCTAGAATTTTGAGACCCACTAGACTGACTCATTTCTGTGAGTTCTTCCCCACAGGTAAAACATATTCCATTGCCCATCCACGATGGTTTTCTCACTATTGAAGAACACAAAACAAACGCGGTCCTGAGTCGATGATTTATGGAAGAAGAAAAACACCTGGTTCTCTGCTCCACCTGGAGTTTGGGGTAGGGCTAACTGTATCAACAGCAAGAAGAAAAAGGTAGAATACAAAGCATATGGTAATAATCTTCCAGTGTGCAAACTCAACTCCTTGGCTAGCTCGGTGTCCTAGCTCCAAGCAGGTCTAAGGCAAGCACAGGAAATGTGCTCTCCACACTTCCTGTCTCACAATCTTTCACCAGCATCCTGGAGGCCTGCACTTGGCATGCTCCCAAGTTCATCTGCGTGCTGCAGACCAGAAGCTTCTGGAGCTCCTTGGAAGTAGGTCTATTCAAAGAAAACCAGGAACACTGGTGCCTTGGACACTGTACACAACTGTGGCAGGGAACAAGAGGACTGTTTCACCGAGCCACCAGGAGATGCCTCTGGAGTGAGTCAAGGAGAGCCTCTTCTGCAGGTTTTCAGAGATTTCTCCACACAAGGGCTGCTGCCCTCCTCCTGTGTGTAACTCACAGATGGTGGGGGAGGGCGGGGCCAGGACCACAGTGGCTGTGGTTAGGGCCCCACAGGGGAGATCATGACTCACTATGTTGATCATGGGCGGAATTTTCCGACACTGGAGGATACAACCCTAAGAGAGTAAATGTTATGAGCCATCACACATTTCTTTGCAGACCAAAGATCTTAAAAATGTGAACAATGAAAATCTCCAGTGCTTGGCTGGGACAGACCCAAAGAATTGTCAAGACAGAATCTATAAAAATAGGATGGAGAATCCTTGATCAGACAAATCTCATCTGTTGACAGGCTCCTCCCCATAGGGGCCCCCCAAAAAATCTTTAAAGAAGACCAGACCACTAAGAGCAAGCTACTATGAAGGGAAAGGTGATGCCTATTTGGTTCCAACTGAGAACCAGTGAAGGCAGAGAAAACCAAACACTCCCTGACAAAGGCTGGGCCAGGATCCTCTCCCACACCTCCCAGTGCTGACATCATTCTTGATAGCCTTGTTTCCATCCAGCCTGCAGAGCTCCATTTTGAAAACAATGACCCTTTATGGAGAGTTTTCATTCCAGCTTAAGTTCTAGAAACCAAAGAGCCAGTATGTCTGAGCTGGAGAAAGCCTTCCTCACAAATCGGGGTAGTGTGTACTTAGTGGTAATATCCGCCCCTTGGACTTGCCAGGCTGCCCTGGTGTTTTCAGAATGAAGTCAGATGTAACTAGAGGGGGATCAAAGTGTTTGGGACAGACTACTGAGCACTGGCTATTTTTCTGACTTGAGAAGCCACACAGCTTTCCTAGCATGGTTACATTCTGGTAATAAGCTTTGTCATAAATTTACTATCTCCTTCTATTTGTCTATAAAACAGCTTGCTCCTCATCTTTCTAAACTTGGCCTGAATACAGAACTTTTAACTTAAAATATCTAACAATATGTCATCTCCACCAGATACACGACAGCTATTTCCAAGATACATAATATTATTAATTGTTTTTGAATGTAATTGAACTGTTGTGAATCCAAAAAGTATAAAAATGACATTTAGCCATCAACAGTTCTTGAAACATTATATACACAAAAGAAGAAATACTAACAAGTCCAATAGTACTCATAATTTCAAAATTATACCCTTTGAAGCCAAAATGACATTAAGAGAAACAGAAAGGATGTAAGAACTTAAAAATAAAATTGTAGCGCTTGAACTTGCCTTCTGATAAAAATTAAGTGTGAGCTAAATTATTTTTTATGTTTGCAGAACTGTCAAACAATGTGCCGTCTCCTTAAACTATTTAAAGAGGTAGGACTGGAGTGTATGAAGACTATCTGGGAGACACAAACAAGACTGACTTCCATTTATTCTGTCGGCTTAGGATTTACTGAGCACCTACTATGCACATACACCATGCTGTGCATCATGGAGGATTAAGGAAAACACATGGATTAAGTCTCAAGGAGCTTCACCAACTCAGTAGGCAGATATGGGAGGCACCCCAAATTTTAAAATAATAAAGCCAGACTACTTCTGACTACATGCCCACATAAAAGCCCCGGTAGGTAAGGGGGGGGGGGGGAGGGTGAGATTAGGAAGAATGCCAAGTGAGCCTGGATTGTTGAGGAGGCTCCATGTCAGAGCTAGAATTTCAGCTGCACCTTGAAGACAGTCACATAGAACAGGATATAAAGAAGACCAGAGCTTGTTTACAACAGGCAAGGCAGTTTAAACAATGGCTTACATCCTAAAACAAATACAACTGGTTGGGGAAGGACAGACTAAAATGAGCAGCCCAGCCAAGGCCCAGACCTCAACTCATAGACAGGGAAAATACTTGTGTGCCGCCTCCTCCCCAGGTGTTTCTCATGTCCAGCTTCATTGGCATCTCACCCAGCTCAGGATTCTGAGGCTCCCAGGGCCCTTCTTCACCAGGCTTGCCCCTCCGAATCCCATATGATCCCCACCAGGTACATCACCCTGAGTCAGAAACTTCCTTTGCCTACCTCTGAGAGCTGTACTTAATTTAAGAATCCACAAAATGGGTCAGAATTGGAAGTGGTCACTCCCTTTGCCCACCTAACGATATGGTCATCCGTCTTCTGCAACCTCTCAGTGCTGTCGTGAGCTCAGTGACTGTCAACCAAGGCCAACGCAGAACCCTAGGGACCACTTGGTGACATCGGAGGCTGTGTTAGCAGAATCTAGTGGGCAAAGGCTAGAGATGCTAGAACACCTGGGACAGCCCTCCACAAAGAGCTTTTTCATCTAAAACGTCAACCGCAGCAAAACTGAGATGGGATGAATACAAACATGCATGGTATTTGAACAACAAGGACAACTTTCTGGGCCGGCGCCGCAGCTCACTAGGCTAATCCTCCACCTTGTGGCGCCAGCACACCGGGTTCTAGTCCCGATTAGGGCGCCGGAGTCTGTCCCAGTTGCCCCTCTTCCAGGCCAGCTCTCTGCTGTGGCCAGGGAGTGCAGTGGAGGATGGCCCAAGTGCTTGGGCCCTGCACCCCATGGGAGGCCAGGATAAGTACCTGGCTCCTGCCATCGGATCAGCGCAGTGCGCTGGCCGCAGCACGCCGGCCACGGCGGCCATTGGAGGGTGAACCAACGGCAAAGGAAGACCTTTCTCTCTGTCTGTCTCTCTCACTGTCTACTCTGCCTGTCAAAAAATAAAAAAAAAAAAGGTCAACTTTCCTTTTTGTTCTCTTTTCCTTAAACTTGGCTTAGACCCATTCACTTCCAGAAGGTTTAGCCCAATCTGCAGGATGCTTTCCTGGGCAAAACTGCCTGATTCATACAACCCAGGATAATCTCCCCCTCCCAAAACATGACAACATAAGAGAAGTGCACTGCGGGAAGGATGCTCTGGCCAAGAAGTATGTCCTCCACTCTTGCAAGTGATAAACTCATGCCCCAACCCAAACCCCAGAACCTTTTATACTTTTAGTGCCCTTCCTAAATTAGACATGCTATAAGTAATTACATTTGCATGGAGAGGAACCTCACGTTCTGGACATTTGCTATGCATGTACTTTCAGGTTTGAGCTTTGCATAGGTAAACAAAAGCCATCATAACACTGAAATATTCCCCACTGAAATAAACTGTTCACCAAAAATGGTTTTCACTCAAACACCCCATCTCAGTGCCACCCATCCCTGATGCTTGGATTAACAGTACAAGCCTATCTGAGGGTCAACTGTCATAGAAGCCCCCAGTACAAAATAAGTGAAGCTGAAACTCTTGCTAATGATATGCGGCTTCATAAATGCAATGGAAATGATGAAGAAATCCTTAAATCATACTCAAATTGCTGATCTGGAACTCTTAGACCAACTGAAAGAAAAAAAAATCAAGAGGATAACAAAATTTTATGACAGTTTTCAACACTGAAGGTAAATTAAGAAAGGCTTTCATAAAGTTGAAAAAGACCAAATTTTGCAAAAAACAATAACAGCTGACTTTTGTGAATGCACAATAAATGTACACATAGGAAACAACCCCTCACCTCTGTGTGACAACCACAAATTACTTCCAAAAAAGTGGGGAATGGAAAAAAAGACTGTCTGGAAGTGGAGACCAAAGCGTTCACGCCTGAGTCCCACTGTCTCCTAATTCTGCAGACCCCGACCAAGCTGCATCCTGCCTGCCTTTTCACCCTCACCTTCAGTTTCTCTAACTAATCAGCCACACCTGTTTCCTATTGCCCGCGTCTTCTTCCGCTCAGAGCCTTTGCAGGGCTGTGCGCTCGGCAGTCCTCCTTTCCAGGTCTTTCCACCCTGACCCACAGATCTCAACCCAAACCCTCCCTCTGGAGAGGACTGTTCTGACGTACACGTACCCTACATCTCCTACCAGGAAGTGATGCATTGATGCTGGAAAACCCATGTGTTAAGTGGAGGGAAGGATGAATTGACGGCTGGGTGGCTGGAAGGAGGGACGGATGGAATGAAGGATGGACTGAGGGAAGAAGGAAGTTATTCTGTGAAAGAGTCAACCATTATCTGCTGTCAATAGCCATTATCCCCTATGGCCATTTTCCAAGCAATTGTTTCTCTCCCTTGGATCATTTGAGACTGAATCAGTGGATCCAGAGCCAGGCAGGGAGAAGCCTGATTAAGGTCACTGCACCACCTCAGGGACAGGTCCCTGTCATCCATTTTCTCATGCTTTGTGTCAAGTCTGATTTCCGGGCCCTCCAGGGGTAAGGCGTCTGTTACCTCCCCACGGACACGTCTGCACATCCGCCCCACTGTGAAATTTGTCCTGATTTTCCCAGCCTAAATTCCTCTCTGCTTAACTTCACCCCATTACTCACAGCCATCTCCCTCTGGACTACAGGAAACGAGTTGGTAAAACCCACTTTCTTCCCCTGGCTTCCCACAACTTCCCATTCAGCTCCTGATTCCATGATGACTTAGTGTGGAATGAGTCTCAGGCAAGAGGCATTTACACAATCGTGCTGCACTAGAACTTGGTCACCACCAGCCTCACCTCATCTACCTATCTCTCATCCATCACTTCCTTGCTCCTTCCTACCTCCTCCAGCCTCCATAGCACCCAATCTGATTTTATTTTCCCATTACACAATTGTTCCAAACTATAGTTTTATGGTAGGATATACACAGTTAATTTCTGGAAGGCTGCCCAAGAAGCTAATGACGGTGGCCTCTGAAGATGGAATTGCTGTGGAAAATACTTTATTTATGCAGTAGTTGAGAGGTGGCATTGAGGCACAGCAGGTTAAGCCTTTGCCTTCAACACCAGTATCCCATATGAGAGCTGGTTCAAATCCCAGCTGCTCCACTTTCAATCCAGCTCCCTGCTAATGCATCTGGGAAAGCAGTGGATGATAGCCCAAGTGCTTGGGTTTCTGCAACCCACATGGGAGACCTGGATGGAGTGTCAGGCTCCTGGCTTCAGCCTGGCCCAGCCCTAACCATTGCAGCCATTCAGGGAGTAAACCAGCAGATGCAACATGTATGTATCTCTCTCACCCTCTCACCCTCTCTCTCTCTCTCTCTCTCTCCCCCTCCCTTCTTCCCTCCCTCCCTCCCTCCCTCTCTGTAACTATGACTTCGAACTAAATAAATAAACCTTTTGGGAAAAAAAAGTGGAGTAACTGGGACTCTAAACCGGCATTCCAACATGGGATGCCAGTGTTACAAGTGCCAGCACTGGTATCAGCAGTCAGATACATATCTCAGTGTTGCTTAACAATTTTTGGTATTTTAAAACCTGTAAAATGCAGGATGGCAGACACTTGATCCAATTTTTTAAGGGAGAAAAGGAAAAAAATACAAATAAGCCAGCTTTGTTCTGTCTCCACAACCTATTCGTAATAATGATGGACCAAAAATAAATGTGTGTTTGCATTCAAGTATAGAGAAGAAACGCCTTAACAAAACAGAATTATGGCTATCACAGCAGTCTGTGAAAAAATTATTAGCTTTATTACTACAAAAGTAGTTTGAATAGGAGTCTTCCAGCTGTTAAATCTGATCATCAAAACACTGCCAATTTTCTCAGCCACAAAGTCTTTTTGAACAGTGCAGAATGTGTCACAATTAAGGGATTTTCTCACTTCTTAATAATTCTCAGATTCAGAAGGTTTTTCTTATAAATAACAATCCAAGCGATGGCATCATGCTCTGCTTTTTTTATATATAATTTTATGTCTTTCTGGACATGGCAAAGGGAGTCACATACAAGGATGGGGATTTTGTGCATCTCTGGTAGCGGTCCTCATACGGAAATTTTCCCATCCTGACAGCACCAAGGCTGAAGCAAACCTCTGATTTCAATTTATGAAATCAAAACACTCCTTGAGATTCCACATGTTTTCTAGGACATCCACCCTTTGTCTTCCCCAGCAAGGTCCAGCTTCCATTATGTCTGACTTCTCCTTGGAGTAACTGTTCTTTAAACACTGCTATCTCAGTTCTGAATTGCAGGTGCTGGCTGACTCCAGAATGGCTGGATCAGGTATCTGGGAGACCAGTTATGGCTCTATTTTAAAAATCCCTGAAGAATTTTTAGTTTGCAATTTACAGTGATCCTCCATATTTGTTCCATTTCCTGTTTTGCCTTTATCTCTCTTCCCCTACTAAACACACACATACACACACAATCACACTATACTACATCTCAGTAGCTTCCTATACTAAAAGTCAGCTCAAAGAGCTGCCTGGCTATTGAAGTCAAGTACTCTGAGACAACGTAGTCTTTTCTAGGATAAGAAAGGTTCATTTAGCAGAAGCTGGAACAGAGAGACCACACTCACCAAAAAGGAAAAAAAAACAGGGAAATACCCAAGGGTCTGACTCTAGCTAAGATTCTGAAGTCAAGATACAAACTAAAATGACAAGAGTCAGAGTGGTCGTACAGTAGGTTAAGCTGCCTCTTCCAGTACCAGTTCAAGTCCCAGCTGTTCTGCTTCTGATATAACTCTCTGTTAATGTGCCCAGAGGAAGCAGTGGATGATGGCCCAAATACTTGGGCCACCATGCAGGAGACCCAGATGGAGTTCCTGGATCCTAGCCTCGAACTGACCTAGCCCTGGTCATTGTGACCACGTCAGGAGAGAACCAACAGATGCAAGCTATCTCTCTCTTTCTTTCTCACTCTGCCTTACAAGTAAATAAATAAATCTTTTTAAAAATAAATAATAAAATGAAGATAACAGCATGATGTTATGAAATCCTGGACTAGGGTCCGTAATATTTACACACAAATTTCAATTTCACTGTTTACCAACTGGATGTCCTTCCTTAATCTGCAACATGAAAGCCAATTTCCTGTCTCATAAAATGAGGCAACTGTTACTCAACTGATGTACAAGGTTCCTACAGGAATGCAGTAGATAACACACAGCAGAGAAAATACTAAGCACATTCATACAATACAACACTTTGTCAAACAGAGGTCTCTAAGCATGTCAGCGAGGGAACACGAGCTGCCCAATATTGAGGTGGCCCAACGGCTGCCAGTGTGAGATGCCAGCCCCCAGGCCATCAGGGGCTGCAGCAGATTCCTATAGCTGCTTTTAGCAAATGACCACAAACTCAATGGCCTATCTGGACAGAAATTCGTTCTCCCACAGTTCTGGAGGCCAGAAGTTTAAACTCTGTTTCCCTAGAATGTACTCCCGCTCTGGAGGGGAGTCTGTGCTCTTTTCTCTCTCAAGCTCTTGACGCCCGCCAGCATGCCTTAGCTTATGGCTGCATCACTCTACCTCCAAGGCCACCAGCTTCACACCTGTTCTCTCTTCACGTCACTTTCTCCCCTCTGTATGAGATAAATTCTTCAAAGGGTCCCTTTAAGGATACTTGTGATTCTATTTAGGAACTTCCTGGAAAACCCAAAATAAACTATTCATCTCAAAATCCTCAACTTCATATACACAATATAAGTTGTTACCTTACCCATATAAGGTAACACAGACTCAGAGGTGCCAGCAATTATAACTGGACATCTTCTAGGGAGCCATCCATGGGTACAAACATAGTAGGCAAGACCCCAATCAAATAACTTTAAAAATCCAGGTTAGCCTTGAAATCACAAGAAGCTTTTGGCCTAATTTATACTGCTAGATGAATGAATGAATGAATGAATGAATGAGAGATCCCAATCTTACTGAGAACTCTAAGACTGACTGAATCATTAAATGCAGATGAATTTGGTTTGGGGTCGGAGGATTGGTAAACAGCAGAAGAGTGAAGCTACCAGGGCATGCTAGCAGGTAGACAGGAGTCAGGAGACAGTAGAATAAGAAAGGCAAACAAACTCCAGGGATGTGCCAACAGGAAGCAAGAGAGACATCCCTACGGATGGACCACAAGGGTCCTGGGAAGTCGACTAGATGCTGTTTTGCAAGCTTATTCTTCCACTTCTTCACCAAATGCTTGCTGAGAGTGTATTGTGCACCAGACACTGGTCAAGGGCCCTGAGTAGACAGCTGCAAACCAATCGCATACAAACACTTCCTCTATCAAGGCCCCCAGCCTTGCAAGTGTTAAGTCAGTGCAAGGCAGCAACTATTCACAGAGGACCTCATATACGTCAGATGCCACGATGGACATGACAAAACCAATTCCTGCACCAAACTCACTTTGCAAGTGACAGGCAGTGAGATTTCCTGGAAAAACACCTATGTCCTCCAAGGTGAGTTCCCAGCCCTCATAATCCACCCTGCTGAAAGTCAGGATGGCAGCCTAGAGCCCTTGGGCAAGCCACCCCTTTGTGGGTACTTTTTTTAGGATATGGAAGAGTACCCAGAGCCACCATTCTGCACTCCGTCACCACGTCGAGCTCCCCTAACGGCTTCTGAAGGCCCCTCCATCTATCTGATTGCATACACCATGCCTCCCACAGGAGGGTGGCATGATTAAGTGGCATTCAATCTTCTCTGCTGGCTGATGTCAGGCTCCGCAGCATCACAGCACAGAGCGGGCACCCCAGGGCTGCAGGGGGAACAACCCTGAGTGAGTAAAGAATGGGGATGGAGGGGTAGCAGCAAAGAGGGGACGCAGGCTCCTTCTCATTCTGCACGTGCGCCTCTCTGGGCCCCATAAATTCCTCTGGCCTGCGTATTTCACTCAGCTGTCGGAATGAGCTTTGCTCATACAGCCACCACTGTGCAGAATCAATCATGCCCTTCTGCACAGAATGTTAATTGTGTGCCTCGCAAAAAATAAAAAAATAAAAAAATGGAGCACACTGCAGAGGCCTTAGAGAAAATTCCAAACCAATTTTTTTGGAATTTACAATACTTTTTAAATTGCCATGTGAAGTAAATCGTCACAAACACAGGCTCGTGACCCAGCTGCAACCCAGGTGCCTTTCTCAAGGCTGGGGAGGGACATGTTAAGAAACCTCTTCACACTTCCATCAATTGTTCCATACAAGACTTCCAGGGCCAGCTGCTGAGCCGCCTGAATAAAGACAGCCGAGCACTCCCAGTGCCTGTGTCCTCAGTTAACACTGAACAGCCCACTCTGATGGACCTGGGCTGCCAATCCTGGTTTGCATCTGGCAGGGGTTGTCTCATCGCAAAGGTAAGAAAAGAAAAGAAAAACAAACAACAAAAGGACTCCTCCTCTTTCTCCTCCCTATCCTTCTTCCCAGGGCTGGCTATGACAGAAATAAAATTTAAAAGGCGGAGGACAACTGTAAAGGTCTCCCCAAGTCACCATCCGAGGGTCTGGGGCCCAGAAATCCTGTGTGCTTCAGGGGACCCTAAAGGTTTTATTCTACAGAGGTCACGTTACTAAAAGGCAGACAAGCTCTAGATATACATACACGTATGTGCATGTGCACGCACGCACACGCACACACGCACACACACACACCCCTTTTAGAGGGAGAGCAAAGAACTGACTCCACAGCCACAGCCTTCAAGGATCCCATTGTTTCCTAAAGGACCGACGGACACAGTGACAACGCGACCGCTTCTACCACCAATTTTGGGAACATGTGAAAAATACGGTTTGCTGCTTGCTGGTATGTGGTCCAAGATGACTCATAAATCTTCCTTTATCTCCTTCGTGGTGTTAGCAGAAAAGGATGAGTTGCTTTTTTCCATCTCATTCTCCCGTCTATCTGTCTGTTAGCCGTGCCCTTGAGCAAAGATTACTGATGCCCTGCCTTTGATATATGACACATCACCCACAGCAGCTTTTCATCAAGTGAATTAACCTGGAAAAATGCAAACCCACCTGCCAGTTGCTTCCAAACTTTGCACAATTCCTTTGTGTACTTCCTTCCTAATGTGCATCAGGCAGGAGGGTGGCAAGGGCAAGCCAAAGAAGTATGGAAAATTAAGAGAATCTAAACTGGGGGTTCTGTGACATAACTCACTCGCTGGGAATGGCCTGCTTTTGCATAAAGAGTTTCAGAGGGTGTTTAAATGAAAAACTCTGGCTTAGCCACAGTTCAAAATGCTTTGCACCTGAGCTGGAAAATGCCATTTTCCCCCAGTCATTTACTGTGTGTGGCTGGAATAATGACAAGAGCCTTGGCAGCCGTTGATGACACGGTTACAGAAACTATTTGGTGACTTCCAATCAATAATCTAGACGGGCTGGGGAGGAGCTGGCTGCAGGAAGGACTGTGCCGACAGGAGAAAGAGAAAGGGAGAAAGTGAGAGGTGAAGACAAGGAGGAGGGAAAGCTGAAGAAGAGAAGGGAAGGCAAGCATGAAATGAATGAAGACTGTTCCGCCAGCCCCTCCCACAACTGGACTCGCTGACAAGCAGTTCCTGAAGCCTCCAATGGCCACGGCAGAGTAAACGAAGATGCCAAGCTTCATACCTGAAGGAACTCCTAGTTTAAATGTTCAAAGGGGAGGTGCCTCAGAGAGCGTCCCTGTGCAGCCCTGCATCATTCAACCAGAGGGCGCTCAGGGAAGAGAGAGCCTCTGACCCACCCAAGGTCACACAGCACAAAGTGGGGACAAGGTTGAAAACCAACTCTCACCAGTCCAGGGCTCTATGCAACCCAACAAGCCACCTTCCAACCAGGCTTACAAAAACACCCTGCCCTTCAAAGAAAAGTTGACTGTTACCTGAACTAGACAGAACTCACTACGTGGGGGGGGGGAACAAAGATTTCTAAGCTAGAACAAAAGCTAAACTCGGGATCTCTTGTTTTGCCAAGTAGCGAAGTGTTTTCCTCGGTATCATCCTTGATTCTGATAATAAAGCAGTTTTTCTTTCCAAGGTGATGTGTCTACTGTGTGTGACTCCTTGAAGGCTTGTGATGAGACAGATCTTCCTGTAATTTATTCGTTTAAAAAATGAAAATCCGAATAATCCAATATATCAATCATAATTTCTTGGCCATCCTCTAATTTTAAGGACGAGTTGCAGAGACAAGACCTTTTTTAGAAGCATTATTAAAAATCTCTCTTTGGGTATTCCTAGGTGTAAGCATACAAACAGACCTATCTTCTACACTTACATTTGTATTTCTGGCCAACAGGAACAGATTGCCAGAAATGGCTCTGAAATCTTTCATTGTCAAGGAAAGATTACATTTTATTATTCACTAAACTTCCTAAAGAAACAAAGGACATTACTGGATTTTAGAAACACTTTTCACAAATAAAGCTTGAATGTAGTATCTTGTAGGCACTGGGTAGTCAGAAAATTAAATTATCTAAGGCACCCTGTTCCCTGAGAAGTCTGGCTACATTTGAAAATAGAAATGAGAAAAGAATGATATGCAAGAGCAACTGATGGATTATTAATAGGTCTCAGTTTCCCCAGGGAACTTCCTGGTTTCTTTCTGGTTAAACTAACCAAGCTTAGTGTCAGGAAAAAAAAAAAAAAAAGCAAGCCCTGAGCCCCTGTTACTGTGCTCTGCCTACCAGTCTCTGGCTGGGAGATAAAACTTAAAAAATTCTACCAAAACTTTGGGGAATTAATTTGTGTCTATTTTTAGGCTGTATTCTCCCAACACACCCTCTTCTCATATATCCCTCCACTTTAATTTACTGCATTAAAATACACATGCCATAAAATTAGCCATTTTAATCACTTTTAAGTATATAATTCAGTCACCGAGTACATTCATAGCACTGTACAGTGATCACCACTACCCATCTCCAGGACCCTGTCATCATCGCCATCCTGTAAACAGTACCCCTCACCTGCTCATTCCCCAGCTCCTTTGAGTCCCGCCCTACTTTCTATCTCTACAAATGTGCCTCTTCCAGGGTCCTCATATAACCAGGATCACACAGTGTTTGTCTTTCAGGGACCGGTCTGTCTCACTTGGCAAGGCTCATCCATGCAAGGTGCAAGGTGCAATGGAGTTCATCCATGTAAGATGAACACCGGGTTCTAGTCCCGGTCAGGGAGCCAGATTCTGTCCCGGTTGCTCCTCTTCCAGTCCAGCTCTCTTCTGTGGCCCGGGAGTGCAGTGGAGGATGGCCCAAGTGCTTGGGCCCTGCACCCCATGGGAGACCAGGAGAAGTACCTGGCTCCTGGCTTCGGATCAGCGCAGTGCGCTGGCCGCAGCGTGCCGGCCGCAGCGGCCATTGTGGGGGTGAACCAACAGAAAAGGAAGACCTTTCTCTCTCTCTCTTTCTCACTGTCCACTCTGCCTGTCAAAAAAAAAAAAAAAAGAACAATATTTGACTGACTGTCCATACCATACTGTGCTAATCCATTCATAAGTTGATGGGTAGATGTGCATTTTCCTTTCACCTTTTGCCTATTTTGATTAGTGCTGGACAAATAACTGTTCAAGACTCACTTTCCATTATTTTTGGGTACATATCCAGAAGTGGAATTGCTCAATCTGAAAACGTAATTCTATTTGAGCTTTTTAAGGATTTCTTCTTGAACTGTTGAGAACAGTCGGCCCACTTCCAAATCAATACTGAGTTCTGTACAAACAAGCACCTGCCTCACCCTTATGTTATCCTTGGACCCTAGGGCTTGGAACACTATGACTTCTCACTTATTCTCCATTAGTATTTCATATACATACACAAATGAAATCTGCATTCTCAAGAGCAGAGGCATCACTTACTTGTGCAATTCTCACCTCAAGACCACATTACCACACCCAAGTCGGCACATCTTTCCACCTCCTCGATTTTTCTCCATCACAAACACACACACACACACAAGCATCTGCCTCAATGCCAGAGAACATCAGAAGTGTCTAAAGGCAAACATCAAAAGGGCTGAAAAGAAGTCAGCATGAGTGGAGCCATTTCAGTGATGGATCTGAGGTCCTCGTCCCCCACTCTCATCCTTCTGCACCCACCCTCATCAGCGATGCAGAGAGAGAAAATCAGAAAAGACTCTGTTAAACTTGGCCCTGGCTGAGCTCACGCTCATAAAATATGGGGGCAGGGGCAGGGGAGGGTAGTTGTGGTGATGGAAGGCCTTGCTTCCACCACTATTCGAATATCAATACCTCTTTTAGTTCATTAATTCATCAAGAGGGTATTTTTCAACACATTAAATTCAATTTCAAAAAAGAATGAGCTGACACAGTCAAATGCACATGACCAAAATCCATAGCAGGCCTCCCCAGCTGCCCTTTCCTGGCCACTCTCAATCCCATCTTGGGGTCTGGGCATCCATTACCCAGCTAATTGGCAGGCCTGACTTAGGAAGGAGAAACTCCGGGCCTGTCGTCCGGGCTTTTCATTACTTAAGTGCATTCCAACTTGAAGCATATTAATAGGGCTCCAAATTTTAACTAGGGACGCCTTTCAATAGGAATTTACATTTCTGTCCTCCAGGGACCCACAAATCACTAAACTCTCACCTGTGGTGAAGACAGCCACCGGGGGAATTGGTCTCAAAGACAGAAAGCAGTGATCATACACGCACTGCCCCTCCCCATGAGCAAACACACAAAATTGTCTTTTCTCCCTTTTTCTGCATTAAATTTTCAACTCTTTACTACATCTTTTAATGAAAGCAGTGACTGAAAAATATAAACATGGATACATAATTCCCAATGAATTGGTCTCGGTATAACTTGTAAAAACTGGATTAATGGTACAAAGCATGTACTTTATAAAAATAGCCTGTAGAAAAAAGCATTAAGCAATTACAACCCCAGCTCTGAAGGCTCCAATATTATAGGGTAATATTTCCTTAATGTTAGACTTCATTAACCCTAAGATAATCTCTCATAAATTTTGCTGATTTTTAAGGAGAAAAAAATAAATTATGTTTATTAAACTACTGAATATGTTTATGAAAACAAGACATAATCTAGTGCCATAAACTTCTTGTCTTTATCTGAATGATCAAGGAGCTCATAAATAAAATATCACATAACAAAGTGAGTGTTAAAATTCATTACTGTAATAGCTATGTTCATGATCTATTTCATTAACACTCCTCCTCTCTGTGGATAAATGGGCTTCTTAGCCTACGAGAGGAAAGCCATTTACAAGACAAAATACTGAGCAGCTTTTTCTCATTTTCCCTTATCTCTTCCATTCCTAACTTTCTAAATTAATTCTTCTCTTAAATCTTATTGTTCCTTCCAGTGTAACTCACAGCACCATTAGAGAGAGCAGAGAGAAATAGAAGCAAAGAAATGGGTCTATAGAGTATAAGTTAATTAGGGATCTAAGTGACTGGTGATGAGATTTGATGACACGGAGCCCCAAAGTGAATTTAGAAGCTTATCTTCTTAAAATATTTGAGAATAAAATACAAATAATAGAACTCCAAGAAATATTCAGTATATCAAGCAATCTAGGCAAGCTTAATAACTAAACCCCATTTCCTATTTAACTATATATTGTAGCACCACTGATTGTATCCACAGATGGAATTTGCTAACTTTTATCTTCAGTGATTTTGCAGGTAATTTCATTTTTATAGATGTGTGTATATACAAATACTCAGAGAAAATGGCGAGTGTTTTCCTAAGGGTTACCAAGAACAGGGGCGTAAATATGATGCTCTCGACCCACAGGTGTAAAGGCACATGCTCCTATCAAGAAGTAGACTTCGCGGCTAATGAAAATAAGAGCAAAGCGACAAAGCTTCTGTGTCCCACTCTGCCAATTGGTTTAATCTTAACTGAACAGAGTCCTAGGACACAGCATCCTCCACCCACATAATAACCAGCGGATGCTGTTTATGATAATGGCAGAAATTAAAAGAGAATTTTACAACCGCTGAGCTGAAAGAAGGTAAAATTCCCCACACGAATATTAAACAGCATAAATAAAAAAAAGAATCCACTTATTTTTATTCTAAACTACATACCAACTTATTAAGCATAGATTCAGAATAAAGACCACAATCACAAAACCCTGCATGTATGTAGGTACTACAAATCCTAAGCAGACTCCACCAACACTCTCCATTCACAGGACAGACATGGCATGGATGAAGACAAATTTAATATAGCTCTTGCATTCAGGACACTTCAGTCTGGTAAACTCAGCCTGGTACACTTTTGAAATCTTATTTATTTTCATGTTATTTGAAAGACAGAAGGATAGATAGAGAGATGGAGTGATATCTTCCATCTGCTGGTTCACTCCCCAAATGCTCCCAGCATCCAGGGCTAGTCTGGGCTGCAGCCAGAGACCTGGAACTCAATTCGGGTCTCACACATGGGTGGCAGGTGCCCAAATACCTGAGCTATCACCTGCTGTTTCCCACCATGCTCAGACTGGTATTTGATACATCACAACCTAAGACAGACTGGCGAACATTTTACATGAATGACAACACAACTAAGACTGAGTAATACTGAGCAAGCAAACTCCAACTAGCACTATAGGAATGAAATGACCTGGAATCAGGCCTTCCTGAACAGGCAAAATTTTGATGCTCTATGGAAAGATTCCAGGAGGAAGGAATTTCACAGGCGGCTTCCTCATAGTGGGCATGAGACTGGACATGAGAACTTCATCTCTGAATTTTTAAAGTATCCTCATGCCACTTCCCTCCGGTAGGGCGGGTGTTTCTAAAGGTACCTCTCTGTTTCACACGCCACACCAGGAATCACTAAGAACACTGTCTTCAAAAGACATCCACATGCTTAGGTCTGAGTAAAGTATTGTGCTTTAAAGTAAAACAGCTGATAGTTACTGAGCAACTATGAAGGCTCTGCTCCACAGCTGTCAAACACAGCACCTTAACACACCTAATTCTCAAACCGGCTCTCCTGTTATACTCCCTAAGCACCTTCTATTTTTTATTTATTCATTTTATTCATTTCTAAGGCAGAGAGACACAATGACAGACAGACATTAATCTCCCATTTCCTAGTGCATGCCCCACATGCCTGCAACAGCCAGCTGGGCCAGGCTATATTGAGGAGCTAAGAACTCTGAACTCCCACATGGGTGATGGGGCTCCAATTCTATCACACATATTACAAAATGTAAAAGAAGAAAAGGAAGAAGGAGGAGGAAGAAGAGGAGGAGAAAAAGTAGTTAAGTGGCTTGCCCAAGATCACACAGCCAATGAGCAGCAAGGATAGAATAGAAATGCACATGGATGCACAGAAATACGGTATCTACCCCAGATGACCTTTGTTGGTACTACGAGAAAACGAGTATGTAAAGGGCTTAAGAGAGAAGGAAACATGGGAAGCACTCAAAAACCTAATCTTGTTACTACTGCTGTCAATTAAAGTCTCTGAGAAAGGGAATACACTTATCACTGAGAATTATGTTCAACTCCTCAGAATGGAAACAACAAAACACTGAAAAATCAATGGCCTAAACAAGATAATATTTATTTCCCTGATACTTAAGAGAAATTCAAAGGCAAGTCAACTAGCCCAGGGCTTGCATCTAGACTCCAAGAAGTCAATAAGGACCCAGGTTCCTTCTAACTCTATGCTCTGCAACCCTAGCAAGAGGTCCTAGCACTCACAATCCAGGATGAATGCTGTCATTCCAGCCACCACATCCAACACCAGGTGGAAGGCGGAGAAGAAGCAAAAAAGAAAGGAACTGTCACTTGTCACTCTCTCTTTTATACAGACTTTCTGGGAGTCTTCATAACCCTTTAATGAGCACCCCTAGCTCCAAGTTGCAAGGGAGGAGGGGACTTCAATACACACAGCTGAAAAAACCAAGGATTTGGGCAATGAAGGAATAGAAAAAATGGGAAACAACCAGAAATCTCTGTCTTACCACAAGAATCAATAACAGATGGCAAACTACACCCTCCATCTGAAGCTCTGGTAAGCTTAAAGAGAAAAACTCCAGTGAAGAGCAAACAGTACATACTTCTGCAGGTTCGATTCTTACCCCTCTGCAATGCATTGCCCACACACCAGCCAGAGCAATGTATTAAACATGTAAGCCATGCCCCCACTTAAAGCCCTCTGAAGGCTTCCCAATGCAAATCGAGTTAAGGCATATGGATTTTATTTGTAGCACGAGGTCCCAGCTGGTCTGGACCTATGTACCTCTCTGACCCCCTCACACACCACAGCTGCCTGCTCCCCACAGCAGAGGCTGGCTGAGTTTTGATGTTCTTGTGCATCAGGAACACTCCATACCCGCACCCACCTGGAGTCTTTACATTATCTGTCTCCTTTATCTCAGTCTTTTCAATTTTATTTTTATTTATTTGAAAGGCCAAGAGACAGAAACAGAGATCTTCCATCTGCTGGTTCACTCCTCAAATGCCCACAACAGGCAGGCCTGGTTCAGGCTAACTCTATGAGTTGGGAACTCAAAGTCTCTCTCATGGGTGGCAAACACCTAACTACTTAAGTCCCTAAGTCTTCACCTGCTGCCTCCCAGGATGCACAGTAGCAGGAAGCTGGAACCAACAGCAAAGACAGGACTCAAAGTCAGGTGCCCTGATGTGGGATGTGGGCATTCCAAATAGAACCTTAACTGCTGCACCAATGAACCAACCACCCTCTTGTCCTGAATCTGGATGCTCCATGATCTTCCTTGACAGGCTCCTTGTTACTACTCAGACTGCAGCTTCAACATCCCCTTCTCAAAACCTCCCCTGCTCCTGCAGTCATGCAGTCCTCCCTACTCTAACTCTTGGCAGAACCCTCATCTTACCTGGTATTCCCTGGTTGACACTCATGTCTCTTTCCTCATTTGAATACATGGTGCCATTTAGGGGATGTCTGTCTTGTTTACTGTTCAGAAAATTCCTCCCAGCCTCACCTACCAGAGCTCCTAATGGTCATCTAGGTAGAATTCATTCATCTAACTCATATCTACTGAGCACTGCTAGACACCAGCTATAACGACACCTTGATAAGACAGCACCCCAGGGGAAGCCCATTTCTACTGGGGGCCCTACATACACTAACACTGGTTCAATCATGATTGTTTGAGACCCTGACCATGGAAATATTATGCTCAAGGAGCCAGAATGCATCTGTGAGAACAGAAAATGAAGAGAGGAAGGAGTTATTGTCATGGTATTTGAAGAACTCCAAAGGAGAGATTAGCCACAGACAAAAAATTCACAAGGCCAAGAAAAGATGCTTGCACCAGACAAAATCACACTAGTTTGTGTCCTTAAAGCATAGATCCACGCCCACAGTCCATATAAATATTCTCTACAGAAAATCCATAGGGCGTAACTGCAGGAAGAGTTAGCAACTATCAGCAGCTCCCATGTACTGCATGAATGATGGTTAGATGTAAAGACACAACAAGAACATTTAGGAGATACACAGAACAGGTGGTAACCAAAAGAGACAGAGAGACAGACAGAGGGAGAGGGAGGGAGAGGGAGAGGAAGAAAGAGTAGGAGGGAGAGAAAAGAGGAAAATTGGGAGGCAAGGGGAAAATGCATGCTCGCCAGGTAAAGAAAACAAGAGAAAGGGGAGAAAGAAAAAGAAATCAAAGAAAGAACAGCTATTAAAAATGCTGAGTTGAAAATGTTTCAGACGGCCTCTGACATCTAATAAGTCATCTGTCTTTCTCAATACAGAAAAGTCATTACTTAGGAGTGAACTAATACCAGCCACGTTGACAAGTAAAAACAACAAAGCCCATAAAAATATAAAAGTTCACCCCTTGCAGTTAGACGGAAAAAAAAAAGAATGTATTCAATTTTTCAGATGAAAAACATTTGAAGTGACTGAATTTATTGTAATGCAACTTGTATTATATGTTGGGAAAATGAAAAGGGAAAAAAAAAATACCCACTGCTCAGCCCGTCTTCAACTTTTCCTCGGAAAACAGAACACAATACGCTTTTTGAGAGTGTGCACTCCACACAGAAACCAGTCATAAATATCTACATGGCATCCTGGCTACAGGCCATCAACCCCCCTCACAGAGGCATGAGTGAGCTGCGCCATCTGCCCTGCCCACAAGGACCCCTGTATACCTGTCTCCTCTGAGGACGTGACCCAGGCCCGGAGTCCCACGTGGGGATTGCAGGTCAAAGGAAGAAGCTGAGAGCCTTCAGGCTCACAAGAGGTAGGGGAGTATTTGTCTTCCCTGAGAACGGGAGGCAGTCAAGCACAGAAGGAGAGGGCTCAAACCAGGCAAAACGACAGCACGAGGATGTCAACCCAGGCATGAGCAGCCCGGCCCGTGCACTATCGTAAATCACCACTCTAAGACTCATCTTCAGTCCCTGTTTCCTTCCTTCCTGTAGCCAATCCACCAGCAAATGCCAGTGTTGTCCTAAAAAC
Organism: Oryctolagus cuniculus; assembly: GCF_964237555.1. Lineage (NCBI taxonomy): Eukaryota > Metazoa > Chordata > Mammalia > Lagomorpha > Leporidae > Oryctolagus > Oryctolagus cuniculus. The sequence goes on along the minus strand of NC_091446.1, from coordinate 66,785,111 downwards.
CCAGCTGACATCTCTTCACTCCCTTCCATCATTGCTGCCTGCCCCATCGTTCACATCCCCACAGTGACCCCAGAGGCCATGGCATGGCTTGCCAGCTGGACCCCCATACACAGCTTCTATTTGGCTTGCCCGGTTTGCAACCAGTAGCCAGTGTAGTTCTGGGGGAAAAAAAAGGAAAAGAAAAATCAAAAACAAAAAACAGAGGTCAGATTCTATCATCCCACTCCTTAAAACCACTTCCCATCACACTTGGGAGAAAATCCAAACTCTTTACCAGGCCCAACCATTTCCACAATCTGGTTCTGGATTCCCTGGCCCCTAGCAGCATCCTGGTCCCCACACTCCATGTCCTTCTCCTCCTTGACTTACCTGTGGTCATCCACAGGCTGTCCTTCTACACACACCTGCCCAAGCTTCCCCCAGCTATCCGCTCACCGTCCAGCTGTCTGCTGCCCAAGAGTAGCCTTTTTGAAGAGACTACTTATCAAAACCTGGCCTTTTCCTCTAAGCCACTCTCTATTCCATACTTCCACTCTACAAGAATCACAGAAAACTGTCATTTCTTAGTGTGTTGACTTATTTGTCATCTGTCTCCTCCAATGGGAACGTGAGCTCCCCAAGGAAAGGGTCCCTGTCAGCCTTCTCTAGAGCTGTGTTCTCAGCAATCTCAAGCCCAGCAAGCACTTGGCACACAGGTGGACAACCAATATCCATGCAATGAGTGGACAAAAGAGATCACAGCTGCAGGGATCGAAAGATGGACAGACCCTCTAGGACTGTCTAACTCTTCACAGCGCACATTCCACACAGGGAGGAAGAGAGAGCCAGAAAAAGTCAATCCATCTACAGTCACAGTTAATGCACTTCTCTGTCTGAGTCAGAGACAGTCTCACAACACTCCCAAGAGGCAAAGAATGACTCACAACAGGAGGAAGAAGCAGCATCCACAGCCAGGAGGAGCACACAAACCCAGCAGCTGCACAACCGTGGTGCCCACGATCTGCAGGAGCTTTCCACCACCAGTTCAGACTGGAACTGGTCTCAGAACTGAAGCCGTGAAGAGATCCCAGGCTAACCCAACAGCTACAAAGCCTTAAACAAAAAGCACATCAGAAGAGAAGCTCATTGTTTCACACTTCTCTAACACCACCCTGGGCTGTCAACCCTAACAAAATGGTCAGGGAGAGACCGGAGAACGCATGCAATGTTTGGGTTCCAGCTCCAGCTCTGCTTCTAGCTCTCCCTGGTTCGGTGGCTTAACTTCCTCGGCTCTCACTTACGGCTAAATGAGTGTGGCTCTCAAATTAGTATCAATAGTGTACATCTTCATGATTTTATATCTACTGTTCACTGAAATATTTGACCTGTAATAAATTTATTTTTAAAAGATACTTTATATCATCCAAAAATGAAAGCCAATATCATTTGCCAATGAATCGTGTGTGTAAGTAGCATGTAAAAATATAAATCCTAGCAATTAAATACCAGCTATTACTTTTTTCTCAAGAGTAACAGAAGCCAGCTCCATGGCGCAGGTTAATCCTCCGCCTGCAGCACCTGCATCCCATATGGGTGCCAGTTCTAGTCCCGGCTGCTCCTCTTCCAATCCAGCTCTCTGCCATGACCTGGGAAAGCAGAAGAAGATAGCCCAAGTCCTTGGGCCCCTGCACCCACATGGGAGACCCAGAAGAAGCTCCTGGCTCCTAGCTTCCAATCGGCGCAACTCCAGCTGTTGCAGCCATTTGGGGAGTGAACCAACGGAAGGAAAACCTTTCTCTCTGTCTCTCCCTCTGTCTGTAATTCTACCTCTCAAATGAATAAATAAAATCTTTAAAAAAAAAATTTAAAAGAGTAATAGCTCTGAGCCTGAGACCTGATCTCTCTTTTTTTTTTTTTTTAATTTTAAGAGAGTTTATCAAGCATTAGGAAGATATCAAAGAAAGATCAGCACCAAACTAGCATTTTTTTCCTCGATATCACCCAAAGGACTAGAAGAGAATTGGAAAGTAAATAACAGACACATTGTGTGAGTCCATGCAACTCATGCCCTGTCTGTGGACCATCTCAAATCACCACACAGGCCTCTGCACACAAACCCTGCTGTGGGAAATACTGGTTTGTACACATCATCTTGAAGGCATCCACTAACACACTATCATTCTATGACTGAAGATTAGCACTTGGGACCCACTCCAGGAGGGAGGCAATGGCTGTATCACTGCAGGCCTAGAAGGGGAAATCTTCAGAGTGTGAAAGTGATGACCCTGCTAACAGCAACCAACCTTTATGTGGTGCTTACTGTGGGCAAGGAGTCTTAGTAATCCAACCCTTACATCCCGTGTTTATAAGAACAACTACTCTTATTCTACAGATAAATAAACTCAAACTTTGTCAAGAAAACAGAATGTTATTTTAAAGGTAAGACAACTGAAATTACATAAAATCCTTCCAAACTATTTCGTTCGTGAGTCAAAAAGAGACATAGTAGATTAAACCACATGACATTCCCATATTCAACTGCCCTTTTTTCACTAAAGAAACAACAATTTCGTGTTTGTCCTCAAATGTTTATGTTGGAACCCAATACACAAAATAAACACACATCCATATATACACACAGGCAGACGTGAACATATATATATATATATATGTATTTGCAGTTATCTTATGTATGAAGATGGATATACCCATATACATGTATATATATGTGTGTGTGCTTATATGTGTTTGTAGTATGTCTGTATTCTATGTGTGTCTGTATCTGCATGCACATACAGTCATTCTTTCTGTGTTTTAACTTTAAATACAGAAAGAGAGACAGAGCTCTCTCATGCACTGGTTCACTCTCCAAAGGCCCACAAAAGCCAGGGCCTGGCCAGGTCAAAGCCAGGATCCAGGAACTCCATCCAGATATCCCCCATGAATGGTAGGAACTCAGCCACTTGAGCCATCATATGCTGCCTAAAAGAGTACACATTAGGGATGTGTGCTGTGGCATAGCGGGTTAAGCCACGGCCTACAGTGCCAGCATCCAGAATGGGTGCTGGTTTGAGTCCTGGCTGTTCCACTTCTAATCCAGTCCCCTGCTAATGCTCCTGGAGAAGTAGCAGAAGTTGGCCCAAGTCCCTGGGCCCCTGTACCCACATGAGAGACCCGAAAGCAGCTCATGGTTCCTGGCATCAGCCTGACATAGCCCTGACCATCACAGGCATTTGGATCAAAGATTTCTCTCTTCATCTCCCCCTCTTTCTCTGTAACTCTGCCTCTCAAATAAACAAATAAATCATTAAAAAAATAGATTACAGGGAGCAGCACTGTGGCATAGCAAGTAAAGCCACTGCCTATAGTGTAGGCATCCTATAGGGGCGCTGGTCTCAAGTCCCGGCTGCTCCACTTCCGATCCAGCTCTCTGCTATGACCTGGGAAAGCAGTAGAAGATGGCCCAAGTCCTTGGGCTCCTGTACCCACAGGGGAGACCTGAAGGAAGCTCCTGGTTCCTGGATTTGGATCATCCCAGCTACAGCTGTTGCAGTCATCTAGGGAGTGAACCAGCAGATGGAAGGCCGACCTCCCCCACCTTCTACCTCTGCCCTCTGTAACTCTGTGTTTCAAATAAATAATCTTTTAAAAATTTACACATTAACAGGAAACTAGAGTCAAAATGGAGCCACAAGCCTCTGTTATAAAATGGTTTAGTATGACCATATAACCTATTTATATCCCCTCATATATATTAAATTGTCTCTAGATTACATATAGCATCTAATATAATCTAACAATGTGCTAATACATACTATACAGTTTAGGGGATAGTGACCAGGAAAAAGTCTGAGTGTTTAGTACAAATGCAATTTTGTTTTTCAAATATTTTCTATCTTTGGTTGACTGGATCTGCAGATGTAGAACCCACAGACATGAAAGGCTGACATCTGTATCTGAGTAACTGTCACAGCCATACATGAGTATATAGCACACACACAAGCATATATCACACACATACATGAATACATATGACATACAAGTATATACCATATATATACATATATCACGTACATGTACAAGTACATATCTATATATGAGTAAATATCACACGCGAGTATATGCCACAATCGTACCTGAGTATGTATCACACATATATGAGAATATATCACACATGAATATATCCCACACACGAGTACATAGCACACACATGCATGACTATATACCATATCCATACATAAGTATATACCACACATCTACCACCCACACAAGTATATACCGTACACATACATGAAGATAAATCACATATTAGTACATGTCACATATATGTAAATACATGCCATACAAATTCATGAGTCCCTATCACATGCATATATGGGTGTATATCACACACATCCACAACACACTTAGAAGTATATATCTAGCGCCGGCATTGTGGTGTAGCAGGTAAAGCCACCACCTGCAGTGCCAGCATCCCAGGTGGGTGCCAGCTCAAGTCTCGACTGCTCCTCTTCTGACCCAGCTCTCTTATGGCCAGGGAAAGCAGCAGAAGATGGTCCAAGTTCTTGGGCCTTTATACCCACATGGGAGACCGGGAAGAAGCTCCTGGTTCCTGGCTTCAGATCAGCCCAGCTCCGACCACTGCAGCCATTTGGGGAGTGAACAAATGGATCTCTCTCTCTTTCCCTCTTTCTTTCTCTCTCTGACTCTACCTCTGCCTCTCTGTAACTCTACCTTTCCAATAAATAAATAAATCTTTTTTAAAAAAGAAGTATATATCTAATATAAAAGTTGTATAAACCAGTATTTATCCTAATTGTATGTCATAATTAAAAATCTTAATGGTTACATTTTACTTCAGAAGATAGGAGTTATTTTCTATTCTGTTCCATTTTTTATACTGTTGGTTATAGCCCACTAAATTGATTTTACAACTCACTAATGGTTTGCAACTCCCAGTCTGAAAAATACTGACTTAAAAAACACTAGTCATAACTGAGAGAATGACAGAGCCACCTTGAGCTAGATGGTACCTGCCATCTCATGCACAGAACCTGGCCCTAAATGCTTGACAAATACATGGAACTGATGTAACTGGATTCCAAGAGTAACTATCAGGCACAAGAATACATAATGAGTTTAATTATATAACAGAAATATAATGAAAAACAAGCTTGGTTGATGTCTACATTTTGTCTTAAACTGCTAAATAACATTTGAAGCCTCTTACTTAAGATAACAAACAAAAGAGAGTGAAAAAAACTGAAGACGGCTGTGAAGACGACTGTGCAGAAAGGATGTGGAACTAAAGGAGGGTTGGAATGACAGTGACAATGCTCATTTTATATTTATTATGAGTCGTAAGACCAATGATACTATTTGACTCTAGAAATTATATTCATGTTTTACATCACTAAAAACTTGGTTTAATTGAAAAACTTTCATCTTAGTAACAATTCAGAGTAGTGGAACACAAAGAGCTGAGGACTCTGAAGACTACCAATCACACAGTCAGCCTGCGAGAGCCTGGAGGCTGCCCAGGGCTCACTTCTGCAAACAGAAGCCAAGAGGTTACACTCTGAAACTGGATCTGCCGCTAACATTTCAGGACTCAATGACCATGAAATACCTGATTGTCAGGTCATTTTAATAAAAGAATACAGCACCCTAAGATCACAAAAATGGTGAAAACTCACAATTTAGCACAAAAAAGTTAGATGAAACCATAGGGGGATCTCGCCCTCACAGTACTTTAAGTAATCCCAGCCTATCTCTTCAAGTGAAGTTAGTCAATTGTGTTATTTCTTCTCAATATGGTCCCTATCACATTTCATAAATTATAATTTTATGTATCATATTACTCTTTTCTTGTTAACCAAGGGCCTCTCTTGGAGTTTCTTTCTTGAGTGTTTTCAATGTAGAGGCAAAATTTATTTGAATAATACCATAATTAAATCTCTTAGCAGCTGTATTTTATTTTAGAAGATAGGAATTACATTGAACTTTTTTTATTGAACTGTCATTTTTATCTTAACTGTGGCTTAACCTCGTAATCTAATTATTTTTTCTAAACCCACTTTAAGGCTAATAAAAGAAAGATATGAAAAATTAAATTACATAATAAAGCATGAAGCAAGTGTAGCTATCATGAGACTCTCAGACTGAAAAACTAGTATGAACTAATTTATACTGCTGAGAAGTTGTTTTTTTCTATATTAAAAAAAGATTAAATAAAAAAGAAACCTCCTTAAATAGAATAATGAAACAGGCTATTCTAATTCCTGTAGATACCTCTGGAGCCAAAGTCAAATCATCAGAATAGAATACCAACTTTTTAATCACAATAGAAAATAACCAACCTTGTAAAGACTTACCACTAAGTTTTATGTTAAACAGATTTGTACTACTTCCTTTTGCTTCTTCTCTCACTTTAAAAGAATTCAACTGTCAACTCTAATAGAAGAAAAAAAAAAGAAAAAAAAAAAAAAAAGTTCTGATTTCTTTCTTCTTTTCCCTTAGGGCATACCTAAATAGTTTTTATCCTTAATAAGTGCCATGTCACATGAGCCTCTCAAAAGAATATCCATGTATACCCAGACGCCACAAAACACCTGTATAGGTAAATATTTGGAGAACGATTCTTCTTCTGATGAGAGAAAACGCATTCACTGTGCTACCTCTTGTGGTCCACTAAGAATCCAGTACTTTATCTCCAGAACTGTCAAACCCGCCACCAAATATTTTCAAGTCTGCAAATAGGGACCCTTGCTACAAATCAGCAGAAGCATATATGTGTGTATCTCCCTAATCTGCATTCAAATTTTCCTGACTCCTGAACTAGATGCTCTGATTTTTAGCAAACAGAGAAGATCATCTTTCTTCATGACTGTTTGGACCAAAGAAAATTTTAAGTAGTTTTAGGATTTACTCCTTAAGTACAGTCAACCAAGACCACAAAAACCAGATTCAGGGAGAAAGCACTAAGTAGGAATTGCATTGCTTCCATTTGTTAAAAACAAATACCACCCCAGTATGAAATAAAATTATTTTAATGATCTCTTAACCAACTTTTGTGGAACATTTTCTCTGTGTAAGACATGGCATAGCATTAGGTATAATGAGAGACAGGTGAGGTATGCTGCAAAGCATGTCATAGCATTCCTCTCTGTAAGACACAGCACGGAGGTAGGCACAATAAGAGACACAACATTATTAAACACACTCCTGCTCCTAAGGAACAAACTGTTCACTGACCTGGTGGGTAATGCTAATATGAAAAGAGGCTGAATATATTAACTTGACAGTGGAGAAAACCAGTGAACAAGAACCTTCACCAAATAACTGAGGTTAACACCCCCAGGGAGAAGCCACGCTGGAATCACACGCCCCTTGGATGATGTAATGACACTTGTGCAGTGCCTGACTTCAGAACCAGCAACTCCAATCTCATCATGAGAAAATACACCAGACAAACCAAAATTCAGGTGCACTGTGCACAACACCTGACCAGCACCCCTCAAAACTGCCACAGCCATGAGCAACAGAAAAGGCTGAGTTGTCACAGACAGGGGCAGAGCAAGGAGATGCGACACCCTGGCCCCCAGACTGCATGCTGGAACAGAAAAGGGACAGCAACGGGAAGACTGATGGATTCCAAATTGGGTCCAGAGTTCCAGTTAATGGTTCATTGTTGTCCTCTTAAATATGACAAACGGCACCAGGGCAATGTGAAATGATAACAGGAAGAAATGCTGAAAATGGGCTAGGGGTGTACAGGAAGCTGCAGCACTACCTTTGCAACTTTTCTGTAAAAATATTCCAAAATCAAGCTTTTTAAAAAAAAATTTCTTATTTTAAAAAGCAACAAGGAGGTTGGCCAGTGCTGCAGCTCACTAGGCTAATCCTCCACCTTGCGGCGCCGGCACACCGGGTTATAGTCCCGGGTCGGGGTGCCGGATTCTGTCCCGGTTGCCCCTCTTCCAGGCCAGCTCTCTGCTGTGGCCAGGGAGTGCAGTGGAGGATGGCCCAAGTACTTGGGCCCTGCACCTCATGGGAGACCAGGATAAGTACCTGGCTCCTGCCATCAGATCAGTGTGGTGCGCCCGCCGCAGCGTGCTGGCCGCGGCGGCCATTGGAGGGTGAACCAACAGCAAAGGAAGACCTTTCTCTCTCTCTCTCTCACTGTCCACTCTGCCTGTCAAAAAAAAAAAAAAAAAAAAAAAAAAAAAAGAAGCAACAAGGAGGTCTAAGTCAAAGGGTTTGAAGGTGCAGCTACACAGGAGCAGCAGTCTGGAGCTCTAACATGGAGTACAAGGACCAGACTTGACCAAGACCCTCAGATTTAAAAACTCAAAAAAGAAACCAACTATGTCATGTGAATTTCACTCATTTATATTTATATAAATTTATATAAAATATATACATTAGAATAAATAGAATAAAAGACATGAGAAATTAGCACATCCAGTGCTTCAAACATCTATCACTTCTTTGTGATGAGAACATTCAAAGTTCTCTCTTCTAGCGATTCTGAAATACACAGTACACTACCGTTAACTGGAATCACCCGACTGTCTAACAGAACACCACCATTTGTTAGTCCCATCCGTAATACTGCACCCACTGATATACCACTGTTAAATGACAATTAAAAAAAAAATTTTAAAATCCCCCAAAAAAAACAACCTTCAGAAAAAAAGAGGTCAATAAGTAGTATGCAGGTTACAAAACAATGAAGGGTATCATAGGTAAGACACGATGAATCTTAGGACATTGCCAGCAGTTGACCTTTTTGACATACAGAATGGCATTTTTCTATGTTTCCTAAGTTTCAACCAAACAAATCACTGTGGACTAGGAGATGCAGCTCCTGCTAGACACCGAAGGGACCTAAAATACAGGAGGGGGCTGGCGCCGCGGCTCAACAGGCTAATCCTCCACCTGTGGCGCCGGCACACTAGTCCCGGTCGGGGCACCAGAGTCTGTCCCAATTGCTCCTCTTCCAGTCCAGCTCTCTGCTATGGCTCAGGAGTGCGGTGGAGGATGGCCCAAGTCCTTGGACCCTGCACCCACATGGGAGACCAGGAGAAGCACCTGGCTCCTGGCTTCAGATCAGCACAAGCGCCACCCACAGCGCGCCAGCTGCAGCGGCCATTGGAGGGTGAACCAACAGCAAAAGGAAGACCTTTCTCTCTGTCTCTCTCACTGTCCACTCTGTCAAAAAAATAAAAAAATAAAAATAAAATAAAATAAAATAAAATAAAATACAGGAGGGACATATGCCAAAAAGAAGGGGGGCAGTGTGAACAGAAACTGCAGCCACCAGGACCCTGGGGTGTGGAGCTAGTCCTACCGCCTGACAGCCACGCTTGCAGACCTACAAGGAACTTCCATCAAGATATGGAAAAGATGGCTGAACCTCGGATGGGCAGACCTCCATCCTCCCACTGGCTCTGCCATTTTAATGGGGTGAAAAGCCCTGAACAAGCCCCTGACTCTGCCTCCCTCTTGGAGGAGAGCTGGACGCGTCGCCCTCCGAGGCCTCCTCTAGCACTAAAACGCTCACTCCGGCCCAGAATGAAATATGCTTCCTGGCTCTAGGAAGCAACCTGTGGTTCACTCAAGTGCACAGAATGATGCAAGGCCCGTGAAAGCAAACACGCTGAGAATAGAAGGGCTGTGTTTTTATACACAAGAGTCTATTCTTTTATGATACATGTCTAGACCCCTCTAAATATTTAAACAACAATACTGTACCAGTATGAAAACTCTCTGAATCTGGCTCTGTGGTTAAGGAGGATATATGAACAGATGTGATCTTATTAAGGCCCTAATGTAACTCAAAAACAATTTGTCATATCTGACGGCTATTGTTAAATTATGTCCACCTGCCAGAGGCCACCCGAGAAATTACCCAGCCGCCTTTCTTCTACTTCTACTCAAAATTCCCTTAAAAGCTCCTGTAGATGTGTCCAGGATACCTACTTTTTTTTTTTTTTTTTTAAAGCAGTAACCTAATTGTCACCAGCACATAGCAGCCCATGTCTCACAATTCCCTTTCAAGTATATTTTACTAGGGACCCCAACTGGTTCAACACCCTAGTGGCTCAACTTTTTCATGTAGCTCAGGAAACCCGGAAGCAGTATCACAAAATGCTTAACATCTGGGACACTCAGACCCAAAAACGTTCCAATTTTTTCTTTCAGTCGGGGGCGGGTGCACATGGGCCATGGCTTTTGTTAAGGACAGTGTGGGAGCTCACAGGTTCTCTGTCACTTTGTGGGCAGGCAGCACACAGCGCGTGTGCCGAAGCAAATGCTCTGAACTATTTCGAACCACACCAGGCATGCTTGTAGCATCCCTTTCCAAAATGAACCCATTTCCTTTCCTTTCTCCAAATATTTACCTCTTCTCTCCTTCTTGCATGACAAGATGTTAATTCAGGGAAACAATGAGAAGAGACAAGGGGGAGAAATGCAGCGAGAAGCATGTGACTTCGCTTCCCAAGCTTTTTCCAAACTTCACAGGGCTCTTTGGTCTCCAGTGGTGTTTAAAATATTCTTTATCCCAGGGAAGGATGAAAAATTGATCTCCTCCAAACTTCAAATACTGCATATTTCCTCAACAGCAGACCGCAGTGCACAGGCAAGCCGAGGAGTTACCAGACCAAACAGGAAGCAGGTCTCAGAGGAGCGGGGCTCATCCCGGCAGCTCCACTGGTGGAGTGTGTACACAGAGCAGCTAGGAGAATAAACAGCAGCTCCACTGCTGAGAGGAATCAAGGCAAGCCACAGAGAAATGGAACATGGAGTCCAAGCTCAGTAATTCGGATTAACCAGGAGAAGGTCAGCCTGGATCAGGACACAGCCTTAATGACAAAGGGTTTTGTTTCCCTTCCAAGGTTCATCAAAAGCCATCCCGCCGGCCCCAACCCTCACCTGCTCCTGTGATGAGTCACAGACCTTGGTCTTCTCTGTCCTGATCCTCCTGACAGTAGCACTTTCAAATTTTTTAAATTTATTTATTTGAAAGGCAGAGAGAGACAGACACAGATTAGAGAGAGACATTTCATCTATTAGTTCACTCCCCAAATGCCCACAATGGCAGGATCTGTGCTAGGGACAAGCCAAGAGACCAGAACTCAAACCCAGTTTCCCACATCAACAACAGAGACCCATCAACTACTGCCTCTGGGGGTGCATATTAATAGAAAGTTGGAATTGGAAGCAGAGCCAGGACTCAAACTCAAGTCCCATAACATGGGGTACAGGCTTCTTGACCACTGCACCAAATGCCCAATCCCCCCGAATACTTTACACATACTGTTCATACAAGAGGTCTTCTAAAAGTTCACGAAAAACATGCATTATGAAAAACTGTGGGGGGCCGGCACTGTAGCACAGGTTAATCCTCCACCTGGGGTGCCAGCATCCCATATGGGCGCCAGTTCTAGTCCTGGCTGCTCTTCTTCCAATCCAGCTCTCTGCCATCACCTGGGAAAGCAGTAGATGGCGGCCAAGTTCTTGGGCCCCTGCACCCACATGGGAGACCAGGAAGAAGCTTCTGGCTCCTGGCTTCGGATCGGTGCAGCTCCGGCCATTTTGGCCAATTGGGGAGTGAACCAACAGATGGAAGACTTTTCTCTCTGTCTCTCCCTCTCACTGTCTGTAACTCTACCTCTAAAATAAATAAATAAATAAAAATCTTTAAAAAGAAAAACTACACATGGATTCTTAATTTTTTTTTTTTTTTTTTTTTTTTTTGCAACAAAATAAACTCATTCCATTTTCCATGAACTTCTGAAGTCCCCTCCAACAAGACCGGCTGACATTTCCTCTGCTGAAGCTTCTCCTGCCTACTGTGCCTCTCAGGTATTTACTGTGCCACTCATCTTCCCCTTAATTTAGCAGCTGTCCCCAAGCGCCTTGACTAGTTAACAGCCTCATGAATGTGTAGGGAAAGCTCTGTTGTAGGAGAACACAGGATGTGTATCTCAGAGACTTTTACTTCCTGGCCAAATCCAAATATCTTGGCCAGCTGTGGCTGCTGTAACAAAATATCACAGACTGGGTTAGTAGTCAGTGCCAGAAATTGACTTCTGTAGTCCTAGAGGCAGCAAGTCTGAGGTCAGGCGCTGTCGTGGTCAGGTTCTGGTAGCTAAGGACACTCTGCCAGACTTCAGGACAGCCTGTTCTCCTGTATTCCCACATGGCACAAGTAGCTCTGTAGCTTTTGTTTAAAAAAATTTAAAGATTGACTTATTTGAATGGCAGAGTAACAGAGGGAGTGGGGCGGGGAGTGGGTAAGAGTGGGTAAGAGATATTCCTTCCACTGGTTCGCTCCCCAAATGGTCACAACAAGTCAAGTCTGAGCCAGGCCAAAGTCAGGAGCCACAAACTCAACCCAGGTCTCCCATTTAGGTGGCAGGTGCCCAAATACTTGGGCCATCATCCCCTGCTTCTCAGCCCCATTAGCAAGGAAATGGATTGGAAGAGGACTGACCAGGACCCTAACAAGCACTCCTACTTTAACACAGATGTGGTATCCCAAATGGAGGCTTAACCCACTGCACTGCAATTCCAGCCTTCCAGGGTCTCTTTTATGAGATCATGAATCCCACTCACAAGGGTTCCACTCTCATACTCAATCACCTCCCAGTGATCCATCTTCTAACACCATCACATCAGGCTTGGGATTTCAACAGGACATACACATCCAGCTCATGACAGCAAGATGGGGTGCATGGCATGTACCGGCTAGTAGAACCCACACTTCATTCCAAGCTTAGTGTGGGACTGTCGCTCCCCCTCTTCGTGGAGGAACGACACAGGACCCTGCGCCGTTCTTTTGTCTGCTCAGCCCTCCCCGGGTTTGCTGCTGGTTCTTCCCGGGTTGGCTGCCGTCCCTTCCACCTCCATGGAGGGGCGGGCCCCCTGCCACCTTCCCCACTTCCGCAGGGGAGCGGCACACCGCCGGCCGGCTCTCTCGGGGGCTGCACAGGTGTTCCTCAGGTGTTCCCCTTAGATGTTCCTGGTGCATGTTGTCTCTCTCCTCCTTTATAGTCCTCTTCCGCCAATCCCAACTCTGCTGCCCACACGCCGAGTACGCTGCTCTCCTCCAATCAGGAGCAGGTCCTACAGTTTATTGGTTGAACTGGAGGCAGCTGCGTAGAAGCTGTTTCTCCCTTCTCAGCGCCATATTGTGGGAGAGCAGATGCATAGAATAAGTCTTAATTCCAGTAACTTAGTCTAGTCCAAGTTGCTCCCCACATGGGACAACAAAAGAAAAAGAGAAATAATGTGGCTGCTCTGAAAACTAGACAGCATAAACATCCCACCAAATAGCCTCATGGTACAAAGATTCCTTAGGTGAACCTCATGACCTCTGCCCCTGGTGCTACTTTGATGACGTCATTATGTTATGTGCCAAAAGGAATTCTGTAGATTCACCAAGGTCATTTATCATTTGGCCTTAAGATATGGAATTTTTGGAGGTGAGCCTAACCTCATGTGAGCCCTTTCTTAAAAGTATACTTCCTCTAGCTTGTAGCAGAAAGGGTAGTCAGAGAGATTTCAAGGGTGAAAAGAAGGGGACATTACAGAAAGATGGAGGGAGACATGTGGAAAGGGCCTAAGAGCAGCAAGGGTCTGGGAGCTCAGAGAAAACGCTAGTCAAAAGCAAGCAAGAAATTGGGACCTCAGTGCTATCTAAGGAGCTGCTGACAATTTGAAGAAGCTTAGACTCGAGTTCTCCCCAGAGGCTCTAGAAGAAAGTGCACCAGACCTGACACCTCGATTTCAGTCTGTAAGATCCCACGCAGAGAAGCCAGACAAGCCTGCCCAGACTTCCCAGCCACTAGCTGATGGTAACTTGGTACAGAAAAATCAACCACTCTCAAACAAGCCAAACAAGAGAAGTTCATTGTGTGAATAAACATACCTTAATATATGCTGAGCCTGAATACTATATATCCCACATTCAAAAGCGCTTTTAAAAATTCATGGAAATTGTAATTAAAAGGCAAATTAATTTCAGAACAAAAAATTTTGAAATCCACACATAGTTTCATAATATGAATTTTCCACCAACTTTTTTCTTAATGTTTTTATTCAATTGTTTATTTATTTGAGAGGCAGAGACACAGAGTTATCTTCCATCTGTGGGCTCACTCCCCAAATATCCACAATGTCCAGAGCTAGAATGAGGCCAAACCTTGAGCTGAGAACTCAATCCAGGTCTTCTACAGGGGTGGCAGGGGACTAAATACTTGAGCTGTCACTGAGTCCCAGGCTTAGAATTGACAGGAAGCTAGAATTAGGAGCAGTATCACATCTGCTATTCTAAACACTGACCTTCCTCAAACTTTGTGAATACCCCTCCTATGTAGTAAGAGCAGACTTCTAAAACAGTGAAAAGTACTAAAATGAACGCAAAGTACTCTTCGGATCACCTCTCAGAATGTTCTAACAGCCTGCACCTGAAGTGCTCATGTCATTCACAAATGATCAGATACTGAATCACAAACTAGGACATCTGTCTCAAGTGGTATTTACAGAACACTAACATTTGCCAAGTTCATCACTGACCAAGGGAAGCTGGGATTTTTAGCAGAAACTCCATGGACCAGTTATCTTCAGAGCACACCACCAGGCTCACGTCACTTTCTGAAGAGGCCAACACCCAATGTTTCTTTGCACTCCCACTGCTTGCAGAGGGGCAATAAGCTGGTGGGCACAGAAAGGTCTTGGGAAAGCACTCCCTATGTGCATGTCCTAGGGATCTCCCCAAATCCACACATCACTTAGGGCTCCCCAGAAGACCACAGCAAGTCAGCCTCAATCACAAAGACCAAGAGCCCTGGCCACCCAGTGCTACCATCCTCCCATGTTGACCGGCAACGTGCCTTCCCAGCATCCTTCCCTCTACTCAGAAGAGAAGTCACCTGCTGGACCACCTCGCCTCGGCCTGGGGCTCAGGTGTGCCTGCATCAGCACTTGTGTGAACATCGCACCTCCATCACCTACAGGGGAAATTGATGTCAATGGCATGGGAAGAAATGTAACCACGGCCTATTCTAAAAGCACGCATTTGTTTTATTTTATTTCAGAAATGTATGCATTATGTATGGCTGTGCATAAACGTTTTTATAGAGCCTCTTAAGTGATTTACCATGGGGTATGTGCTGATTATAATCTCTGCTTATTTAAGAGAGCCTTGTTTCCCCCCACAGTATTTAATACATGGAGACATGTTTCAACCAACAGTGACACCAGTAAACAAAAGTTACTGATCTACCTGGTGAGTTATAAAACTTGTAACATGCTGTAAACAGCTCTGTCATTTTATTTAGCATATTGCATTGTGTGAGCTGCCTTATTTATCTAGTGGTAAATCTTTATGTATCAAAAATGCTACAGAAGGCACAACAGATAAATTACCGACAGACACTAACATCTGACTAGTTAATCAAACAAATAGGACATGTAACAAAGAAAAAAGCTATAAATATTGACAACAAGCTGCTTCAGTCACAAAAACATTCAATACTTCAGTTCTCAAGTGTGAGTTTTATATCAGTCCCCTGGAAACAGTTTGTATCCTCCAATAAATTTTTACAGTTGATTCACCTGCCTGATACCCCTCAGCCATTTCCTTCAGAGGCTGTCAAAGCCGCCAACGATAATATATGGCCCGACCAACAAGAACAGCTGTAGCCATTCTCTCCGCAGGTTCTTGCACCCTGTTCTGCATAAAATAATACATCAAGATTAATTGATTTCCCGTCAGTCTCACAGAACAGAAAATTAATTTTCATGTAGCTATTTTCCCCAGCATATGAATTTTGTACATGGCAAGTAATTTAAGTTTTTAATTATTCATGAGCGAGGAGGGGGCGGGGAGGAACATGATAAAGTAAGCTCGCAAACACCCCAAGGCCAATCTCGGGGCCTGGGTTTGTGCTGAGGCAACAATAGCATCGGCTAATGCCCATATAAATAATATATGTATTAACATACATCTTAGTACAACGCCAATTTCTCTCACTCTGACCCAAGACTACCAGGTCAGCCGGCGGTGCTTTGTCAAAGTCGTGCGCCGGTGCCAGGGGCCGGGCTGTGGGGGAGAGAGAGAGGGAGAGAGGGAGGGAGAGACCGTGTCAGCCATGTTGAGTGACCCGCCTGCCTCTCGGCGGCCGCCACACAGCCCAGGCCTGAAAGGAGGTAATTGAACGGTCAGCGAGGGAGAGGGACCGAGCAAAAGTTGCTAATCAGCCAGGTGCTACCTCAGCAAGTCTTCCATTTGCAGGTGCCACTGACTTGTGAACAAGAAAAATGTAACCAGAAAATGGAAAGAACGCCTCGGACTCACTCAGGCCTCATCTCGCACAGGCCCTCAGCGGACGGCGGGAGAACTGGCTCCTCCGAAGGGGCAAACCCCACCGCGGTCCAGCGGCTTTGCTAAAACGCGGACGCGAACGCTCCCCCAGGACCTCCTTCGAAACTCACGGGCACGCTGCGGAGAAACTGCAAGGCAGGCACACGCGCCAGGCTCGCCGCGAGGCGCCGGACGTGCGCTACCCCCGCTAGGGCCAGAGGGGCGGCCTCTCACACGGCACGTCCCCCGCACGGGACCTGGTTTCCATGATTACAGGCGACGTCACGCATGGCATGGCGTGGCGTGACGTCTATCAACAACGGATCTTTTCCCCAATTCAACAACCAGCCCGCACTATTGCTGCCCAAGAACTGTACACTGGGGAAAAATTTCACGGCGGGGGGGGGGGGGTCGTCAAAAAGTTCGTGGAAAAATGCTTCATTTTCTTATTCCAAAATGAACACCTTTTAGTTTCATTTTTCCGTGTGTCCCTGCACCCAGCCCAAGTGGAATACTGAAATCAGGTTAGAAAGGAGAGGCCTGTTTCAAACCACTGAGAGGCAGGGAGGAAAGATGAGAGCAGGGTAGCCTGGGGAAGCGACTGTGATTTGGGGGTGCATCACCATGGAGGGCCCCGCCAGCAGGGGGAGCACTCCGGGAGCGTGCAGCCAAGCTGAGGAGGTCCCACACAAGAAAGGAAAGAAATCAAAGTCACAAAAAAAGAACTTCACCCCAGGAGAGTGAGGGCACTTGGCTGTGGGAAGGGGGTGTGCTGGATGGGTCTGATGAAATAATAAAGCCATAAAAGTGGGTATCTCCACAAACATGGCTCCCCCCTCATCAAAAAGTAGGGAATCAGGAATCAGGGAATCGCCCATCTGCTTGGAGTAGGGATGCCTCACTCTAGAGGCTGGAGTAAAACTGTGTCTCCAGTGTCTCCATCATAAAACCTGTTTCCCAGGAACCAATGAAACCCGTAAAAACTCACTTTACACAGAACTATGGCACGGGTGCAGGAGCACCAAGCATAGGTTCTTTTACAAGAGTTTCCCAACGGGGAGATGGGATTCTATTTCTGTTACCATGATGGCTACAGACAAAGGGGCAACATGATACCTCACAGCGGGCAGCTAAGGGTCAGCCCTGAGAACAGCTGGTCCACGCAGGCGCGGCTCCAGGGAAAAGCGGGGAGGCATCCCCAGTTGTTTTGTGCAGTGAGTTTGTGAAGGGACCACCAATGAGCGCTGCTCAAGCCCTTGCACTTTTCATGATGAAACATAACAGGAAGAAGAGGTTAAAGATAGCACTGGCGCCCCAATAACAAAGGACTCGCTCAGCCGCTGCCAAACGAACACAGGCCATGGTGCTGCAACAACCCAGTGCCAGGAGACAGTTCCAGGCCTCCTGAGACACCCAGGGCCAGGCCCCTGGGACAGCCCAAGAGTCTGCCCCCCCCCCCGGGGGGGTGGGGGGGAGCCGCAGGCCCAGCACATCATCCTCAGCTAATTATCTCCCAAGCTCAACAGCCAGCCGGCTCCTCGCTGCACGGGAGAGAGCTCTGCCACACTGCTGGGTTGGCACAGCTTGACAAAGCAAAGCTCCAGGAAAGAGCTTAGCCTCTCAGGTTTGGTTTGTTTCTAATGGGTGACAGAGCTTCAGGACAGCATCGAGGGGAACTGATCCAAGCAAACAACACACAATCAGGTTGGATCTGAGCTGGAGGAGTACACAGGGAGGGAGACCACGTGGGGTGTCAGGGAAATTCTAAACATTCAGAATGGCCCCCACCTGCCTGCCAATCAGCCATGCTTCCCCTCCAAGCCCCCTTCTTCTCCACCCTAGCAAGGGCACAGCAACAAGATGCACTCTGTTTTACACCTGTGTTTGTAGTTTTTCTTCATCTGAGGGGGAGGAGGCGGTTTGCTTCAACTCATTTTGAAAATAATACTATCGAGAACATAAATGAGCTCATTATGCATGCTGTAAAAAAATATATTTTTATATCTATGTATGTGTTGGCAATTCTGTAACTAAAACGTAAAGAACTTCTTGAAGTTGATGCTGCCGCTGGCATAGCTTAAAGGTCTTTGTTTCTCTAAATTCAATTGAGTGTTTCTATTTCTAAGTCTGGCAAGAGGTTCTAATTATTGTTAGAAGCCTAATTAGCATTTAGTATTACATTACAACAACTGCAGCAAAATTGTACCCATTCTCCAATAAACAGTATTCACAGTATGCAATCAAGCCGCTGTACCAAGCAATGAGAATTAATAGCACTGCACGACAATGCTAAATCCTCCATCTCCCGCTGTGTGTGTTTAATAATTTTTCACTCCTTCCAGATTGTTCCCATCAAGCACAATTCCCAAGGTCCTAATCAACCACCCTCCCCATCAATACTACACAGAGATCTGAGCACTGAAAATTATCTGCAATTTCAAAAAGTGCTTTGTTGCATTATTAGGCCACTGACCTAAGAGGTAATGGGTAAATAGTTTCTGAAAAATGTCCAAAGCACAACATAAATTAAAGCTTATAGTCTTGCCTGCTGTTCTCACCATAGCTATAACTGCAAACTATTATGGTTTTTACACAATATTCCTAACTATAATTTTACACCATAACATTGGTGCAAAGCACCAAATGCTCCACTTTCACGTGACTTCATTTACTAAACAAGGAGAGTTTGGGGAGAAAGCTGCTGTATTTGGTCCTCTGGAAATTCTCCCAGCCTCTCGCTCCTCCTCCTTTCCTGCCCCTTGGCCCATTTCCATCAAAATAAAAAACAGTTCAGAAGTAATGTGTAAGCATTTTAGGGTGCAAAGATCTAAGAGAATGTTACACACAACAGCATGTATTAGGATCTGTAGGTCAATGAAGTCAGGACAAAAGGCTGCTTCTTCCTGGGCTCAGGGACAGACCTCAGGCTAAGAAGGTGGCTTCTATCATCCCCTGCAGTCTGCTGACAGGTGATGACCCAACGGCGGTGTCCCACAAGTCCAAGACCGGAAAAGAAACACTTTGCTTCAAAAATCTCAGAAGCATACTTGGAGCTCACTGGAGGTTCTTGAGCAAGCGAAGTAGAACTCGGAATCTCAAACCACAGTAGAACCCCGGAGCCAAGAGCCATGGCCTGGGTAACCTGGAGGCAGAGCACAGCACATCACATCAACCCCACCAAGAACACGCAGCTGACTCGTCCAGGAGTTTGGATTGGATGCTGTATTGTTGCTGATGATGGTTTGCTTTACATGGGAGCAGAGACAAAAAGAATTTGATAGTTCAATGCCACTTAACCAAGTCAACATATGAGTGTCTCCCATGAGCACAGATCAGCCCGTAGTCTGCCACACCTTACCAACAAAAACACTCTTGATTTTGCTATCATACATCAATACTTGTCAAAGCAAGGCTCATAACAGTGGGAGATGAATGCCATCCATTTCTCGGGGCAGAAGACTTACTGAATAACGCAGTAGTACACCCAGATCTTCTCAACATCACTCGAATACTCCACTGCACTCCTCAAACATGGTGCTAAGTAATCCACTCAACAAATATGAATGGAAGGCCTCCTATATTCCAGGCACTTGGGATCCTTGGATGAACAAAGAGGACATGGATCTCTGCCCCTGTGGAGCTTGGATTCCAACATGGAGTAGAAGACAAGCTACACGCTAACCCACAGTCAGATACAGCTGAGGTGCACAGTGTGGTAAGGGAGCATGCGAAGGGAAGGAAAGAAGCAGAGCGGCCCAAGAGGATCAGAGCAGTGGAGAGGAGAAGGCTGCAACTGTAAAACAAGTGGCCAGAGTGGCTATCTGAGAAAAGGCACCTATGAGCAAAGACTCAAAGGAACAAAAATATTTAAGCAGACAACATCTGGTATAGTAGTAGAGACACCAACTGAGACACCCGTGTCCCAAATCAGACTTCTGGGTTCAAGTTCCAGCTCCAGTCCCGATTCCAGCTTCCTGCTTATGCGCACCCTGGATGGCAGCAGGTAACAGCTCAAGTACCTGGGTCCTTGCCACCCATGTGGGAGACCCAGAGAGAGATCCAGGATCTTTGCTCTGGCCTGGCCCAGCCTCAGCTGTTGCAGGTATTTGGGAATCTCTGTCTGTCTTTATCTCTCTGCCTTTCAAAGAAAAAATTAAAGAAATAAAAATTTTTTAAAAGAAAAAATGCTTGATACATATCTCAAAACTCAAATTCTTCTCCTAGCCCTGGGTACCCCATCTACTCTATTTTGTGATAATGTTGACACTGGACTTGCTGGCAGATGCTGAATAGACAGGGATCCCCAAAGGGTGACAGGTGCCACCAGAGGGGAATCTGAGCTGTTGAGAATCACCAGCAACTGTACCAAAGGGTGGAGGCTCAGTAAACACTTACTGAGTAAAGGAACATACACACAAATCAGTGATAATGCATGCATTTTCAGGACCTCAAGTAATTGTTGCCTATATACTAATATAAGAAAACCTCAATGTGTCACATTCTTAGAGCTGAAAGGAAACGCAATGTCTTCTAGTTGAAAACCTATACAAGAATGGTGTTTCCAGGGCTAGAGTGCGGCTCACCTGAACACTCAATGCACACCTTTTCACCCCTCCCTGGAGATCCAAAAGCCTGCTGAGGGTGCCGGAGGCTGGCAGCTCTGCTTCCCTCCACAGAGGCCCTGGTGCTTATGCTTTCTGTCCCCAAACGTGTGACCTCTCCCTGCCTCTTCCCTCTCTCCCTTCCCCTCCCTTGCTCAAAAACCACTGGATATTTTTCCCTTTTTGATTCCACTGTACTCTTTTAAAAATACTTTCTTTTTTAAAAATTTTTCTTAAATTCCAACTTCTGATCATCTTGGCAAATCAAACCTAACACCTGAAGCAGTTGGGAGAGTAGAAGATGACTGAACAGCCTAGATCCCAGAAGTGGGATGACAAGAGAAGGAGGAGGCATCTACACTGGGCTTGTCAATCAGCACAAACACAAAAAGCATCTCCTTGCATTTCCCAGGCAGCAGAAAGAGCTGGCAGAGCCCCTTGCAAGGGTAAGAATCTTAATAGGAAAATACTTGAGAAGCCTTGTTAAAGAAAATTCCTTCCCAAGTAGACCAGGACTAACACAAGTCCACCCTGTGCCTCCCTTAGGCTTCATGGTCCATCCTGTCCTTGATAAAGACCAACCCAATGGTATACAGAGAGCCCTCATAATCCCCAACATCCTATCCTTCCCCACACCCGAGCCCTACTTAAAGACAAAGGACATGAATGGAGGAATCCATTTCAGGAGGGAAAACAAACAAGTTTCCCCCTCTTGATCAAATAGTAAAGAAAGAATTCCCTTTTTCCTTGTGTTTCCACCAATGGAATTGCAAGAAGAACCGACTTCAAGGTAAGAAATGAGCATGTGACCTCCCACCCTGCCTCTATCACAAGCCACACAATCATCTCAGCCACATGTCCCACTCATTTGTGTTCACTCTGTATGGGAAAAGAACATTAAACTGTGGCACTCGGGTGGGAAAGGCCAGGAGAGCCTACTCATAGAATTAGGGCAAGGAGCAAAGGACAGGCGCACAGGACAAGAACAGTTTACCTGATGCTGACAGATAAGCATGACAAATAGGACAGTGACAAATGTGAACCACACAAATGCCTTCCCAGTCCTCAAACAGCAGAAAATTACACAACCTAGCTGGCCTCTCTTGCATAGGAAAGACATGGAAATCAATTCATGAGGATGGCTTTAACAGTCACTATTATTCTTAGAATTATATCTGTAGTACTATACTGAATCTGCTCCCTTTGCATTGATAGGAGGTTAACATGAAAACATAAAGTATGAAAAAATAAATCTAATTTTAAAACAATAGTGAGAGGCCGGCGCCGTGGCTCACTAGGCTAATCCTCCGCCTTGCGGGGCCGGCACACCGGGTTCTAGTCCCAGTTGGGGCGCCGGATTCTGTCCTGGTTGCCCCTCTTCCAGGCCAGCTCTCTGCTGTGGCCAGGGAGTGCAGTGGAGGATGGCCCAAGTCCTTGGGCCGTGCACCCCACGGGAGACCAGGATAAGTACCTGGCTCCTGCCATCGGATCAGCGTGGTGCGCCGGCCGCAGCAGCCATTGGAGGGTGAACCAACGGCAAAAGGAAGACCTTTCTCTCTGTCTCTGTCTCTCACTGTCCACTCTGTCAAAAAAAAAAAAAAAATCAATAGTGAGAGCTACCACTTAGCTAGCATCTACCATTGTGCCAAGCACCTTCCCTGTAGGTGCTTAGTAAAGTTGGGAATTCAGCAGTGGCTTGAACATGACTGTCAAAATGACACAGGGGCATAGGCAGCCCATCATTACAGCACTCATGTATTCATTTTATTCCACCCTCAAGATATGGTGACACACACAGGAATTTGAGACCACAGGGTAATTAGGAATACAGATCTGAATCTATGGTGATCTTTGCGCCTGTAATTCGGGAAGCATGGAGCTGGTCCTTCCGTTGGAAGCCAGGAAGCATGACGTTCCCAGCCCATTCCTTTACATCCAGCAATGGATTTTTCAGGCATCAGCAAAAGGAGACCCCCTTCCCCTGACTCTGCTCTGCTCTGCTTCACACTGTGTCCATTTTCGTAGGGTATGACATCTTCAGGCTCCTTGGGCATGCCAGAGTGTGGCCCTACCTTCTAAGATACACCTGGGATATCCACAACTCCAGCCCTGACCCCTCCTACTAAAGAAAAGCAATGTGTGCAACTCTAGGCCTGAGGGATACCCATGTCTGACGATCTGAGGATGGATATGCATCTCGAGGTGCAGGTGGTAACACCCAGATACAGGCACAAGGGGCTCCTCCCAAACAAGAAACAGTCAGGAGTCATAGAGAGGGAGGAAGGCAGAGACGCCGGGCTACTTCTCAACACACCACCACGCACCAGGTCCATAAGGAGGCAAAGATTTTTCATTGAAATTTGGGCTTTCGGGGCCAGTGCAGTGGCACAGCAGGTTAACGCCCTGGCCTGACGTGCTACTATCCCATATGGGTACCGGTTCTAGTCCCCGGTTGCTCCTCTTCCAATCCAGCTCTCTGCCATGGCCTGGGATAGCAGTTGAAGATGGCCCAAGTGCTTGGGCCCCTGCACCCACATGGGAGACCAGGAAGAGACACCTGGCTCCTGGCTTTGGATTGGCACAGTTCCGGCTGTTGCGGCCAACTGGGGAGTGAACCAGCGGATGGAAGACCTCTCTCTCTCTCTCTGCCTCTCCTCTCTCTGTGTAACTCTGACTCTCAAGTAAAAAATAAATAAATCTTTTAAAAAAAATGAAATTTGGGCTTGCAACTTTCGACTGAAAGCAGATTTGTCATGAGAAGAGAATAGCGCCTATTTTATTTAGCATGTGTTAGTTTGGTGGATAACTTTAAATATTTAGACACTCAGCATGTGGACTTCCATTTGTGTTCAAGAATCTGCACCTGTTAGGGCAACGCTGATCCCTGCCCCGGTGTTCCTCCTCCTCACAGTTTAGCATTCCAAATCAGTGACTGTGTCCTTCCACACACAGGTGTGACTCCTTTTAAATGCACACAAATAGTTAAGAATCCAGATTTACACCAAAGACATATTTGAGAGTAGGTGTTCCACTTACTAAAGGATTCCATTATTAAGCAGACTCCTTTGATGCATTTGGTTGAACCACCTGATAGAAATTTATTATACACACACACCAAAAAAAGAAAACTCTTACAAATTCATCTTTTCATGTGTAAAGAAAAGTGCTAGGAAAAAAACTTAAATGACTTCCCTTTTCCTCCTATTACATTTCTCAGAAAATACTTAGTCATTGAGGGAAAAGTTCAAAAAATACAGGAAAACGAAAGGAATCATTTAAAAATCATCTCCTACAGCATCTGGCAAGATGAGCCCTCTTAGGATGTAATGTACCTACTTCAGATTTTTTTCAATGTCATGTACATGTAAAAATACAGAGATGTAAGTGGTTGATTTGACAAGAATTCTGTCGTACTATGACTACACACAATTATTCAGTGCACCTGTGTGCCAGGCCCTGGCAAGTCCAATAATCAGAAGACTCAGTTTCTGCACTTGATAATGTGACGGGACCAACACACCAAGCAACGATTACAACACAGTATAAAAGACAGTTTTCCAGAAATCTCTAGGAAGAACTACGGAGGACAATACAGAGGCTCCAGAAATGGGAAGGACTCTGCCTGTCTGGAGAAGGACTTCAGGGTTTTGACAATACTAATATTCAAATTTTGGACTGCCTATTCTCACTCAGCGACCATCTGCTGCACTGTGGGTCATGCACTATTTTAGATCCTGGATATACAATAGTGAACACAACAGGGTTCTACCCTCAAGGAGCTTACACAAGCACATTTACAAACAGAACATAAAACAATGCAGTGCCTTTCCCTCAACTGATACACAGGAGACACTCACATCAATGTGTGTCGAATGAATTAAAAAAAAAAAAAAAAAAAGCCCATCATGAGTCCAGCTCTTGATGCTTGTATTTCAAAGGCAGCTGCTGTCCTTGAGGGAACCATATCAGACAGGAAGTTTCAAACCCAACCAGGGATGTCTGCTCCGTTTCACTTAAAAATATGAATCCAATAGGCTTAATCCAAAATCTCTAGCTCTGAACTGGGTTACCATGTGTTGTATTTGATTTGTATTTCCATCAGTATCAACCCAAGCATCGTTATATAGACACCAGCAATGTGCATGATTTATAGCAAGTCAGTCAAGGTAAAGCCTACAGCTTCCCTTCACATTCTGACGTTATCAGATTACTTCAGAGGCTGGCGGCAGCTACCATAAGTAACAAGCTGTCAGGGTAAATAAATCACTCTCTCAAAAATAACTGCTAAAAAGTATAGATTAGTATGACCAGAGGTGGGCTTGGACTGCTTTTTTTTTTTTTAATTTTCCCCTCCTGAATAAGTCTTGCACATATTCAATTTTATAGAAAAAAATAATTTATTTTCTTTCGTAAAAAAAAAGATTTCGGGATTAAGATCCATATAAGAAACTCAGGTCTCAAAAGGAAAGTTTGTGGCTCTTGTGTATAAATCATAAGACAATCAATTTGCAATCACCTAGAAAAGCCCAGGGTGTGGAGAATAACTAGCAGGTTCTGCAAAGAGCAGCCCACACCAGGCCAATTTAATTTCCTTTTCTGATGGACTGACAGGCTGCGGAGACAAGAGAGAAGCAATAGATGTGATCCACCAGGCTGGAGCCAGCCTCTCTGTCTGTCTGGTCCCACGTGATGCACCCATCAACGAGCTGGAAACCCAGCCAGAAGAATCATCAGAGAGCTGGAGCATCTGCTTCCCACCCAGAATGGGACCTCTACTGTGTGTGCACTGCCTGGGGTGGGCATGGACAAGTCAGTCCCCATCGTGAAGGCATGAAAGGTGAGGCCATGGCCAGTGTGCAACAGCTAGTGAGTTCAGTGGTGGAAGGAGCTGTATACCCTTGTTCTTGGGAGCAATAGTTAGGACAGCTGCGTAGAAACAAAAGCAAAATAAGGAGAATGTTCAAAGCCCATTAGACTGATTCTGGAAAGGTCCTACAGCAAGATTAATCTTGGTATGAATAGGATAAAGGCAGTCCTCTACAGAGCACCTGGAGTTCCTATCACATTCCCCCAAAGACAAAAGTGTATGTCACTAAGTTGTGACATCACCAAAGATGATGTGGGTCACAGTTGCTTCTGGAAGAAAATGAAAGGAAAATTTTTTGTGATGTGAAACAAGATAGGACGGCACTGTGAAATGTGGAAAGCAGTCAGGTGGACAAGGGAGGGAGCTGCTCTAAAACCATCTGGAGAAGGGCAGGCTACAGTGTCCTGTCTTTGTTCAGTCAAGACAAATGCTACCAGAGGTATCCCAGAACACAGATGCAAGTCAATGCTACAAGCCCCTTCTACCCTAGTATTTTAATGACTGTTTTTTCCCAACTACCCCTTTATCCTAAAGAATCCAAACATTCTTTGGTTTCTGCAGCCACAATTTGAATACTGAGGCTGAGAGAGCCATTGCAGCATCTCCCAGCATGTACCAAGAGTTCCCATCCCAGCATGTCCCACCCTGGAAGGTCTAGATAAAATGGCCAAATACTGTTACACTGCCTAAAGGAAAGTTCAGGAACTCCAGAGAAGACAATGAAGCATGACCATGGGGACCCGGGACAAATCTGTCTTACCTGGGGGCAGGCCCTACTCTATGTAAGCACCAGCTTGGCAATGAAGCTTTCCTCTGGCTTCAATGGACACACCAAACTATGCAGCTTTCCCTAGTAAACTCATAAAATTTCAACACTAAACTCACTGCTTAGCAAAGAGGGGAGTGGGCTATGTATGCCTGAGTCCCCACTAATGGTCCTCCCCTCATGGCAGCTTCCTGTCTGGGAAAGGAGCAGCTTGTCAGTTGCTCCAATGAAAGAGAGGGTGGGGAGATCCTAACAAGGGAAGCAGAGCTAATGGGAAACTTGGGAATGACTGCCAGAGGAAGGGATACTTCAGCTTACCTATGAAGATGATGACCAGGAGAAAGCTGGAGGGAAAGAATAACTCAAGCAGAAATGCACACTCTACACCCATCAGCTCCCATCCACCTGAGTTCCATCCTCCACCCATGCTTATGCTTCCCAGCCCCCAGAACCACAGCACATCCAACTGCAAGGCTCTGGTCAAGCTCATGGTTCCCCCAACATTTCTTGCTCCTTGGTGCTCCACCTCTTCTGAGATATTCCAATATTGGCATCCTGACCAAACCAGAAATTTCACCTTCTTCACACCAAAATTTTAATGAGTCACTCACAGTTCAGATCAGTGTTCTCCACCCTGTGGACTGTGTCTTCACAACCCCACCACCTCTCAAGTCAATCGACTCCTCAGTGCTGGCCACGGACATTGTTAGTTGGGATCTCCTCACCATGGCAGCTGGAGATGCCGTGTGTTTAGGATGACTATGGCGTTTGGTGCCATAAGAAAACGAAAGTCTCTGAAGTAGGATCCACACTTCTACCCTGGTTTCCCTGAATGCCGGCTATGTGTCTTCTGGCGAGTTATTTAACCTCTCTGAACCTCAGTTTCCTCATCTGTGAAATTGGGAGCGTAATATCCTTACAGTGTTATTATGAAAACAAAATGAGTAACATCTAATTCAGCACCTGGCTTATAGCAGACCCTCAAAAAACAAGTGCTCTTTCCATTTTCCCTCTTACCAAGGGAAGAAAAGAATATCAAAGATGACCTGAATGCAAATTTGAATCAAATGACTCCCAAAAAACGGATAACTCCAGGAAACAAACTCATCTATGAAGCAGACTAAAATGCAAGACACGGCTTCTAACAGACAACATTAGCATTTTTAGTGGAGACAGGTACACAACAATAAAATTAAATGAGAAGAGATTCAAACCATTGCTAGAAATGTCCTTTTTCAACTCTGCAAAATAAAAATAGAAAAGGAATTAACGGAGGGAAACAAATACCCACAGATTACCATTGTCCTTTGTGATGTAAAATAACTCACTAAAATCATATCTGAAGATATTTTTTGTGTGTTGTCACCTTCAAGAACGTGCTTGCTGGTTAAAATAACCATTTGTAAAAAACACGTAGTGTGCGTATACAGTGCACATGTTTAAAGACAGAGAAAATAAAAGCAAGTGATAACCATATGCACATCTTACTGCAAATAAAGTCTGTGACCTTTCCAAATGAAGACAAGCAGATCACTCTTCTGAATTTCTAATCTGATGCCCCAACTCTCCTCTTCCCCCCAATAGGTATTTTGTTTCCAACTTTAAGGCTCTTTACAATCCCTATTTGTCTTCTGTGGTCAGCTGAGCTCAGCTACCCAAACACACACACACACACACACACACACACCACGCACGCGTGCGCTCAGAGGACGGATTTGTCATGTTGACCTTTCATATCTCCTACGCTTTTTAACTGATCGAGATTCCTTCCCCTGGAAGCATGCACACAGCCTCACTGCAGAGGAGAAAAATCAGGGGAAGGATGGTGAAGATAAATACCAGAGGAGCAAGCTAGAACCTGGATATGGGGGTCATCGTTCACAGAGTTATTCAGGGGACGAACACCACAGGAAAGCCACTGAAGCAGGCAGTACACAATGCAAAATTACCCGGCGACCTTTCCCAGGACGTCAAAAGTCAAAGCAATCTGTAAGGGGGTGCTTACCGGGCGCCATGGGCTGGTCTCCTCATGGCCTGGAGCTCTGCCTCATCAGAGAGAGAAACCCCATAGAAGGGAACTTTCTTCCCCCTCTCAGAGTGACTCAAGCTCTGCATAAACAATGACTGACAGCATCTGACTGTCCCCACCACATGCTCCCCAGCTTGCTGGGGCTGAGGAGTGACCGACGCCATCTCAAAAACCCGAGAACACAGCCAACAGGACACCCAGGACATGGCCAGCGTGTCTTGTGAGTTCATGTAGGTTCTCACTGGGAGAAACCACACCATCCTACAAAGGAGGCCACGAAAGCATATAGGTCGTATTTCAAACACTCTGGAAATCTCTGCGTCTAGAGTTTTACCCACGGTATTTTCCCTCCATGGAGATGAGCACTTGCCTCCCAGTAGGGGCCATGGTCATGAGAAATGAGTGTTTTTTCCTTGTGCCGGTAAGAAATCTTAAGACCTGGTGTAGAAAGCACTCAGGCTTAACGAGTGATAGCCCAGCAGGCACACTGATTAGCTGGGTTCCATAACCATAAAGTCAACAATCATCTACCTCCATGCCCTTTCTGCAGGTGGCTCACCTACAGATGCTAAGTAAGCTGGTAACAGTTCAGTGGAACTTACAGGGGGAGCATTAAGCGTAAACATGAGTGCCCCAGCGTGTCCTTAACTATACCACTGGGAATGCACACCTGCACAGCCATCTATTACCCCACTCACCACGAACCACAACTTTCTTTATTCTCCCTTTGAATTTTCCCCACTGTGATGGCATCCGTGCCTAATGTGTTTCCCCTGTGCACAGGCCCTTCCTGCTTCCATCTGGACTTCCATACATGAGTCAGCTTTTACACCAAAGAGGAGGCGAGATATCCCCACTCCAGCATGTAAACACAAAGTGTAACTGAACTGCTAACACTCCGTACACATCATTTTCTAAGTTTGCCCATGTTTATTTTACATATTTTTGGTTTCTGTGAAAGCCAGAGAGACAAAGAGAGAGAAAGAGGTTGAGGGGGGGGGGGAGGAGGGAGGGAAGGGCAGAGATACAGTAAGAGCGAGAGCGAGAGCGAGAGAGATTGATTGATTCCATCCACTGGTTCACTCCCCAAACATCTGTAATAACGAGAGCTGGGTCAGACTGAAGCCAGGAGTCTAAAACTCAGTCCAGATCTCACACACTGGGTAGCAGGGACCTAACCACTTGAGCCATACCTGCTGCCTCTCAGGGTGTGCACTGCCAGGAAGGTGGGACTAAGAGTGGAGCTGGGTCTTGAACTCAAGGACGAGAACATGGGGTACAGGTGTCCCAAGCAGCGTTTCTCCTGAAATGCTAAATGCTGACCACCCTCCCCCAGAAATGTGAGCTACATGTTAGAAATCCAACATTCTAGTGTGCAGGACCTCTGGCCTCAGGGCAGGGGATGCATACACACCCCAACACATATATTTTTTTTCCTAAGGGGACTTGAAAGTTTTCAGAAAATGCAATTAAAAGATGTGTTTATTTTGGCACAAAAAAATGAAATCTACGAATATCCAGTCTCCAAAAATTTTATGAAAAATGTATATTAAGAAAAAAGTATGCACAAACTTCAATTTTTTTGCAGCAAAATAAACTTATCTTCTCATTCCATTTTCCATAAACTTTCTGGAATACACTCACATACACACTTTTTTTTGCAACCTATAAAGGAAACAGTTTTCAACTTATGACTTCATTCAACAATTCTATTCTAAGATTCTAGAACTATCCACTAGTTTTGTCCAAATAAAAGGACTTTCATAATTAAGCAGAATGCCTTCCTACCCAGTCAAACAAGGTTAGAGACAATCTTTGGCAATGGTTAAAAATGTCATATTTCTCCTTTTTTTTAAGGCTTGAACTTTAGATCAAATTATGCAGGAACAACCAAAGAGGAGTGCAACTCTGGGTTCTAAGAGGTAGGGAGCAATCCAAATCTAGCCTTCACAGAAGTCACTGCCTCCCCTGAAACAGCGGGTCATTCTCTCACACTGGGACTAGCACCACTGTGTGCTATGGAGTGATTTATACAACCCTACCCAAAAAACAGGGTAGGAAGTTTGACAGTTCATAAAACCATAAATTATAAATCAATTACTGGAGATAGATTGCTTTGTTCCCAGGCCCATTCGTCCCTTGGGACTCTCTTATAAATTCCCTTGAGCAAGGGGAAACAAAGAAGAAAAAGGTCCTCTTGGGCCACCTCTGCTGGGCCAGCCTTGCCTTGTAAGCCGACCATCCCTGTAAACTTCATTTCCACCCAGGAGTGCCCACCCTCAGGAACCGAGCAGAAGCTCGCAGAAATAAAGTGAAAAGACAAAGATAAAAGTGGCATTGACCTTTAGGAAGAGAGCAACTGGATTCCCCAGATCCCAAAGTTCCAGTGAAAATGGAAAATTCCTATTACATATGAGGCATTTCAAAAAGCACAAGGGAAACAGAATTCAAGGTAAGTTAATTTTGATGCAAACATGTTTTTGAAATGTATGCACATGGAGGCCTACCACAAAGGTCTCTGAAAATGCATATTATGAAAAAATACATGGATATGAGTAATTTCACCAAAATAAGCGGCTCTTTTAATTCCTTTTTTTCTGTTAATTTTCTGAAACACCCTATACTTCAGACACTTGGCCAAACAGCTCTGCACATCCCCACAAGAAGAAACACCTGCACACATAATCAACATTTTAAGGACTCGCCTGATAACATCAATGGATGGATTTTTAAATCAGTAACTATACTATATCCCTAAATTTCTTTTTGTTTCTACCTTTTTAATTTTTATTTAAATTTGAAAGGCAGAGAGACAGAAACATGGAGATCTTCCATCTGCTGGTTCACTCTCCAAATGCTTAACCACAGCCAGGGCTAGGCCAGACAGAAACTTGGAGACCAGCACTATATTCAGGTCTCTGATATGGGTGGCAGGCACCCAAGCACCTGAGCCAACGTGTGCATTAGCAGGAAACTGGATCTGAAACAGAGGAGCTGGGACTCAAATCACACTTGCTGACACTGGGGGCAGGCATCCCAAGTGGTGACTTAACCATTGTGCCACACACCTGCCCCCAGTGTCCCTAAACTTCAATAGCAAAGAAGCAGCTTTATTCTCCCTTTCAAGAAAAGCTAATGTTCTCATGCCGTGTCTGAGATGATAAAAGTCGAGCAATCCAGTTTGGCATAGTCCTGGGTTTTGTACTGGAGATAGGTATCCATAGGCAGGTGCAATCCCACAAAACACACTCCAGCAGGACATTCAACCCCAAGTGACAGCACTGACAGAGTCTCACCCTTGGTGATCCTGTGACTCCATTCCCTAAAACCAGCAGCAGTACACAACCAGCAATACTCTGCTACTCCTCAGCTTCTCCAGAAAGACTGCCTGACAATAGCTTGGAACAATACCAAGAAGTCCTCGGTTGAGTCCTGTTGTGGAGATTCTTAGCAATGTGAAAGTTCCCAATTTAGAAAGGACAACTGAAATCCAGAGTGAGAGCCTAAGAACTGACTGCAGAAAGGGCTGGGGCTGAGTTCCAAGCAGAGCATAGGTCTACAGTGTGCAAATGTTGGCCTCTTTTCATGACACCACACAGTTCTTCAGGTTGAAGACAATGTCAACGTTGCTCAGGCTGTGTGGCCTCAGAGATCAATCTTTCCTCCCATGCCACAGATAACTTCTAAAACTCAGAGAGTAAATGGTGATGCAAATACTACTATTAGATATTTATTATGTTGCAAAGCTTGAAAACAGTCGGGAAAATGGAAAAGTTACTTTTTTCCCTACACAAATTTGTTAATGGGTGGCATAATGGGGAGCCCTGTTTGCTGGCACTCTGTGAAACATCTACAAATTGCCTCGGCAGAGCATTACAGGTTGTCAGACTAATGCAGTTGAAGATAATTTGGCCTTTCAGTGAATTGAACCTCACAGCACGATTATACTCCACAACCAAGTAGAGTGTCACAATTATTCTTTCATGCTGAATTACCATATAATGTCATGAGTCTACCTGTCATAAGTCCTGCAGCCTAGCCTGAATTTTTTTTCCCTAAATCTACTGTTCATGGCGAAAAAAAATAATAATAATAATTTTTTTTTGCTTCTAATGGAAATCTGATTGTTTTTATCAACAACAAATTTCATAGCAAATCAAAGGATATGCTTGGACAAACAATCCGATACTCAAGGTTAAAAAACACACAAATAATAAATTGCTGGTGTGTCATGTTCAATTTTTACTACGGCATTACACTGCAATAACCATAACAGGATCTAAATTGTTGTCAGAACATTAAACAAACCCCCACACTTCACAAAGGCATCCTGTCTGAGTGATTCACACAACGGAAACAACTATCAAATTTTCCACTGTCCCACTGCCACACCATACATCAGTGCAATTTTATGTATTTGGACAATTCGTTGAATAAATTACTTCCATCCTGCCTGCTCTTGCCACTTCTGTTAAGAGTCATATCAGTTTTAATTGTCTTTCTGTCTATATGGAGCCACTGTTTTTCTGGCCTTTTCCTGTGCTATTTCCCGAGCACCAAAATAAACTACAAATACCCATTCGAGCTGGGGGTGCACAAAGGCAAGAGAGGGGCATCTCGCCAGAGGCCAAGGCGTCTTCCTTCTCCTGCTTTACGCCAGTTGATGAATGTGTACTGGGAGTGTGACATTTCATGGTATTGGTATGGAAACAGGGTCTTTTCAGCATCACAGTTAACTAAAATCCATAGGTACCCAAGACACCACATTCTGCCCTGTTGCCACTCATTGTTGACTTTCTGTTTGTTACAGCATTCAGTCTGGCATGGGAAATGGGCTCAGCCCAACCCCCTTCGTGGTCAGAATCCAGCTCATCAAGGCAGTTTCACTGAGCATCTTGCTCCCAAGCAAATGACAAGCCCACTTTCCCAGGTTGAGTATCTGACCACTATCAATGCACAAGGGTGCTTGCCGAAAAGTACAGCTGTAGGACAAGGAGCACCATAATGGGCACAAATAAACTTTGTCTGTAGAGGTGGAGCTAATGACTTCCTATCGTGTTTCCCAACTCCTTCAATAGCAGACTAAATGGACACGGACCACAGGGAATCAGATCAATTGGATGCAACTCTGTTTCCCAAATAGATGCCGAGTTTTGTCTACAATACAGGCAAAGTTGACCTCCTGGGCCAGATAAGTCAATGCAAAGGAAAGCAGGAGAGGCCCCTAAGCACCCCAAATCAACCTGCGTGATGCTTTAGGTAGATTCCATCACTCATGTCACCAAAGGCAAACAACTAACCACACTGAAATGTCACCACAATGACCATTCGAAGCCTGATGCTGCCCAAGAAGCCATTTTCCTGCTGTTTGTCAACAAGAAGCCCCGCCTCATTGAACTGGCTCCCATACCTGTCTGCTATATACGAATCAGTGCCTACAACAGAGTTAGGTTTGTGGCTCAAGTGAACCCAAATTGGAGGAAATCACATTCTGAGAGGCTAGCCCCAGACCTGGTGTCCCCATGTTAACTTGGTAGCCTTGCTGGGTAGCAGAAAGTAACTCTTTATTTATAACCCCAAAAGCAATAATAAACACGGAACTATGATTTACTCTGAACCTCCCTATTATTAAAACACTTTGTCTTATAGTTTTATTGATTTACAATCTGTCCTACTTACTTTTTTAGCATCTGAAAACAATCAAGGCACAAAGCTGCAAAATGTTTGGACATTAATTGTTAGGAGACAGCATTTTATTCCAGGCGAGGGGTTTGAGGCCTCGACAGCGATGCATTCTGGTACTGGGATGATTTATGGTCTTGTAGCAATAACGATGCACCAGGGCCATTAACATATTGGCAGGCCCTAGGATGGATTAGTGGCATTGATTATTTCATGGGCCACTGATACCCATTTGTTACGAGGAGCTCAAAGATGGCCTCTCTGACTAAAATCTTTTTACGAGCAGACAGCATTTTAAGTATTAGGAACCTGGGATTTGGGCCATTTTTTATCATCTTGCTGTCGCCTCACCTTAGTATGCAACCCCCCCCAAAAAAAGGTGTCAAAAAAATTAAAGTTCATTCCTCACCACCAGCCTTAATTCCTCAACTCGTCATAACCACGTCTTCTTTAAAAATTAATGATTGCCAGCATTTAGCCACCAGTTGTTGCTATGAAGATCTATGCAAAAAGCAAGGATCCCTACAGAGTGTGTGATATATGGAATACTCTTTATTACTACAATAAAACTTACTGACATTTCAATACTTCTGCAAATAGCATTATAGTATCAATCTTCTGAATTAGGTTGAAAATTAAGTTGTAAATTAAAAGAAAGTGTACTTTGGAATACAACATGATACGTCATCCAGAAAAGGACCTTCGCACATAACTGAGCTGAGCTGGGGACAGAGAGCTGAGCACAGCGTCCTAGCAGTACTGCCTGCAATCTGAGGACCCAGGTCCAGCCAGAGCATACACCGAGAATCCCGAATAATCTACCACTGGGGGCATTTTTTAATTCCTGTTAAAGTCAAGGGATTTGACAACAGCCTTTTATACACACAATGAAACTCCAAATCTTAATATATTTTTCTTCTTCGCACCATTCTTACTGTAAATTTCAAATTGAGAATATTTAGAATAAGTGCCTTAAAATTTAGACAGATATTACATATACATTATATGTA
Source organism: Oryctolagus cuniculus (assembly GCF_964237555.1). Lineage (NCBI taxonomy): Eukaryota > Metazoa > Chordata > Mammalia > Lagomorpha > Leporidae > Oryctolagus > Oryctolagus cuniculus. The sequence continues at coordinate 66,749,802 of NC_091446.1, read as the reverse complement.
TAATGTATATAAATACATGTATGGATCATGACCTTTTCCTTCTCTGTGTCATCAGACAGCAAATTCTTCCCCATCCTCACACACCCTCTCAGCCCCATCTTTAAAGACACTCAGAGCAGAGAGCTATCCAGGGTGCAAAGTGACAACTCCCAAAGCCTGGACAGCTTTGAAACTGCTAGGCTGGAAGGCTAGTGTCACGTACTGTGAACTTTTTACAAACAGTCTCAGACTGCACCCAACACAAAATGGTTATGTAAAAAACTACCATGTTGTGGAAAAGTTACCTGTTGTCTACCACTGCAACCTAGCTTCCACGGCATCCTCCGAACCCACAGGATAAGACTGCACGGTTAAAAAAAGTTCACTCTAGAGATTCAAAACATCTTCAAGAAATCCAGACTAACTCCTGCCCTCGATGACTTCTCCTCACAGTCTCTCAGGCTTCTTACCCAATACTTTAAACTAGAAGCTTTTGAGGTACATGTCTATTTTTTCATAGATTGCCACCCTCTGTTCTAATCTCTGAATTTTCAGAAGTCCACATACCCAGGGCCAAGGAGAATAAAGAGGTTTCACTGTCATTGTTAAGCCTGGTCACCTGGTAGGTGAAGGTTGAGATGACAAGAATTCTGAGGCAGAGTTCAGGACCAACAGGAAAATGCACCACATGGAATTAACCACTTGAGAAGGAAGCAAGGGAGCAGGGGAGTGGTCCTGGGGTTGATATTCTCAACTGGACACCCTTTTACTAAGCAACCTGGAGACCGCTCACTGAGGCTGCACAGAGCCTGACCTTGGGAGACTATCTGCACCCGCAAAATGGGCAGAGGTAAACACTGCTGCTCCTGCAAGGGAGTTTTAACACAAACCACGCATCAAAGGGTTTTAGAACTGGAGGAAATCGTGAGATGAACTCCTCCAAGCCTTCTCCTGCACAGACGGAAACATCAGACATGAGAAGTGACGCACGTAAAGGGTCTACAAACAGCAAGAGAGAAATAAAATCCTATGGCCCCTGCTCTTTTGCTCTCAAAAGTATAATGCTTCCTTCCTGTGCCTTCGTTTTCACTGCTGATTTTCCCTTCCTTCCCATGTGTATAATTTTCTTATTTTACCAAAGTTTAACGTACGAGTAAAACTTCTCAAATTTTGGATTATATGGGAAGACATAGACTCAATAATCTATATTACTGCAAATTTAAGAAAACAATCTTAGAGTGTGATATATGGTAATTCTGGGCTAAGTAGAAAACAACACGAAGAGTATGCCATTTTCCTCATTAAATTTGTGTTTTAAATAAGAGAGATGTTGTCAACGTGTACTTCAGGTACACAGGAGAACTTTGGGCTTTTGCATCTCATTTACAAGGCCTTTGCATAAATCATCAAAAAATAAAACACAAGGAAGAAAACTTCCCCTCACAACCTGAAAGTTTCTCCTATCATATTCAGCTTACAAATCAATTTGGATAGCAGGCCTTTTCGTTTCTGATGGCAGTCTCTGTGACACAGCCTGTGGGCCTCCCACTCACAGAGACTAGCCGTGGCCCTCCCAGAGCATGAGAAGACGGAATACTCAGCCTCAGCCAGTGATCCCCAAGGCTGTACAGAGTCCTACCTCCTCTCTCAACATCCAGAAACAGGTTTTCTGAACACATTTAGTCTCCCTGCCTCAGCAGAGAACAATACATAACCACACGGGATAGCAACCATCCATGACCCCGTGCTTACAAGTTAAAATTAAATCAGCCCTGAATAGATACCCTACAAGAGAGACACACCTTGGGTCACCACTACAAGACATAGCAAGTGAGAGAAGTTCTAATTAACATGAATGGACTTACAACGTAAACCTCACATGTGAAGTTAAGGGCTGACTTAATGTGAACACATTTACATGTAAATGTCTTTTATTCACATAGAACCTTCTCACACAGACCCACTCCCTGTGCACACGAAGAGCATCCTTCAAGCTTCTCCTCTTTAGGCAAATAATGCTGATCCTATAAAGCTCGTAGGCTCCATCATTTCTCAACGTATTGTTATGTCTACAGTTCCTCTGGACTCCTGCCAAATTTCCTACATCCTTGCTAGACTTGGTAGCCCATATGGCATTTCAGGGTTGGGTGTTAATTGAAGAACAGCTTAACTGTTTGGACATGTTATGCATCTAATACCCAATTGTCAATCTTGTAATGTTTGCTGAGTGAGTCTATCTTTGGGGAAATGAATGCCAAATGAAAATTTACCCTAACCTATTTCTCTTCTTATTCTCTTTGGGCTTTTTGTGATGATTTGTTAATCTGCTTCACTGTATTCTATGAGCTCAAGTCAGCCACATATCTAAAATTCACAACCAGGACAGGAGAAAATGTTGAGTGACAGAGGTATTTGTCCTCTTTGAGATATTATCCTTGTTGCCTACAACAATAACTCACAAACACAGCTGTGAATTTCACCAAAATAACAAAGAACACACAGTGATGTCCACCATTCTTATTTCCAAACTCCACTTCTTTTTTTAAATGCCTTTTCTAAATACCTATTCTATTTTCTACACAAGACCATACTAATCCACCTAAGCTATCTGAAAGTTGTGAAAACACTCAAAGTGAATATCATCTTAGTTCTGATGGAGAATCAAACCAGGTTCATAACGGATGCTTAATAATTCACATGCTGATGAAAACAACAAAGAACTTGCATTACAAAATTGTTCTCAATTCTTCATTCTTCCTGGGCCTAGGCACCCTGCCAAGTGATTTTATAGTCACTATCACCGGAGTATCTTATCCCCAGCCCACTGGTGATGGCCTTGCTACAAGACTTCCTTAGGCTCATAGCATAAGGAATGACATAACAATGGGCCAGCTCTGAGTCAAAGTCTAATGGTACAATTATTTCTACCACCCTTGTCGCTCCCCCTCTTCGTGGAGGAACGACACAGGACCCTGCGCTGTTCTTTTGTCCGCTCGGCCCTTCCCGGGTTTGCTGCTGGTTCTTCCCGGGTTGGCTACCGTCCCTTCCACCTCCGTGGAAGGGCGGTTCCCCCTGGCCACTTTCCCCACTTCCGCAGGGGAGTGGCACACCACTGGCCGGCTCTCTCGGGGGCTGCACAGGTGTTCCTTCAGATAGATGTTCCCCTTAGATGTTCCTGGTGCATGTTGTCTCTCTCCTCCTTTATAGTCCTCTTCCACCAATCCCAACTCTGCTACCCACATGCCGAGTACACTGCTCTCCTCCAATCAGGAGCAAGATCAGCTCCTGTAGCTCAGTCAATCAAATTGGCGAGAGGCAGCTGTGTAGAAGCTGCTACTCCCTTCTCAGCGCCATATTGTGGGAGAGCAGATGCATAGAATAAGTCTTAATTCCAGTAACTTAGTCTAGTCCGAGTTGCTCCCCACATACCCTGCTGAGAGCATCTAACACTCCAAGTAAGACAAACTTGCCTGGAAAGTCCATTTGCTCCAGTCAAAAGAGAAATATGGAGGAAAGCACACAGACCAGCCTAGCCAAGCCAGCATGGGCTGAAGCTTCCCCAGCCAACTCATAGAGCCGCACGTGTGATTATACCAGCTTAACATTGAGTGCCACTACATGTGGCTATCTCATCAAGCAACACTGTGATGGCAACAACTGATGCACAATAAATAAGACTGCAGTATTTGACCACCTCAAGGAAAACCAGGGTCCATTCAGGCAGGAAAACGTGGAAAGCTAGTTACCATGTACTCTTCATGTAACTCATCCTCCAAAAACCAATGCTCACATACTTGCTGGAGACAACATCTTGAGGCAATACAACATTTTAAACACTTAGAAATAATCCTAACTGATTTTTCCCAGTAAGTAGGACATACCTTGTCTAAAATGGCAGAACTACTAAATTTTGCTCAGTGCTCAGAGAATACATGCTCAAGGTCTAAATAAAGAACACGCCCACAGTGGCCATCAGAGAACCTGTCAGTAGGTATCCATTTTCCATGAACACTCTACCCTATGCTGGTTCCTAAGATGAACACAAGCTATCTGCAGAGCAGGAAGGCAACACCTGTAGGTGCTGATGATACAGAGGCAACCCTCTATTGTCTCGTTGTGTCAGCCATGTGAAGCCTCACCAGCCACTCATGACCCTCTCCCCCCTTGACTCCTGTCCTACGGACATCACAGATAAGGGGCATCCAAGCACAGCATCCCTATAAGAGACCCAAGGCATCAGGAAATGCTATTCCAAAAACGGCTAGGTGTGCCACCAAGGTGGCCTCTGCTGCATAGTGGTAAGAGCCATTAAAGGCAAGTTCCCGTTTTATGTGCTCCAGCCTTCTGCGGCAGGATCTCACCATTCCCCGGGAAGCTTGATTTACCACCCCATCGCCCTGCTTTTATAGGGCTTGACTCTGCAAACGGAGCTGATGGAGACCTCAACTGCAAGTCACTGAGTCCCGGGTATAATTGCAGATTTACAACACCTCCTGAAGTCACTCTGTCATACTCACGTCTTCTCAACATGTCCCCAGAAGGGATGCCCAAAAAGGCTTCAGCTGAGCTGCACCAGCCTGACCCCAGACCCAAACCCCAAATACGATTTATCTCACTGAGCCCAACTCCCCACACCCCAGATCTCGCCATTCAGGAAGCTCTGAAAGGATGTGATGGCCAACGATGGGAACTCGGCAGCCACATGGGCAAATTCACTTGTGGGGCAGCTGATGAGAGATCATGGAAGAGAGGCAAGGAATAAGGAAAGAGTGACTCTAGTCATACTGCTGGGATTTTTCACAGCTAATCACACCCAAGACTGATTCACTGCTCACTTCGCTCTGCTCACTCATTTTTCATATCGTCCTTTTCACTGCCCCATCAGCCTGTTCCACCAAGGTCAAATGAAGGGAATGATAGCATGTGCACCACACTGAGACTTATTATAAACGGAGTCACTCACCTTTTATGTGGAGTAAATGGGCTACTGAAATTACCGTTTATGAAGATAGACCCGTGCGAGAGTCATGTGAGGAGGCAGCAGGAGAGGAGGGGCTCAGTTCAAACTGCATCATGGAACCTCAGGGTCTCTGTTCCCACGCAGAGAATAGAGGCTAAGGCCACCTGCTAGCTTGAACCCAAGTGCATACAAGACTTGCAGTCAATGTCAGAGGTGTAGCTCCACCTTTGTCCTACCTAGTGTAGAGTCGAGGAGGGTCTTGCAGGTACCCCATGAGCACATCTTAATTCCAGTGCACTGGACAGAGGATATTGTTCCAAGAATTTTATATTCTTGAAAATGCTTTAGGTTGCAAGTAACAGAATACTCAACAAAAAGAGGCTTACAGAGTAAGCTGTGAAATACATCAGTCACAATGTGTCTAAGCTGCAGTACCTTCATCTAGGGGAGGAATGGAGTTAGATCAATTGGTTAGCAGTAAAACTTTCTTTAAAAAAAAAAAAAAACTATTGTGAAACCCTGGAAGTCGTGCTGCTCTGATTGTACCAGGTAGGGCTGATATCCTGGATGCCTTCATCTTTCAGGATGTCTCCTCCAACACTACTATGTCTTATTATTGATCATTCTAAAGCAGATGACCATGATACCAGCAGTATTAATAATACTGATGGACCACAATAACTTAGTGAGCAATTTACACTCTCCAGGGCTCTCAGAAGAGACCGCTGGCATGAGGCAGACATGGGTTCTCTATCACAATCCTTCAAGAGTTCATACATAAGGGATAGGTGGACAGAGGGATGGAAAGAAGGAAGGATAAACACCTGTTCAAAAAATAATAATCAGTTTATCTCCAATTGCCACTTAGATCAAAGTTCATCACAGCACTATTCATATGGGAAAATGACTTAAGTAACCTCAATGTCCAACAACATGAGACTGGCAAACAAAGTTTGGCCAAATATCTTGGTCCTCCATGAAACACTGTATCTCAAAGTAATCATTACTGACATGAAAGAATGTTCAAAATACATATGAGTACGCGCAAAGACATCCTAAGGAAGATTCTATGATTCCGGTTTTCTGAAGTGCTATGAATATGTATGTTTTAAATTGCAGAGAAGATAGACAACAAAATTCTAGCACTGATAATTTCAAAGGGGTGGAATTACAAGTATTTTTGTCCTTTGGAACTTCCCAATTTTTTTTAACTTTCTACAGGGACCATATTCATGTCTACAATAAAGGGAAAAATAAATTGAGAGGCATTAAACAAAACCAAAGGAAACTTTCCTTGTTTATTACCATCCAACGCAAAGGTAGAAAAGATGGAGACTGAGAGGGATGATGCCCCAGCATCACCCACAGGGACTCACAAGGAACACAGAAGAGGGAGGCTACGGTCTCCGAACACTCAGCAGAACCCTCCTAAGGACTTTCACAAAAACAAATATAAACAACCTGGCACACGCTTCAGCCCCTCCTACCAGCTCAAAGTATCTGAGGAGGCGGGGCCCAGGCCCCAGTGAGCATTCTCCTGGATTGCACAGTTGCAGTGATTCTTATGGGATGCGCTAGTAAATCCAGTATGATGATCAAAGGCAAGTAGATACCCAAGGCAAGTAGACCTACCTCTACAAATCAGGACTCCATGCAATAGAAGGGACATCATCCTTTCCTTGAAAGTTTCTCCCAGATCTCTGTGGTATGCCAGGAGTCCAGGTTACAAAAAAAAAAAAAGACTAGAAATCCACATGATCTATTATATGAAGCCAGATCTCTGGGCCACATGTGAGCCAGCTTTAATAAACTTAATTTTATTTCTCATTAAATTACTGGTCAAACCTGTGAAAAACCAATCCATACCAAGACTGATAGACAATACAGCACCCAAGTGGTCAGGGAGCTCTGATTGTGCCTAAAGGATGCTGGATAACCACAAGAGGGTGGCATGACCTCTAGGCCAGACAAGGACCTGCTGTGAGCATGAGGACAAATCCACTTCTGGACTTGTACTGGGTGAAAGATCATCTATGGCATGCCTGAAACTAGGTCACACAGAGCTCCATGCAGTAGATAACTTCTTCACTTCTTTGTGTAACTCACACTCATATCTAGCAAGTCCATAGCTCTTTTCCCAAGACCTTGGCCTCAGCCATAAAGGAGATGTTAATGTGTTTGGGGGGTGCTCAACAGCCCTTTTTTTTATTTGACAGATAGAGTTAGACAGTGAGAGAGAGAGACAGAGAGAAAGGTCTTCCTTCTGTTGGTTCACCCCTAAAATGGCCACTGCGGCCGGAGCTACACCGATCCGAAGCCAGGAGCCAGGTGCTTCGTCCTGGTCTCCCATGCGGGTGCAGGGGCCCAAGCACTTGGGTCATCCTCCACTGCCTTCCCGGGCCACATCAGAGAGCTGGACTGAAGGGGAGCAACCAGGACTAGAACCCAGCGCCCATATGGGATGCCGGTGCCGCAGGTGGAGGATTAACTGAGTGAGCCACAGCGCCAGCCCCACTCAATTTCTTAAAATGTTCTTCCATGAAATCTCAGGAGAGAAGTAAAGGCACCCTGGAGGTATGTCATCAGAAAGTATCAGCTTCAAAACCAGCTGTGTTGGGGATCAGGCATGTGGCATAGCAATTGAGACACCACCGGGGACACCTGTACCCCCTAACACAGCACCTCTATTCAGGCTCTCAGCTCCATTCCTGATCTAGCTTCCTGCTAATGTGCACCCTGGAAGGCAGCAAGGGATGGGTCGTTGGGTCCCTGCCACCCACATGGGAGACCTGGACTGAGTTTCCAACTCCTGGGTTTAGCATAACCCAGCCCTGGCTATTCATGGGCATTTAAAGAGTGACCTAGTGGGTGAGAGATTTCTGATTCTGTGTGTGTGTTTCTCTTTCAAGTAAAATAAACTAATAGTTTTAAAAGTAAATTATGCAATGTTGTGAGAACATGTAGATTAGCATTCATTAATAAAAAAAATTGCATTACAGAGCCAAAAAAATCAGAGACAATTTTTTCAAGCTACTTCTTTTGGGAGGAGGAGAAGAGGAGGAGATAAAGAAGGATGGAGGGAGAGAGAAAGAACCAACTTTATATTTCAGTGGGAAGTGGTGGATAAAGGAAATACTACAACTCATCAGCATCAACCCTAAGATACAAAGCGTTCTTCAATGTATGAAAAAAAAGAAACAGATTCCACCAGTACCCTAAGGTCCTAAGTTTCTTAAAAATGCTGAAAACGTGGGGCAAGCATTGTGGCACAGTGGGTAAAGCTACCTCCTGCTATGCCAACATCCCATATGGGTGCTAGTTCAAGACATGGCTGCTTCACTTCAATCCAGCTCCCAGCTAATGTGCCTGGGCAGGCAACGGAGGATGGCCAAAGTGGTTGGACCCCTGCCACCCATGTGGGAGATCCAGAGGAAGCTCCTGACTCATGGCTTTGGCCTGACCTAGTCCTAGCTGTTGCAGCCATTTGAGGAGTGAACCAGAGGATGGAATCCTTCTCTCTCTCTCTCCTTCTCTCCCTCCAGCTTTCTCCCTATCTTCCTCTCTACCACTCCCTCTCCCTCTATTTCATTTCCTCTCCCCTTCTCTCTCTCTGTGTGGCTCTGACATTAAAATAAATAAATAAATATTTTTAAAAAATACTGAAAATACAAAGCGTCTTCAAAAAGCTCACGGAAAATGCAGTGTGGAAAAGCATGCATGCACTTCAAACTCTTTGCACCAAAATATATTTCTTTCCTATTTTTCCATGAACTTTTTGAAGTTCCCTCATATAGTGGCTCATTTTGAAACAAGGCTGGATGGTATTATGTTGGGGACAAGCTTCTTCTTCGCTCTCCAAACAAATGCTGTGTTTTGTTTCATCAGGTTTCTCTTTTGGAATTTTAATAACACTATCTCATGTTTGAGGCCTTTAAACCAACTGGTTTCACAAAGTTGCTTTCCTTATTCAAACAAGAAAACAAAATCTGAAAAATAAACCACATATTTGAGTATGGTATTAAACCAAAATGATTTGATTCCCTTTCTGTTGCTTCGCACAATCACCAACCAAATAATTTCAAAAATAAATAAATAAGACAGCTTTCTGACCACAGACTTATTTTCTGAAATAACCTCTATAAATAAGAAACCTGTTATGAAGTATTCAATACTTGCCATTTCTCTTAAGAAAAAACAATTCACCTTTTCTTTCTCTCCCAATTAATTTTCTCTTTGCTAATGTAACATATTTGGGGTTTGGGCTAGAATATCTTTTGTGCTTTGAAATAAAGGGTGACCAGCTCTAAATCTGTAGCCATACAGTAACACGCACGGCCCAAGGAAGGGTACGAAGCCGCCAACTTTTTCCTGCACTGTCATCTCCATTCCTGCAGGCATCACCCCACTACCCCACGCCTTCCTTATGTGACAAAAAATCTCTTTCCCCAACCATCATTTTCCAAAGGAGCAGGTAAATATCATTATTTACCACACAAAAGCAACAATAACTGATTAAAGTAAATTTAGTGGAAACATTCAAATAATGGCAGGGAAGAAAATTTATTCAGCAGCCACACTGTGTGAACTTATTGGGAATAATCAGCTGCTCAGTTTGAATTAAATGAGCGCGGGTGAACGTAGCCGGCAGAGTGGGGTGGGAGGAGGTTCAAAGAGAAAGCCTGGCCCAGGCCAGCAGAGATCTGTGGCTGTCCCTGGGCCCCGGCTGGCAGGGAAATCTGCAAAGATGCAAAGGATCCTTGGGTGTTGGGTTAGCAGCCAGTAAATTGCTGTGGGAGCTAAGGGCGGGCATACTTCAGCAGGCAATTCCTCTCTGTCTTTCATTCTGTTTGTCTGTGTTAAATTCCCCCTCTGCCCTCATCCATTCTCACATCCAGTTCCCCGCTTTGTCCATCCATCAATCCCCTCAGTTTGTCAGTGCTGACTTCATCGTGGGGCTCACAATCACATTGCAGCCATCCCAGGCCGCGGCGGAGCCCCCGCCTCCCGCCGCCCCGCCCGCACCGCGTTCTGCTGACAGAGGGCCCGGCCGGGCCGCTTGTCGTTCTCTATTGCACAGGCCAGCAAAAACACTAATACTCAACCTGATTCCTATCGTCCTGCTTTTCACCTTTCCTACCGAGGGGAATGCAAGAGAGACAGACACCGAGGAGAGGGGGAAACCGAGGGGAGGGGGGGCGCTGCAGATGAGGGGAGGGATAATGGAGAGAGATGTTTGCTGAATTTTCTAAAACAATTTGCACACCAGTCAGGTGGAGGCTCAATCCAGCTTTCTGGACCACACATCAATAGGAATCACAGGAAGAAAATGTAGCACTAATGAAGGCCTGATAAGCTGTAGTAAGTGCAGCTGGGGGTGGAGGGGAGTGGGAGTGGAAGCAGTCCACTAGCCAGGCCTGCACAAGCTCCACTCTAGACAGCGCCTTCCTCGCCAGCTGAGAATGGAAATGTTTCAAAGCTGTATTTAAAAAAAAAAAAAAGTTTCATGTGCAAAAATCAAACAGATAAGGTTGGAGAAAAATATTAGACGATCGCTTTTATTTGAAAGATCATTTGCAAAACATTTCACAGGGCGGGAGGGAAAAGCTTACTAAAGAGGGAAAAAAAATAGTTACCTAGCAACAAAACTATCTGAAAACATTCTAGAGCGTACTGCCTGAGCGGCTGCTCTTCATTCAAAGGTGCGTGATTCCGAGCACTCGCCGAACTCGGGAAATATCTTGCTCTTGAATTCTAAATTCCTTTTTCCCCTCTAAACAGAGCAAACTTCACAATAAGCTTCATTGTGAGGATAAAAATTGGTGTGTGCTGTATACATTTTTATATTAACCCTCAAAAAAACCTTATCAGGAATAAAATTAGTAAAACTGTTTGTACAACAGTGCCTAAAATGACTCTAAAGGGGTTTGGTGGGGGTGGGTTTTTCTATAGATGGTACCCCCCCCCCAAAATTAAGTATAATAGCAGTGAGCTAGCACTGGAGAAGAAACGTGGCTAAGTATGTTCAGGAATGTGACTTGAACCTCACAACAATTCATCAACTCGTCTGTTCGGAATGGAGAGGAGACAAGACCAACAATTCAGAAATGTATCCCAAACCATTTCACTACAAAACAAGGACGTCGGTATGTGGAAGCAGCTGTTGGCTGTTGGAATTCAAGTTCTCTAATAGGTCGGCACATTCCTAATTAACAACAAGGAAAGCCAAAAAAAAAAAAAAAAAAAAAAAAAAAAAGGATTTTTGGGATAAAGAAAAAAAAGTGACTGAACTCCATCAGTCTCTTGATCCATAGCAGGACCACCACAAAACACTCAGAGTGATGGCTTCTACATCACTGCAAATTGTTATCTGCGGAGACTACTCACTTTTTTACTGAAACACCATTAGACTGCATCTGCAAACAAACCGAGAGGTGTTTCCAGAATTCTCTGAGACATGGCAGTGGCATAAGAACAAATGTGCTACCTTACGGCGCAATCGCAATGACTTGGAAGACTTCTGCACAGGCTTGAATGTCTAGGTTTGGGGTCTTTGTTAGGAAAGCAATCACAGGATCTTGTGGTCGCGCCGTGTACGGGTGCAGTTAAAAGGCAAACTGCCAATGACTGACCCAGGCAGATGACCCACGGGATGAAAAGAAAAGAGAGGGACTGGACAGCCCACAGAACTCCTGCCTTCAGTCCTCACGCCACACTGCCACCACGCATCGCACCCCAAGCCTCCATCCTCAGCTCGCTCCTCACTCCTTTTGTTTCTCAAACCCACATTCCCACATGAACTGGGCTGTGACAGGAGAGACCAGGGAAGGGAGTTTAAAAAAAAAAAAAGCAGCAGCAAAAAGTCTCCTCCGCTGCGCTCCTATCCACATCAGACATCTCTAATTAGACAGCAGCAAAATTTTATTAATAGGATGGACATTATAGAATGAGCTTGTTATAAATGGGCCCTGTCAGGGCCTTATTCAGCTACCAAATGAGTATTCTCAGTTCAGTGCTCTCATCTGAGGCATCACGCCTAGTGCTGGGTAACAAATGATTGCTATTAACCGTATTGTTAGTAATGATGGCTGAAAACAAACAAAAACCCATAAATAACAGTCTACAGAAAAATTAACCCATAAACTTGATAGATACCCAGCTGAGAAATAATAAATGACACTTTGGGGCCTGCTGGGAGATGCTAGTGGTTTTTGTTTTCCTCTCTGTCATTAACACATTTTCTGTGCTAAAAATTAGATTCTGATATATAATTATCAACGCTCTCAGATATTAATTCTGCCATTGCTCCCTCGGTTTCTCTCTGCCTGGGCTCCAATGTTACTCACAGATTACTCTGAGAAAACGCATCAAACACTTAACAGAACAGGTCAGAGTGACAAGAAGCTTCTGTGGACAACACCAACCTGCACCGCCTTTTTTTTTTTTTTAACCAAGGACACAAAACAAATTTCTCGTATTAATTAGCGAGGGTTCCCTTCCAGCCACAACAGTGTGATGTGAGCTAAGCGAATTCTTTCCTTCTTTAATGAAGGCTGCCAAGAGAAGTAGGGAGTGGCAAAGTTATCTTGCATTAATGGTGCTCAAACCCACACTCATTAAGGTCTTTCCAAGAGGACACAAGTCCAGAAGCACATTCCCCCCAACGGGGCTGAACCCAAGGGCAAGGACAAGGACATACACATGGAATTAAGCTAGTGAGCAGGAGACCTTCCCCCAAAAGGAACCGGAATTTCAAACACAGAATTCGCACTGGCATCGCCACTAAGAAGGACCTTGACCTCCCAAGCATTATGACTTCTGCACGATTAATTGACCTTGAGTGGAATATGAGCTCATTCACCAATGGCTTGTATTTGTCAGGAACTATTGAGAAAAGTGAAATGCACCAGACTCCTCCAAGGAATGACCCCATAAACCAACAAAGACACGCATGCACACACATACACCACACACTCACATGCATACCAGTCCTCATTATCACCACTGCCAACTACCCTATAAATATCTTCTGCTCTCTGAAAATTTAATTTCAAGAAAAATAACTGGGGAAAGCAGGTTTTTTTTTTAATTTGTTTATTTATTTGAGAAAAGTAGAGTTAGAGAGAGACAAGAAGAGGTCAAAACCAGGAGCCAAGAGCTACATCCGAGTCTCCCAATGTGGATGGCAGAGGTCCAAAAGCATCATCCACTGCTTCCCCAAGCACATAAGCAGGGACCTGGATTGGAAGCAGAGCAGCCAGGCACACCGATATGGGATGTGGGTGTCACAGATGAAAGCTTAACCCACAACACCATAACACCAGCCCCAAGGGAAAAGAGTTCTTAAATAAAAAAGACAGCCAATTCAGAGAGCACATAACAAAGAATTTACATTCAGCTAAAAATAACAAGGTGAAATCTGAGATCAGAGAGAAACATGGGGGAGGGGAGTCCATGCAAACAGGACGATGCAAACAAGTGAGTAAAGGAAGCAGGTCCCTGACCCACTTCCCAAGCCTGCCCTCCGCCAAGGTAAGGCAGCAGTAACTTCCTGCTCTGTCACAAACACCCTCCAGCACAAGTCATTTTGCCAAAGAGGAGCACTAAAAGCAAAAACAGGAACGTTCTTTGAAATTGGAGTCAAGCCTTTTCAAACACAGAAGAAGGAGAAAATACAGAATTCTGGGAGCCACTGCAGCAGGGAAAGCAGACAAAACTGGGTGGGTTGCCTGTGGACCCCGGATTTAGAAAGCCCTGTGGATTCCAAACACTGGTGACATGTTCCTTTTTGCTCTCAAGCTTCCTCCAGGCCCTGGGCCGGGCAAGCACCGGAATAACATTTCCGAGGCAGGATTTTGTACAAACGGAGCCACTGATCTCCCACCTCCCACGCCTTGTTTTCCAAGCCCAGAGCTCCACGCCATGATCACACCGCCCTGATGACAAGAGCCTTAACTGCAAATCCTACCACTGCCATGCTCCCCATTTTCTCAGGATCTGGCATTGCGATATTAAATAACTATAAAACTAGAAAGCCAAAATAACTAAATCACCTGGCAGCCAATTTCTGAGAGTTAAACCACAAACCCGGAAAATGGTGGAGTGTGTTGAAATAATGTAAAGGAAACCCATAAATTCCAACTTTATGTTCTGTAAAGAACAAATATGAAAAAGGCATCAAAATAATGAAAGATTGTTTATGTATTCTGGCATGAAATGGGAATGTGCTATGAGAGCGCGCACAGTGGCGGAGACAGATCGACGAAGCTGACAGTGTGGTATTCATCCTGCGTGGTGCGGCAGACGGCCCGCTAGTGGCAGGAGACAGCGCAATAAATCAAGGGCTCTCGAAGCTGTACCTACAGCTTATTACATCCAAGATGACAAATAAATAATAATCCCTGTCAGAGCGGCCCTTTGCTCAAGGATTGAGCCTGAACCCTTTGGCTCATCACTCTCATCTTAAGTGAAAACACTAGAACTGGGGAATTGGAGGCCACGGTTTGCTAAGCTCATGAAACACAAAACAAGCAGGGCCTGGGAACTAGGACTGAACAAGAAAGGTCAAGAAGGAAGGAAGGATAAACATTTAAATAATCCTGGCCGAGAGGCGGCGAGGCGGCAGATTGCCTGCGGGTTAACGCGGCCTCATCTTCTGGGGAGGAGGGCAGCGTGACACCCACTCCTCGTGCCCCTTTCTAACGGGGAGAAGTCCCGAGCTGGGGTGTAAATGCAGCCCTCACAGCGCAGGCAGAGGCTCGCAGACACATGCAGGCCCCCACCCTCCAAACCCCTTGCCACCAGGTCTGCCTTCCCACCTCCTCAGAGACGCAAGCGAGCAGCGCGAAGCCATCCTGGACGCGGAGTCATCTCAGCCCTCAGCCTGCCAGGAAGTGAGGCAGCTGTGCAGGCCAGGCCCAGGCGAGAGGAAGGCTGACTCGCAAGCCCTTCTGCGTGTCTCCCTGCCCGGTATCCTGCTCACCTCCTCTCTTGTGCACTTTGAAACTGCCTCTCCCATGTGGGGCTGTAGACACCGCAGCTTCTAAATCTGCCAGGTATCCACAGGTATTGTGCCCTTGAACCTGTCCCTTAACCTTGAGCAGCCCCCTTCTCAACATTCCTGATCAGCTAGATGGACGGTGTCTCCAAGGGCCCTGCACAGTTCTTTCAGAGCACCCCTCTGTCCGGGTCCACTCTACACTCACCGTGGTTTCCCCTTTATCTCTCTGAAAGCAAGGCCATCCTCTTCTCCCTGTCTGACACATCGCTAGATCCTTTGCTGCCTTCCAGAAAGCACAAAGCGTGAGAGCAAGCTCTGAGAGGACCAAAGTGGAAACACACGCACACACACCCCATCCCAGCAACCTCCAAATATCCTGCCAACAGCCCTAGGCACCAAAGTAAAACTGCATTTTGTGATGTGAGAGAACTGCACAAAGCTGAGTCTGCAAAGGGAAACAACGACCACCACCAAGGTCAAGGTCCCAAGGGCTAGCATACAAGTTTCTGACATGGCCAACCATTGTTGCCACTTACCCTACTCCCAGAAGACAGAGGGTCTCTACCACTGTTTCTTCTGCCTGCACTTCTGTAGACAAACAGGGCCTGGCAGAGCAGACATGAGTTCAAATTTCACCTCCAAGCACTTGGGTAATCCCAAGTAAGCCACTTACCCTCACTGAGTTTCAGCTTACTCATCAGAAAAAAAAAAAAAAAAAAAAAAAGGCCAGTGCTGCGGCTCACTAGGCTAATCCTCCACCTAGCGGCGCCGGCACACAAGGTTCTACTCCCGGTCAGGGCGCCGGATTCTGTCCCAGTTGCCCCTCTTCCAGGCCAGCTCTCTGCTGTGGCCCGGGAGTGCAGTGGAGGATGGCCCAAGTGCTTGGGCCCTGCACCCCATGGGAGACCAGGAGAAGCACCTGGCTCCTGCCATCGGATCAGCGCGGTGCAGTGGCCGCAGCGCGCCGGCCGTGGCGGCCATTGGAGAGTGAACCAACAGCAAAGAAAGACCTTTCTTTCTGTCTCTCTCTCTCATTGTCCACTCTGCCAGTCAAGAAATAAAAAAAAAAAAAAGAGAGAGAGAGAGAGAAAGAAAACACACACACACACACACAAATAACTCCCAAACCGAAAGACTGTCTTGCAATGAAGCTTGATACTGCAAACACATTCCGGATGCTTGCTACATCCTTGCTCCATTCTTTGCTCGATGTATCCAGTTTCCTTTTTCCTCATGTTCTAGTATCCACTAAAGTAGACTTTCATATTAATGATATTATCCACATAACTTTAAATCCACATGAGCCTTCAAAAATATCCAAAGTTCTTTCAGGGACTTTCAAGTTTCTGGTAAAAGTCATTTTAGCCTGGAGCAATGATATAGCCTGGAACTTGGGAGAAACGCATTTGCTTTTTTCTAAGACTTACATATTTATTTGAAAAGTGGAATTACAGAGTAGCAGAGGCAGACAGAGAGAGAGAAAAAGAGAGGTCTTCCATCTGATGGTTCACTCCCCAAATGGCTGCAACAGCCAGAGCTGGGCCAATTTGAAGCCAGGAGCTTCTTTTGGGTCACTCATGGGAGTGCAGGTACCCAAGGACTTGGGCTATCTTCCACTGCTTTCCCAGGCCATAGCAGAGAGCTGGATGGGAAATGGAGCAGCCAGGACTTGAACTGGTGCCCATATGGGATGCCAGCACTGCAGGCAGCAGTTTTACCCACTATGTCACAGCACCGGCCCCAGTGCAACTGCTTTTGAGGGGCAGGTGTTTAGCATCCTACATCAGAGCATCTGGGTTCAAATCTTGACTCTGGCTCCAGCTTCCTGCTAATGTAGACCCTGAGAAGTAGCAACAGTGGTTTGAGTAGTTGGGTTCCTTCCAACCATATAGGACATGCAGCCCAGCACTGACTGTTAATGGCATCTGTGGAATGAGCCAGCAGATAGGAATGTGTTTTACTTCCCTTTCTCTCTTTTCTGCCACCTCTCAAATAAACAAATAGATAAATTTTCAAGTGTTTGAGCTATAAGTGGGCAAGTAGCACAATACATTGGAATCCCCTCAGCTCAATAATTCAATGCCCCCAAGAAAATAATTCAAAACATGAAAAATTCATATGCAGTGTATAAAGACATACATCACAAGAAAACATATGGCAACAAACCAAATAGCCCCCTAGTAATTGAGTTTAAAATTTTGTTTAAAATTAATTTTTAAATAGTGAAATGCTTATTGGATAGAATAGTTCACAGTTTTCCAAAAGCATGATGGTTTTGAGAAAAAGTGGGTGATATGTTACATGAAAGGCAGGACACTCCAGTGGTGCAATCAGCAGCGCACTGTACTTATAAGAGGCAGAACAGTAAAGTGACATGTGGCTTGCATTTTAACTACACAGACTTAGGCTTCTGGAAAAAGAAAAAAGAATATACACAAACAGTAAGAGTTGTGATCATGTTCCAGAACTAGATGCAATTGTTTGCATTCTTTCATTTGTTTTTCAAATTTTCTTGGATTATGTTTCGCAGTATTTTTAAAATCCATTTATCTTTTAATTCCATTTTTCCACATATTTGAAAATGTTTTCTTTATGTGGAAGGTAAAGTCAAAGACAGAGACAAAGAGAGACAGAGACAGAGCCACAACCGGCCAGAAATCTTCCATCTACTGTTTCACTCCCCAGATGCCTACAAAAACCAGGGTTGGGCCAGGCCAGGAACTCAACCCCAGTTTCCCACATGGGTGGCAGGGATCCAAGTACTTGAACCATCTCCTGCTGTTTCCCTAGGTGCACATTAGCAGGAAGCTGGACTAGAAGCAGAGTAGCCAGGACTGAAACACACACAGATTGATAGAATATGTGATGTGGGGACCCCAAGCACTGGCTTAGCCATTGTGCCACAACACTCACCCTCACAACACTCTACCTTGAAAAATGACTGAAGGAATTCAAAAGCAAAGAAATGGATTAACAACTGGGAAACTGGGAGCCAAACCTACAGTCACAGAGGAATTACAGGCTCCACTGCTTTCTACTAGTCATTTCCACCCTGGGACACTGTGACAGATGGCAGGCAAGGGATGGAAGAAAGGGCATTTAGATGTGGTGCTCTCTGGCACCTCACCTCCTTCTCCACTCATTTTCCCAAGGTCACTGCCCACTCTGATTGTTAGTACTTTACCATCACCCAGGCATGGCTTCAGCCTGGACTGTGATGTCACTCAGCTCCTCCCCAGCATTGCCAGATAACGCTCTTGCTTCAATCAGCAAACTCGAATCTGAGGGTCTGGCACTCCTCCTGCAGCCCTTTATGAGGTTCTGTTGCTTTTAAACTGGTTCATTGTAGCAAAAAAGCATTTGGAAGGCAAACCACTGAGGACGGCAGGAGATAATGCAAGGGGGTAAGCTTCGAAAAAAACAAAGAGAAGGGAGGAGAGGGGTGGAGAGGAGAGGAGAGGAGAGGAGAAGAGAGGAGAGGAGAGGGTGATTCTTTATTCCAAGCCCTGGGCACTTCTATTCACCCAGCCAAGGCTCCAATCCTACAGCTTCCCACTTGTCTACATCTTAATTCCTGAATTCAGTGGGGGAAACCTTCAGAGTAGAAATGAGTAACTTGCCCTCCTTCATCAATATCCCGGGTCAGACAATTGTGGCTGATACTTGGAAGATGGGGTTTAGTTTGCAGAAGACAGGTGGGAACCCTGTTCTTTTGTAAGAACAGAGGAAGAGAAAATAACACATTCTAACTCATTCGGGTGCTTCAATGGATGCTCTAGCTCTTTTACAACAAATTCATAAAATAGTCAGACTTTTTCTAGCTCCCGAAGGTCCATCTTCCATCCTCTGGGTACAGACACCTTCTTTAGGACTCATACAGGTGCAGTTCAGTTACAAAAACCCTTCATGGTGGAGTAGGAACATAGCTCTCCCTTTTTCTCTGTGAGCTCCCTTCCCCCTCTCCCTGCGCATCACTCCCTTGAAAACACCCCAGGCCAGTACACCAATTCAGTGTAGATGTGGGAAAACAGAAACCCACACAGGTAAGGAACTCGCCCATGACACCAAGTACAGGGCAGGGCTGGGGCTAGGACGAAGTGGCGCCGGCCCCGGGGGTCTTGTCGCTGCACCGTGCTGGTTCCTGTTACCAGTTTTCACCAGCAGAAAAGGAAAAACAACAAACATCTTTCCAACACCTTGAAGGAAATTGTGAAAGGTGGTCCCATATGGCCAACATGAGACCATGACTGTACCGCCACTCCTCCCTACACTGAGGCACTCTCCCAGGCCATCAAAGGGAAGAAAGAACATTTGGGGCTAGGAAGACAGCAGTGTACTGCCCCAAAATCTTAAAGCAAATGCCGTCCAAGATTCGTTTTTGGAACACATCCTATGAGGTATGCTTAGGTTTAGTAGCTGGAAATAGACTAACTTAACAAAGAGGTAAGTAAGAATAATGCAACCATTTACACAATCATATGATCACTGTTTAAAGGTCTTTTTAAAAATATAAACATGGTAATTCTGCTAATACGTGTTCTATACCTTTGCAACAATACAAGAAAGCTGTGAGACGTGGTAACTGTGGAGCTGAACAAGTCCCAGAATCCCACTAAGAAAATAATGTGAGACAATAATGCATATTTCAGGTACACACTATAACTGACTTAAATTATTATAGATGTACTTCATACTTAATTACCTTTCTAAAATATGCCAGGGCATTTTGTCATAAACTCTGCAGCATCCTGCACCTCCACTAAATACTGCTCTGAAATGCAAACCCTTTGCTAATGTTTTTATTTGAATAACTTATTACCCAATATAGCAAGCATCAACACATTTTATAGAACCAGAACTTGGCTCTGTGAAATTTCGCCTACCCTAATGCCAGTCACTGTTGGGAGCATTTAGTTATAAATTGTCTTTCAATAAAAGTAAAAGCTCCCAAAACAACAAAATGAAAAGACACAGCAGCTTAAATCAAGGGAAGTCAATTTCCACATGCCGATCCTAAATATTTCATGGCCCTATTTTATTCTGACATTTGTAGATGACTAAAGTGTTACAAAGGAAATAAAATGCTGATTAAAGAGTTCACTGTCATAAAGGTTACTGAATTGTAAATGGCCCTTTCCATCTTCCTGTTAATAGGTACCGAGCTGTAAACATCATGAAGGCTGGGACGGGAGTGTGGCTTCCCTCCTTCAGGAGCTGTAGATACATTAATCACTGAATCACCAAGCCATGCTTAATTGCAAGCTGTATATCACACAAATCCATGGGAAGTAGAAGGAAACTCATTATTGCAGCTTCATAACTATTGGGTCCTTCTCGTTTTAACCTCCTCACACCTGGGACACTTTGTTGCTCTACAACGGGAATACAGGAAGAGGTATGGCCCGGCTAATGACAGCCCACATGGGCACCTCCGCCCCCACGGCCCTGGGACGGAGGGTACACCTCCGCTCTGCAGCCATCCCGGCTTCTGCTTCACTGCTGCTTAGTGGGTTTCTGCAAGATGCTCACCCTCTCTGCCCCCCCCCCCCACCGCCTCCCCCACCACCGTGCCCCTTTGGCCTTCCTGGGAAAAGCATGTTGAAATCCATTACTCCTTGAGAGTTTACAGAACTGTTTAAATGATAAAGAAAAAAAAAAAACCCTGCAGTATATTTTGCTTTGACAAAATTATTGATTTAAATCCCATACAATAGCACAATACTATTTAAAGGTCAACCCAAGAAAAATGAGCTTACACCCGAACAGAGCAGAGCTTATCTGTCATGAAAGTGTAATGATGTGTTTATTCCCTCACTAGGGTGTATGTATTTTTCAGGAAGATATAACAACCTAGTTGCAGGAGAAATCTGCTCTAAAATGGGGATTTCAGAAGATATTTACATTTCTGATAGTGGGCCTGATATCTACGGCTCCGAGACCAATTCTGGACTTAATAGTCAGTTGAGTATTTATTTCTATCACCTCACAACTGTTCTTTTCACTCCCAGGTCAACAACGAGACACACACAAGAAAACCAGGACCATAGCTCGCATAGGAACCTCTTAGGAAGCCCAAGGCTGTGAACAGAAGGCAAGGCAATTGCCAAATTAACTGCCTCCCTGGCATTTTGGCTTTTCTTTTGCATTTCCAAAATATGGCACTAAGCATTCTCACTTGGTTATTCTGAGGAATGTTTGCCATTAATGAATCTGCCTATTTGTCTCTCTCTCTCTTTTTTTTTTTCCCAAAAGGCTGAGTGATATCTCTTCATGTACACAGACCTGGGCCTCCCTAGCATGTGGTGGAGGGATCAAGGGATGAGACCTCACACTCTGTATTCAGGTCACATCCCTCAGAGCCTGGACCCGCGACCTCAATGGTAAACTCAATTCCAGAAACCTCTACTGGGAGCCTGGCCTCATGTGAGGTTGTGGGAGTACCAAGTGGTACAGTATCTTCTCTACTGAAAGCCATCACCTAGGGATGGGCACCTGCGCAGTTCTAACACTTGCACCCCACACTGGAGGGCAGGCCTGGGTTCAAGTCCCAGCACCCTGGGAGAAAGGAGGTGATGGCTAAGTACTTGGGTCCTTGCCACCCACATGGGAGACCCAGATGGAGTTCCCAGCTTCGGCCTGGCCCAGCCCCAGCCATTGCAGGCATTTGTCAAGGCAACTAGCCAATGTGAGTACTGTCTGTGTGTATAGCTATATATGTGTGCCTGTGCCTCTCAAATAAATAATTAAATTTAAGTTATCCAGTCATCTGGGAAATACTGACTGAGCTGCTTATCACGTGTCTGGCACGGTGCAGTGACCTCTTAGAGATGATGCATTGCAGGGCCATTAGACTCTGAGCATGATTACAAGAAATTTTATGAAAAAGTAGGCATTCAGGACACTACGAGAGCACCTAACAAGGGAAGCCACAGCCCAAGTCACCCAACCACCTCCAATGCTATGCCCACCCCGTACCATCTGAAGCCAGCACACTAAAGGCAGGAATCTTCTATTGTACTTCTCACTTCCCATGAGTGTCACTGAGTGTCACTCAGTACTCTTCAGGAAATTGTGCAGATTATTTTAATAAGTCTGGCTCTTCACATAAGGATGGTGAACTCAAATGACTGCAAGCTTTGGAATCTAGTACTGCTGGGCTCTCAGCCCCACGCCTCCCCAGGCCTGCTACGCAACCCATGATCCTCCATTTCTGCATTTCTCATGCTACCATTCATCCATCTGTTCACCTGCCCTCTGTCTATCCAACAAATATATATTGGATGCCTATCATGCTTCAGGAGTTCTCTCATTTATCTCATTTCTTCATCTTTACAACAATCTCCTACAGCCAGTTCTCCAAACTTGTTTGCTCAGACAGCCCAACATATGCTAACTTATTTATAAATTATATATGCTTACTAGTGTGCAATATGTTCATAAGACATTTACAACATAAACCTTTCAAGTTTGAGAAATAAAGACTTTATATGTGTTTCTGTTTATTAATGATGTCCAAATCCTTTGTGTTCACCAAATAATACAGATATTAAAATGGGAAAACTCAAAATGTTCATGGAATATGTGTATTATAAAAAACTATGCACAAATTTCACAAATTTTTGCAACAAAATAAATATCTATTAATTCTAGTTTCCCATGAACTTTTTGAAGTCCCTTCATATATTTTATATGTTATACTGATAATTTTTCAATATAGAGATAACAGAAAGTGATGCTTCATTATTAACTACTGACAACACTTTGTAAAAAACTTAAAGGACTGGTCTCATTTACACCTTGGCTGTAAACAAATGAGTCATAGATTTAAAAATTATTTCGATCAGGCCGGTGCCGCGGCTCAACAGGCTAATCCTCTGCCTAGCGGCACTGGCACACCGGGTTCTAGTCCCGGTCGGGGCACCGGATTCTGTCCCAGTTGCCCCTCTTCCAGGCCAGCTCTCTGCTGTGGCCAGGGAGTGCAGTGGAGGATGGCCCAAGTACTTGGGCCCTGCACCCCATGGGAGACCAGGAGAAGCACCTGGCTCCTGCCTTCGGATAGGCGTGGTGCGCCGGCCACAGCGCACCAGCCAC
Organism: Oryctolagus cuniculus; assembly: GCF_964237555.1. Taxonomy (NCBI): domain Eukaryota; kingdom Metazoa; phylum Chordata; class Mammalia; order Lagomorpha; family Leporidae; genus Oryctolagus; species Oryctolagus cuniculus. The sequence continues at coordinate 66,726,775 of NC_091446.1, read as the reverse complement.
GGCCGCTATTGGAGGGTGAACCAACGGCAAAGGAAGACCTTTCTCTCTGTCTCTCTCTCTCACTGTCCACTCTGCCTGTCAAAAAAAAAAAAAAAAAAGTTATTTCAATCTAAAATAACTGCTTTAACCAATCACAACAATCTCAGTAGCATTAAAAATAAAATAGCCAAAGTGTGTTCTCTCACATTCCTGGAGGCCCAAAGTTAGAAAGCAGTATCATGGGCCTAACAGCAGGATGGCAGCAGGGCCGCCCCCAGCAGAGGCTCCAGGGCAAAGAGCAGTTCACCTTTTCCACACCCAAGGCTGTGACCATACCACCCCAACTGTAGCCTCCATGGTCACCAAGTCCTGTACCTCTTCTGTCAAATCACCATCTGCCTCTCTCTTGATGGACACTTGGGACTACACTCAAGGCCCACAGGATAATCTCCCGGCCCTGAAATCCTTAACTCCATCCCATGCACAAAGTCTCTTTTTCTGTATCAGGTGACATCCACAGGTTGCAGGGCTTCAGACACATTTCCATTGGGGAACCATTATTCGGTGCCCCAGCACATAGGAAACAAACTCACCAATGGCTGAGCTTATTATATGACACTCTTGCAGTTTCATTAATCACTCTCAGATTGTTATTTAAATTCAGTGGCTAAATTTCTACAGTCTGTGAAGTCAATTAACCAAAATGTGTGGCAACTTCATATTCTTAACAAGTGAATTCAGAAAGCACTACAAATATTCCTTGGACAGATGTTTTTCAATGGTATGACGTCCTGTTCCGGAGCCAGCATTGTGGCTCAGCAGGTTAACCGCTACCAGGGATGTTAGCATCCCACATGGACACTGGTTCAAATCCCAACTGCTCCACTTCCAGTCCAGCTCCCTGCTAATGACTACTTGGGCCCCTGCCACCTACATGGAAGACCCAGATGAAGCTCCTGGCTCTGGGATTTGGCCAGGCCCAGCCCTGGCTGTTACAGCCATCTGGGGAATAAACCAGCGGATGATTAAAACTGACTTTCAAATAAACAAATGACTAAAAAAAGGTCCTGTACCAAATTTAAAGTATACATAGAAATGCATTTTTACAGATGACACACCTAGATGGTTTTCAGTGCCAAGCTAACATAATCACAGAGACCTTCCTCAACTTGTGTTTTCAAAATCTTCACTTCATAGCATGGTTTTCTTTCATAAAGCATTTTCTCAAATGCACTTTGGGCCAAACCTATTAGGATTTATACTCCTAGTGAGCAGTAGGAATGAACAAACTGAGAAATCTTGAGGAGCAGGTGTTGTGATGCTGCTGGTTAAGCCGCCACCTGCAATGCCAGCATCCCATACAAGCACCAGGTGAGTCCTGGCTAATCCGCTTCTGATCCAGCTTCCTGCTAATGTACCTGAGAAGACAGCAGAAGATGGTCCAAGTAACTGGGCCCCTGACACTCAGACAGGAGACCAAGATGGAGTTCCAGCCTCCTGCTTCAGCCTGGCCCAGCTTTAGTCTGTGCAGCCATATTGGGTGTGAACCAAAAAATGGAAGATCTTTTTATCTCTCTCTCTGCCTCTCTCTCTCTAACTCTGCCTTTCAAGTAAGTAAATCTTTTTTTTAATTTGAACTTTTATTAAATAAAAATGGGGAATTCACATTTATACCAACAGAAACAACTAAACTCAAGTTCTTTCTCATGACATAATTAAAGAGCCTCTGTTGAATCCAAAGATTTTCAAGCCCCCAACTCATAAGCAAGTATCACAAACATTCAGTTACACAAGGCTTTAGATGTGGCTTACATTTTGAATCCAAAAATAGTAACAAAATTTGCAGAATGTATAGACAAAAGAAAAAGAGAGGTTTCACTATGGGCCACTATTCAAAGAGAATTCCTAGCGCCCACCATCTGCAGAACAAGCTCTTGGCGAGGACACCCACACCAACAGAAGCTAATGGTGCCAGTTCAGTATGAACAGCAAATATGGATTCAGCTTATGTCCTTCCCCACCCTTTAGATTATAAAAATTAGACACAGAATTCTAACACCGTCTTCTGGCATGCCTGTGGTTCTAATGAGAGGAGTATATGATGATACTCCAAAAGTTTGTGGAAAAATGTAATTAAAACATAAATTTAGGGTCAAGCATTTGGCACAATGGTTAAGACACCACTGAGACTCCTGAATTCCAGTGGAATGACTGGGTTTGAGTTTTGGTTCCTCTCCCAGTATCCACTTTACTCTAATCCATACCCTAGGAGGTAGCATCTCAAGTCCCAGCCACTCACTTGAGAGATCTGCATTGAGTTCCTGGCTCTTGACTCCTGATGACAGCTGGCCCAGCCCCTAATGTTGCACACAGTTTGGGAATGAACCAGCAGATGAAATCTTTCTCTGTCTCTGTCTCTTTCACTCCTGTCTTTCAAACAAATAGCATTATATTTGAAACACTGTTTTTAAAAATATTAAGTTAATCTAGTACAAAAAGATGAAAATGCATACATAGCTTTTTCATAATACACATTTTCCAAGAACTTTGCTCACATGAAGGATTATCTCCTCCAAAGTCGAGAGAAGCAAAGGGATTTACCTAAAGTAGCACAGAGCAGATGTCAGAGCCAGGGTTGGAAACCCAATCTTGTGACTGGGCATTTGGCACAGTGGGTAAGATCCACTTGGGGTGCCCATAGCCTCTCATAAATGTGTGTGTCCATAAGCATCCATAACTCACCAGAAGCAAACAACTAACACTACTCTAACAGGATGCTCTTTCCCAGGCCACAGTGGAAATCATTTGCAAAACACAACCCTTTTCTGCTAGCAAGTGTTAGAAAGTTTTCTGCCCCCATCTAAAAACCTGGAGTTTGTTCATCTTCGCCTAATGTCTGAAGCAAGAACTTGAATGAGTTTACAAATTAACAATTTAAGTAAAAATGTAAACTAAAACAGTCTTCTGACTCTACTTAAACAGACAAAATAAAACATCAAACCATTTTCCAGACCACTTCCTCATTCCCCTCATCCTCCCAAAGTAAGAGGAGTAAATATTATGAGAACATAAATCAGGGCCAGTGCTGTGGCACAGCGGGTAAAGCCACTGCCTGCAGTGCCAGCACCCCATTTGGGTGCCCAATCAAGTCCTGGCTGCTCCACTTCCAATCCAGCTTCCTGCTAGTGGGCTGGAGAAAGCAGCAGAAGATGGCCCAAGTACTTGCGCCCCTGTCACCAACGTTGGAGACCCAGATGAAGCTCCTGCTTCCTGGCTTCTGTCTAGTCCTGTCCTCACTCTTGTAGCCATTTAGGCAGTAAACCAGTGCACAGAAGATACTTCTCTCTCTGTAACTCTACCTTTCAAATAAATAAATAAAATCTTTAAAAAAAAAATAAACAATCAATAAGCCTTTAGTTCTGTGAAGATCCTGCTGATTTTACCCTCTTGGAGTAACTGTTATCACTCCAGCCCTGCCTCCTTGCCACCCCATATGCCCTGTATCATTCTTGAAAATCCAGTAGAAGCATCCAGATGCTGGTATATGAAACAAAAACCAGAATATCTCCAGGAAAATGGTGTCATGGTGGCCATGGCATCCAAAAGGGGGAAGGGAAGAAATTCAAAAGCTCCAGAGACCCTGGCCAAAGTGAGATCTGCCAGCAGACTGAGGTCAAGGAGCAGACTGCAGGGCAGTGAGCCTGGGCATGACCAACACACCCACGTTCCACACGAACACGCACGAAAATGCGGGCTCTAGGGATCACAAGGCAGAGAAGCAGAAAGAGGAAATGACATGGGATCCAAGTCAGGAAATCTGCGTTTGCATTTCCATTTTGCTCCTTTCCAACCTCAGAAAAATCATTTCCTCTCTCTGGATCTTTACTTCTCATCTGTAAAAGTGAGCTGAACTGGCTCTTCATTTCAGAGCTTTTGAGCTTAGTTATACGAGGGCCTCTTCAGTCATCACCAACCTTTGTTCTCTTAAAGCTACTGAGAGGGCTTTTCGAAACTCTTTCGAGAATAACCAATCAATAGACACGACAGCGCTTCCCTCGTAGTTCTATTTCTACCCTCTCTGAGGCAGAAGGCTAGAGGGGACCCTCGTGCAGAGCTGGGACGCACTGAACTGCCATCCCAAGACCCTTCGGAGCCTCTTTCCCTCTGGCTTCCGAGCCAACAACTCCCAAAACGCTGACTGCTCTGCCATCCCGAGTCCCTGTATGCTGAAAACGACCAGGGCCTCTCCCGCAGCTCAATGTGCATCATGCCTGTGAGTGAGAAATACGTCTGTGCTGCTTCTCACCTTTGCGATCTAGGGGCTTGTTGTTACCTTAGCACAACTCGGTCAAACCTAACCAACACAACCAACAATAGGCGGTCTAAAATCAAACAGGTGGCCTGAAAGCAAAAGTGTTGTCTTTGTTAGTCTGATTATTTACACCACTACTACCCCACCACAGCCCTAACAATCTACTATTATCATAACAGTTTGCATTTCTCAAGAAAGTGGAGGTCCCATAGGCCTGAAGCTAATGACCACTTTGTCAAGGTCTATGCTCCTTATGCCACCAAATTCTCCGGGGCTCTGCTGCCGAAAGCAATGACCACTTCCAATAAGAAGGGAAAAGGTGCCCAAGGAATGGCTGAGAATTGACCATCACATAGGGTTTACAGAATAAATCCCTGATCAGCAACCTCAAAGGGGAAAAAAATCAGGTCAGAGAGGAACACGACAGAATGTTTTAAACCAGAACTGCTCGCTGCGGGTAATGCACTATTCCAGGCTGGGACAGAGAGATGTGGCCCCAGCAGGGCAGGCAAGAGGCAGCCTGCACCTGAATGTGAAAGAGATGGAGACTTTTCAGGTCTGGAATGAGGCACAGCCGTGGAGGAGGAGTTCAGGAGGCCTCCCCAGAAAGGAAAGGGGGGAAGGAGGAAGCAACACAAAGAAGCTTACAGGAGAAAATGTTTGGAAAATTCTGGGGCAGCAGAAATACAGATACATACCAATGCTATGAGAGTGAAAAAGTCCATAAGCTGGTTGGTTTTTCCATTCTGTAATCCTGAAATGGCATAAGTAAAAGAAAGGAATAGAAGAAAAGCGAGTGTAGTTTAATCAACTGCCAGACAATTGGTTACCCGAGGCTTTGGTGGAAATGATGTTTAGAACTTTGGCATATTTTAAGAAAATAACTACGGTATCTTTTAAACCTGGAATCAATCGGCTTTAGGTGGCTTCCTGCTTTAGATAAGGCAGACACACCCCCTGCCTTGCTGGGGCATCAGGGAACTGCTGTTTGGGAGAGAAAAGGCCAGTGTGACCTTGACCAAGCTTAGCCATTCACCAGCCACTTCTCAGGGGCCAGACCCACAAGGGGGCTAGCAGCAGGGCAGGCCCACAGCCAGAAGGCAGGCAGCGTGGCCCTCGCTGAGGGAAAGCCGGGCCGAGGAACCAGCAGGCACACCGTGACTGTCATTGGTAATAACTTCTTATTATGTCACGGAATTTACATGCAGATCAATGTGAGCAATGCGCACTTGCCTCTCCCCGCCATAAATCACTATCGATTGGCACACCAATTCCTCAACATAATTAGGAGCTATAGACATGGCTGCAATATTATCTTAAATACTGACACTACCCTCCGCACACAGCTGCTCTTACTGTTATCCACGACACTGCTTCTGCTGTCATTTGGGGTGCAGAGTGGGTGGGTCTAGGTGAATAAAATACCCCCGTGCGCACAGTCCACCTGAGAGATTCCCTGTATCCTATTAGAGATTAAAAATGGGAATTCCTCCATATCCATATTGAATTCCTGTGTGCAAATGCGAAAGTTGGCAACATGCTGCTCTTAATCTGATTTATGCACCAATTTATTTTATACATTAGGCACACTGTATGCAGGCTGACTGATGCATAAAAATTTCATGCAGAAAAGGACTCACTCCCCTACGCCTGCCTTTCTGTTATTATTACCTCTTGTGGCTGGCATCCGACGGTGGGTAGGACAAATGACTGCATCTACCAAATGCATTTTGCCCACTACACAAACATTTTGATCTGTTTCTATTTCCCCTCAGCTCCAAATCTGGAGAGCTAAAAACGCTGCATCTTAACTTTCTGAAATCCTTTAATGCTACAAAACACCCACTTATGCATAGCACTTCTCTCCTCGTTCCCTGTTCAGCTGCAGAACGTCAACACCCAACCACGCACGCAGAGTTGCGCAAACACAGACAGATACACACAGACCCTCTACACGCCTGGGTGTTCTGGGTTCATTTTTGTTGTGGTCGTTAAGCATTTTTTTTTTTTTTTTGCGACGAATCGTAACCACCATGCATTCCATATTACTTTTTTAATTACTTTCCCAGGGACAGGTCCCCTCGAATATGATTAACAGCAAAAATTCAAACAAACAAGAAAGCTTTTGGGGTAGGGTTTTTAAGTTAGGGGAAAAGCAGCTAGAAAAAGCATCCTCCTGTATTTTCCTTTTATTAGAGGTCTCCTTTCATCCAAGAAATATGGGGCCTGAAATAAATTGTACCATCCTGCTTTTTTTTATTCAAATCCTTGCCAGAGCTAGGCAGTATGCTAATGAAAACTGGTTGATAAATGACTCCCTGATATTTTCCAGACATTTTTCTCTCAGAAGTGCTCTAAACTGATGTAGCTCAAAGAGAATAAGGCGCATTAAGTCATTATATCAATTTTTGTTACCCAGATACTTCAGTCCCAGTTAAGCGCTGACAGCCAATATAAAACAAGGCAAGGGCATCATACGACTCCATCGATCAAATCTTGTCGTAGATAGATTGCCTATTACACAAATAGAACTAGCGGATTCAGTTTGTAGTTTTATGCTCTCCAATTAAAGGATAACAGGGTACTTTCCCATAAATCTGCTAATTGCAACTGAATTAATTTAACAAATTTCTCCAAGCTCACAGGAAAAAGCGATTGGTTAAGCTAATGTAAACTAGCACAGGTTGTCACAGAGAGACTCTCACAACATCCTTTCGCCCTACCTTGATTGGGCGAGGTGTCACAAGTATTTAGCTACACGGTGGCTCTCTGGCAACAGACAGCTGACAAGCATAAAACATTGCACAAATAGGAGATAATTTATTTGTGGTACTTTTTTCCCTCCCTCACTCCCCACTCACCCCGTTCAAAGGATGAAATAAGTCTCTCTTTGCATCTAATTAATGTTTCTCTCCAAGTAAAGCTGGTTTTTTTTTTCTATATCAGAATTGCAAGCAGCCAAAGCACTGTCTTCCACAAAGGGGTCCCTCCGTGCCACTCAGCCAACAGGAGTGACGGCGCAACCCAAGATGCCACACGTGGCATTTCAAAGGAGGAGGTGGCTCCATGCTCCCGAACAGGGCAGTGCAAATACAACACAGGGTGCGCACTCTCCCAAGTTCAGACAGACAGGAAGCTGAAGCTCAGGGCTGGAGTCAAGGCAACAATCCCTAGCTGTAAAATGAATGTGTCATAGGGGAACTCCTCAACTGTGACGCCAGCCAGGACAGATGGGAAGTCACGCGGCCTCTCAAAGTTCTCCTCTGCCATCCTGCCCTCTCCACCAGGGAGGCAGGTAGGAGGGAAACACCCACAACAGTCTCCACAGCCAAATGTCAGGGACTCACAGGCTGAGTGGCAGGTGAGGAATGTTATTCAAAGAGGAAGCCTATCTTTCAACTGGGTGGGAGAGACTTTTCATAACTCATCCTAGTGCACCCGTATTTTTTGACCGAATATTTTGAAAGGGAACTTGTAAAATAGAGTGCCACATCCAGATTCTGCAGGCACCACCTCTTGCTGCCAGAGGACGGATTTTGGTTACAAAAGGGACAAGGGAGGGACCGGCCATGGTTCATTTGTTTAATCCGCTGCCTGCAGTGCCGGTATCCCATGTGGGCGTCGGGTTCTAGTCCTGGTTGCCCCTCTTCCAGTCCAGCTCTCTGCTGTGGCCCGGGAGGACAGTGGAGGATGGCCTAGGTGCTTGGGCCCCTGCACCCACATGGGAGACCAGGAGGAAGCACCTGACTCCTGGCTTCGGATCGGCGCAGTGCCCCAGCTGCAGCGCGCCGACCATTTGGGGGGTGAACGAACGGAAAAAGGAAGACCTTTCTCTCTGTCTCTCTCACTGTCTAACTCTGTCAAATAAAAATTAAAAAAAAAAAAAAGAAGAAGAAGAAGAAGGGACAAGAGAGCCCAAGGAGCTCTCTTGGGCAAAGATCAAGGCAGAGGGCCTGCACAGCAGCTCAATGGCTAATCCTCCGCCTGCAGCGCCAGCACCCCAGGTTCTAGTCCCGGTCGGGGCACTGGATTCTGTCCTGGTTACCCCTCTTCCAGGCCAGCTCTCTACTATGGCCCGGGAGTGCAGTGGAGGATGCCCAAGTGCTTGGGCCCTGCACCCACATGGGAGACCATGAGAAGCACCTGGCTCCTGGCTTCGGATCAGCGCGGTGCGCCGGCCGCAGAGTGCCGGCCACAGCAGCCATTGGCGGGTGAACCAACGGTAAAGGAAGACCTTTCTCTCTCTCTCTCTCTCACTGCCCACTCTGCCTGTCAAAAATAAAAATAAAAAAATAAAAAATAAAAAAAAGATCAAGGCAGAAGCCAAGGAAGAGGGGTCCCCACAGCCCGCGTTCAAGCTGGGCACGTCCAACAGCTCTGTCTGCTTCTGTGAGGAAAGCTTCAAGTGGCCTTACTGAGAAACTGGAGTCAATCTGTGATACAAAACCCACAGTGGACCCAGTCCCACAGCACATCGTATAGCCACACGTGCTTCTGCTGAAAGAACAAAGCCCTGCCTCGTCACCCCCACAGGCAGTACACCCCGTGAGGACAAGAACCACAGAGCGGCTGGCTCACCCGGCCAGGAGGTAACGGGGTCCTGCGAAGAGGCTAAGGGTATGAGAGACGTTGACGTGGGAAGACAGCCAAGTATATCAAAAAGTGCCTGGAAAACAGAACTGAAAGATGAATTCATTTTCAGTGCAAAAGGAAAAGTCAAAATCCATGCATATTTTTGGTAATACACATTTTCCATGAGCTTTTTGAAGATAACTTATAGATGCTGTTGGTGGCCACACTGTATGAGTGTGCCACTCACTCAATAGCCCAAAAGAAAGAAAAACAGAATGCACAACACACATGTACACAAACACACACACACACCCAGTGCAAGAGGAAAGAACAATGTGCTTCTGAGTTAAAGATATGTATACGCAAATCCTGGATCCAAGTCAGGACACTTGGGTCACAGCCTCAGCTCCACCATGAATATGTGTGACACTGGGATCTCACCTAAGGATCTCTCCTTCCATCCATAAAAGGAAGATATGAAAGCAGATCTCAGAATCAGACCTAACAAAGGCGGAGGGATCCAGCCAGTGTTTTCAAACTGTAAGAGTACATGCAGTTTCCAAGGTTATGTTCTGCACTTTCTGAACAAAATGCAGGGCAGGGCATATTATGGTCCCCTGTAGACAGTAAGTATACACATGCAGCTTGTAATGGAAAATACATTCCTTAATGTCAATCACAGTCAAACATTTATTTAAAAATTGAAAGCCACCAGTGTTCTAAGCTGCGTATGGAATGCAGACATTCTATGGCTTTATCATGCCAGGTTCCCAGAGAGAGCTGACAGCAAGGGCTGGGAGAAGGGGCCATCTGAGGTTGGCAAAGACTGGTGCAGAAGCCTTCTTTCCCAAAGGCAGCTCATTGGTCATCTGATGGAAACCCCTGCCCTGGGGAGAGATGGCTGTCTGTGCAGATAATGGATTGACTTGTTTCAGAAATCGCCCCCACTCCACTGGCTGGCGTGAGCAGTGTACCCAGTCTGTGTGGGAGTTTAGGGAGGGTTCCTCTGGGAAAGCATCACATTGAAGCTGACACCTAAAGGATAAGCAGGAATATGCCAGGCAACACAAGTCAGAGGAGGACTCAGGGCAGATCACAGCCCTCGGTCCCCATGACATCACACCCACTGGTCTCCCCGCCGCCCCACGCTCCCCCTCACATCTCTGCTCCGCTGTTTCTCCAGCTCAGCATGTGTCTTTGCAGTTTTCCAGCTCACTCGGGTTCAAACCCCAGCTGGACCACTGCACAGCTGCGTAACTTTCCTTGAACAAATGTCTTCACTTCTCCGTTCCCAAAATCCTCATCAGCACAATAGCAATGACGACGGGTCTTGCTCCATCTGTTTGTTGTAAAGACTGAATGGCACACACAGAAACCACCAGGAGTGGTACCTGGCACACAGCACACAGGCCATGCAGGTAAACTACTCTTAGGGCGCTGTGTTTATTTCTGTTGTGACTGCACCTGTGTACTACTTCTTTTCCATATTCTACACTCTCATATGAGAGCCAGCTCCAGGTAACCTCCCACAGCTAGGCTATCTTTACATTCTCTATCCAATGCACTCACTCCAAATACATTGCACATACTCCTGTCACACAGCTCTTGTGGCAAGAAGTTGAAACTATCTACATATGTCTTTGCCCCCTGGACGCCAAACCCCTTGAAATCAGAGGCCATATCATACTCATCTTGCCCCCACCCCACCCCCGGGGCTGCAAATCTGCAAGCTCCCAATGAACACATGAGCAGATGAATAGATACATACATGGATGGGTGGATGGCCAGAGAGACAGATGAATTAGTAACGAATGGGCAGATGGGTGGGACCACCTCAAAAACTAAGCATGGCCTCTTTATCTGAGAAGGTATCGCTTCATGTATTTGGGCAAATGAGTTGATATCCTCCCTGTCATACCTCTACCTCTAGCCCCAAATGGCAATACCCATGTTCACCATCATCTGAAGGGAGAAATGTGCTGCACAAGCCAAGAGAACACTCCAAAATTTCAAATCCTCCAAGAGGACAAATGTCTCTTCCCACAACACTTCTGAATGTGTTGAAGCCTACTTTGAGGGCTGTAGCTAAAACTTCTGAAAGCATCTTCCTATTTATTGGGATTATTACATGTATAGCAACAATTCCAGAAGCAGGGCATGACTGCACTAGCTTTTTGTCGGGAGAAAATCAGTATCTGTATTATCTGCACTCACAAAGACTGTAAAATTAAATTTAAGTGACTCATTTAACTACCAGAAGGAGAAAGGATCCAATTTGAAAACTGAAAAGAAAAAAAAAAAAAAGTAACTGCTGGTGTTTGGTAGCAGTTTATTATGTAAATAAGGAAAGGGCATATTAAGAAATACAGAAGCCTGACCACATTTGCAGGGTCCTGAGGAACGACGTGGGAGAAAGTGGGAAATGTTTTCTCTTCCTAGGATCAGAGGTATCATTCCTCTGGCCACTCAGCAGCAGGCAACAGCCTCACCCAGCTGGGGAGCACAGGGCACAGGGTTCAAACTCTGACAGGTCTGTCCCAGGCAGGCCGCGGTGGGCCATCATCTTGCTGATAACTTACCATTGGCACTTTCTTCTCTTGCATCTCTACATGGCAGGATCAGAAGTCCTTGGAAAATGCTCCTTCTCAAATGAAACAAGTTTAAAGCGTCAGAGGACGCTGAAAGCAAAGTTGGCCCAGGCTGAGCAGGAGGCGACAGCAGGCTGGAGGCGGCCCAGCATCCTGGCAATGCTCAAGGGCAGCAGGCTGACTCCAAAGGCCATGCTAAGAACTTATAATTACTCATTGCCCATTGTGAAATCTCAAGCTAAAGGGAGAGCCCCTCTAAACTGGCCACCATGATAAGATTCACTGACAAGGACTGTTAATGGAAAAAGAAGGAGGGCAGAGGCCAAAGATATAACAACTTCACCCACCACATGTAAAGAACCCTGGCAGGAGAAAGACGCCACGTCCAGCTCAATCCACAGCCTCTGCTAACTGAAAAGTTTCTCAAGGAGATTCCACGGCCACTCATGTGAATCTACTTTACCTTTTCTGTCATTGGATGATGAGTTTTTTGAAGGCATGAAGACACTGACAGTTTCTCACCCTGCCGCCCTATACTTTACCTTTACTCAACAAAATAATTCAGCCAGATTATAATAGCGAAACTTCTTATTTCTGAACAAAGGCAATGCCAGAACTAACCTCCAAAGATCTTTCAAGAGACCCCTTAGAAATGCATGCATATCAGAGCTTGCATTGTGGTACAGCAGGATAAGCTAAGGCCTGTGGCGTTCCCACATGAACACCAGTTCGAGTCCCAGCTGCTCTACTTCTGATCCAGCTCCCTGCTAATATGCATGGGAAAGCAGTGGAGGATGGCCCACATGCTTGGGTCTTGCACCTACATGGGAGACCCAGAAGAAACTCCTGGCTCCTGGCTTCTGCCTGGCCAGGAACCAGCTATTGAGGTCATTTGAAAGAGTGAATCAGTGGATGAAAGATCTCTCTCTGTGTCTCTCCCTCTCTCTCTCTCTGTAATTCTGCCTCTCAAATAAATAAATGAATCTTTTATTAAAAAACACATGCCTGTCTACACCATAAAAACCTATAAAATTCTGAAGAGCTGGGGTGGGGGTGTATTTCATCATCACCATGAACTTCCTATATGATATAAATTCAGTCATAGGCTCCTCCATGAGGTGAGGGGTGGAGTCACAGCACTTTATAACTCTCCTGACTCGTGCCATGCTTAGCTATTGGTATATGTCAAATAAATGTTTCAAGAATGAAGGAAGCCAAGCCACCCCGGCTCAGAGCAGACCCCCTTCACCTGCACAATGCACCATGCTAATGAACTCATCAAAAACACAAGGCTCGCCTTGGCCAGCTTTCAGGCAGGGTAAAGGAAGGGAGGGGAACACCACCCAGGAGCCTTGCCTGACACTAAAAAACAGAGTGCAGGACATTTTATTCTCCATTAATTTGAATATCCAGTATTTCTCCACGATTACTGTAGCCTGCAATGTTCTTATAAGGTTATGAACTGGTTTTGCATCATTCCATTCTAGAATTTAATACTGTACTAAGTGTGATATATCTCAGCCATGATTAATCCTGCCCAGTTCTGCAGCAAGTTTCTATAAAAACCAACTTGAAATACAGGACTCTTGAAGCCGTTGCCAAATCTGCAAGATGTGATATTAACACGGCTCCCATCCAGGCAGCACATCTGACTTCCGCAGAGATCTGCGCGCTTCCCTTGGTGCTCTGCAAGCAGCTATCTATCCTAGCATGGAAGCCTAGAAGATTCGGTGAGCGCTGCCTTGGCCTGGTTTACAACTGTATTATTAATACTGCTCAACAACAAAGTAAAACTACAGATAAAATCTGAATAGGCCCATTATTGTTTTTAGAGGGAGCTAAATAAGCTGCATAATTTGTTTGGGTCTGCAGAAAGCTCAGCCCAGCAGGACAGAGCGGAAATGCGCATGGCAGCCAAGTGGCCACCGGAGCTCAGCAACCTGTAAATCCCCACCTCGAACGTCGTGAATTAAAGCAGATGAAAGTTTTAAAATGTCAGCCCAGTCCCTGGGGATGGATATGCTTTATGTTTTTTATACAGTGAACATTAATTTCAAATGGAAAGGGAAAGCAGTCCTCTACCCCAGCCATGTGCTCCATTTTTTCTGAAGTTTCATGTGTCCGCTTTTAACAGACCAGTCTCCGCGGAATTGATGCTGCGCTGAGTCAAACAGTCGGGCTCAAGGTAAATGGAAGGTCTTTGTGAGGAAGAAAATAAAAACGCACCATCCACTTCCAAGAGGCAGCCCCAGGATGGAGCGCTCCAACTGCAGGGAGGGAAGGCCAGCCCCAGCTCTGCCGAGGGGCCTGGACAGTGGAAAACCTGGCTTCGGTCGCTATTCTTTCTTCACAGGGTTATCAGGAAAATAAAACAGTAGATGGCATAGTTACAAGGACACTCGAAAAATCTTTATGGAAAAATGTAACAAAAAGGTAAGTTTATGTGGTGCAGAAACATTTTCAAATCTATGCAGTTTTTCCATAATATGCATTTTCCATAAACTCTATGGAGATCTCTGATACTAAATAATATATAGCATCTATACATCCACACATACGAAGATGCACACACACACATATTTGTATATGTTTTGTATTGTGTCACAGGCACACATGCATACATGCACATACATATATACATTCTTCAGGCTAAAAGCTTTGCCCTCTTTTAACATCTATCATGCATTCCTGGATTATTTAATTGTTCTACTGAAGAAACAAGATTGTCATGCATCATTCAATGATTCATTCACTCACTCAGTACTTCTGAGGGTCTACTAGTTCTTTAGTACCCAAGAGAAAACAGGATGCCATCTCTGTGCTCAAGGAGTTCACAATTTACAGTAAAGGTTATTTCTACAGGTTTAATCAAATGTGCAATTCAGAAACCTTTTCTTGGGGCTGGTACTGTGGCACAGTAGGTTAAGCCTCTGCCTGCTGTACCGAGTCCCCTGTGGGCACTGGTTTGAGTCCCAGCTGCTCCACTTCTGATCCAGCTCCCTGCTGATGGCCTGGGAAAGCAGTGGAAAATAGCCCAAGTACTTGGGCCCCTGAATCCATGTGGAAGACCAGGAAGAAGCTCCTGGCTCCAGATCGGCCCAGCTCTGGCCATTGTACCATTTGGAGATTGAACCAGTTGATGGGAGACCTCTCTATCCCTTTATATCTGTAACTCTGCCTCTCAAATATATATATATATATATATGTGTGTGTGTGTGTGTATACATATATATATATATACCTTTTGTCCCAATGTAGGTCAATATATATGCATGCTGATACCATGATGACATGGGACAAGTTTCTTTGCCTGAGTTCTATGACCTGAGACTTCTAAGGATCAAAGACCTGAGATGATTTGTTACAGTCATACATTATGACTCTCAAATGGAAAACAAAAGCAGTCTTCTACCCCAGCCATGTGCTCTAGTTTTTCTTAAGTTTCACATATTTACGTTTAACAAGCCAGTCTCCACAGAGGTGATGCTGCGCTGAGTCAAACAGCCAGGCTCCAGGTAAATGGAAGGGGAGACCCTCCAAGAGCCCTCTCCCACAGTAGATGCTTAGGACCACAGAGTACCAAACCCTCCGTACACAGGAACTACAAAATATTCATGGAGAATGGAATTAGAAGATAAGTTTATTCTGGTGCGAAATAACTTTTGAAATCATTTTGCCACAACATGCATTTTCCATGAACGTTTTGAAGACCACCCTCGGATATATGCATTTCCAATTTTTGCGCCAAAATAAACTTACCTTTCAATTCCATTTTCCATGAACTTTTTGAAGTACCCTTGTATGCTGTTTTTTTTCCAACATACACATACCTATGATAGTTTAATTTATAATGTAGGCACAAGAAGAGATTAATGACTAATATAAAACAGAACTCTAACAATACATTGCAATAAAAATCATGTAGTCTCTTTCTCTCTACTTTGAAAGACAAGACAAATATTATTTTCAGACCACAGCTGACTGCAGAGAACTGAAACAATGGAAAGTGAAACCAAGAATAAAGAAAGGCTGAAAGGTTACTGTACTGTTCAGCAAATAGGTATTCCTCTCCCCTCCCAGTGTGGGTGGTTTACTTCCTTGTCCCGCCGATACTGGTCTAAGCCATGAGACTAGCTGAGGCCAATGAAATCCTGCAGTGTCATGTGAGCAGAGGTCCGCAGCGTTCTTGTACTATTTGGCTTGGCTCTTGCACTCCAGTGATTCACCATCAGAAGAGCACGCCCCAGGCAGCTTCTGTGCCTTCAGCCTAGGACCTGGAACCAGCGTATGTGGAGGAAACATGAAGTCAACACAGGGCCCCGGAGCAGAACCGTTAGAACAGATCAGCCAAACCACAGCCACCCTGCAGACCTGAGCAACAGCACCGAGGAGGTGACTTCCGTGGAGCACTGGGGCGGAAATACTTAGCCAATGCAAGGCCTGAACAGAATCCCAGCCCAAAATAATTGCCTCATCCAGAGCAATTTGGCACAAGTCAACTACTGAAGCATTAAAATGAGATTATGGTACAATACATGCTTTTCATAGTCAAATCAATCATTCTGTCTCAACTCCTCTGTGCTTGCTTTCAGCTCTCTCTGTGTTGAAGAAAATTAACACAAAATAAGTTGATCTTGATGAGTATGATTCAAATCAATAATGTTAATAGGGCTCCTGAGCATAAGGTAAAATGACTTCAAATCAACAAAAGGTTAATACAGCTTTCCCTTCAGGCAGCATGGCCTATGATAAATCTATAGTGATCTCAAAGTTCCAATTCCATTAACAATACATTTAACATGTGGAAAAGACTGGAACCTTCTCCCTACAAAACGTCCTCTCAGTGCTCACCAGCAGGTGAACTGAAGGCTCAGCCACACGTGAGTAAGGGGGTGTGTCCTCTATGGTGATGACTTCTTTTCAACGTTAATGTTACCCGTCCCCTCTTACCTCCCCCCCTTCCTTACAGTAGTATATAGAATGACTGATACTTTCTTCCATCACCTGTTTCTTCCTACCTGACATCCTTGTCTAGCCAAAAATAAAATTCCATTCAACATTACTAGGAGCATACAGAAGTCAAACGACGTATGAGATGTGCTGGGGCTGGTGAGGATATAAATTTTCTTTAAAAGAAAAGAAAGACTTAATTTGCAAGATCCCAGTCCTCAAGGAACTTACAGTCTGTGACCTCTAAATACCTCAGCAGCCAATGATACAGCCATAAAATAAGTACTGGCCACCTCCCTTTTGTCCGCTCTCCTGCAGGTTCCCCAGGAGTTCCCCAGATTTGGTTCACACACAAAGCACTCTACTCTTCTGACTCAAGTGAGGCCCAGTCAGCTACATCCCACCAGTGGAATCTGCTCCCTTTAACAGAGGAAGTGGTTCAAGGGCAGGATATGACCCCATTTAGACCTCTCAGACCGATGAGACTCAATTTAGGGAATTCTGCTTCAGCTTTAAGAGAACTTAACTTCCTCTCTTCTGCTGGACGGGAACCAGGACACACACAGCCTCGGGAACTGGTTACAGCCCCTTGCAGCGCGGCTAGGCTGCACAGGAAGACGCTCTCCACGGAGGCAGGGCTGCTGGGAGCTAACAGCCAGACCTGGTCAGACGGACGCTTCCTGGCTCACGCCTTCTTTAACCCCACTGCTGACCATGAGAGTGAGCTGTGAGATCATTTGAAGTTTTGTTGTGGATTTTCCTGGGATTTTCAGGGCAAAACTTCTAAATAACAGGATACATAACAGCTCAAAAGAAGGAGATATTATCATGGACTGGGAAAACCTAAATAGAATCCACAGCCAAAGGAGGATTTTTCCTGGACTTTGAAAAGTACATATAGTCTAAATTATTGGAAGAAGAGAGCACAATGGAAGAAAACAAAAAAATAAAAATAGGCCGGTGCCGCAGCTCACTAGGCTAATCCTCCGCCTGCGGCGCCGGCACCCCGGGTTCTAGTGGCGGTCAGGGCGCCGGATTCTGTCCCTGTTGCCCCTCTTCCAGGCCAGCTCTCTGCTGTGGCCCGGGAGTGCAGTGGAGGATGGCCCAAGTGCTTGGACCCTGCACCCCATGGGAGACCAGGAGAAGCACCTGGCTCCTGCCTTCGGATAGGCGCGGTGCGCCGGCCGCAGCGGCCATTGGAGGGTGAACCAACGGCAAAGGAAGACCTTTCTCTCTCCGTCTCTCTCTCTCACTGTCTACTCTGCCTGTCAAAAAAATAAATAAATAAAATAAAAGCACAACTACTGACTTGCCATGAGAATTGTGGCATGCGATCCTGGTGACATTTATGATTATGTTTTTAATAACAACAGAATACCACACATGTACAGTATGTCACAGAACATACCACATATGCTACTGTCCCATTTAAAGCCCATACATACCCCTTTTTAAAGATTTATTTATTTATTTGAAAGGCAGAGTTACAGAGAAAGAGAGGCAGAGACAGAGAACAAGGGAGAGAACTTCCATCCTCTGGTTTACTCCCCAAATGGCTGCAACAGCCAGAGCTGGACCCATCCGAAGCCAGGAACCAGGAGCTTCTTCTGGGTCTTCCACATGGATGGCTGGGACCCAAGGCTTTGGGGTATCTTCTGCTGCTTTTCCAGGCACATAATCAGGGAGCTAGATTGGAAGTAGAACAGCCAGGACTTGAACCAGCATCCATTATGGGATGCCAGAGTCGCAGGCAGAAGCTTTATCCACTATGCCACAATGCTGTTCCCCCCACCATACCTTAAGAGACAGGCATGACCATTCTGAGAACACTGGTGAAAAGGGATGACACAATGTCATCAGGCATTGGGCTTCCCTCACTGAGCCCTGCATGAGAATCTCAATCCACTACCTCAGCATTGCAACAATCATCTGTGGCAGGCGATTTCAACCTGTCTGAGCCTCAACTGCTTCCAATCAGGCATGAAGGCTGTGAGAAAGGAGCAAAATACGAATAAAAAAGTGCTTACAGCTGGCCGG
This sequence comes from Oryctolagus cuniculus, assembly GCF_964237555.1. Classification (NCBI taxonomy): domain Eukaryota; kingdom Metazoa; phylum Chordata; class Mammalia; order Lagomorpha; family Leporidae; genus Oryctolagus; species Oryctolagus cuniculus. The sequence continues at coordinate 66,708,337 of NC_091446.1, read as the reverse complement.
TGCTGTGGCTCACTAGGCTAATCCTCCACCTGTGGTGCCAGCACACCAGGTTCTAGTCCCGGTCAGGGCGCCAGATTCTGTCCTGGTTGCTCCTCTTCCTGTCCAGCTCTCTGCTGTGGCCCGGGAGTGCAGTGGAGGATGGCCCAAGTGCTTGGACCCTGCACCCCATGGGAGACCAGGAGAAGCACCTGGCTCCTGCCTTCAGATAGGCGCGGTGCGCCGGCTGCAGCGGCCATTGTGGGGTGAACCAACGGCAAAGGAAGACCTTTCTCTCTGTCTCTCTCTCTCACTGTCCACTCTGCCTGTCAAAAAAAAAAAAGTGCTTACAACAATACCTAATAAAAATATATTTGATCCATAAACACTAGTCTTTCTTGATGTTACCATTTTAGAGAAGAAAAACTAGGGTTAGGACTTAACAGCCACAGCAGTGGAGAGTTAGATCAATGGGTAAAATTCTGAAAAGGAAATGGTACGCCAGAAACCAGTGGCAAAACTCCAGTGCTGTCTGGCAACAGGACCCACTGCTTCAGGCTCTCCACTGAAGGAGGACATGAAAAGACTGAGCAGTGGGTGCGTGACCTCAGTACATGGCCCCAGAGACACCGTCACTGAGACTCACCAGGCCTCTTAGGTACCACTGCCCTGACAGTTTGGTTCCCAGTGAACCCCCAAAAAATAGGCTTAACAGATCCTCTTCCCCCTTCCTCCCAGTCCCTGGTGCCTAACAAGTCTGGAAGTCACTTGCACATTAAAGAAATGCAAGACAAATATGACTGGACTCACTACACCCGCACCATCCTCCAATACTGCAAAAAGCTAATTTTAGCTGTCACTTACTGGAAGTAAAATGACAAATATCTGTAATATCTGTCAGGTTATGAATGCTTTAAAAAGAGTTATGCAGCTGTCAACATTGTGATGACTTTAACAAGAGAAAAGTAAATGAAGAAGAAGAAACAGCATGTCTGCAGAGTACTCCGTTGCCAAACTTCTCCACGACTTATATTAATAAAAATCAAATTACCTCTGTAAGAAATGCAAACATGCAAACAACAAAGACTTCTGGAGAAAACCAATACAGGCAAATCTGTTAATAATTCTGCCAATTCTACAGATGAGATCATGAGAATTAGCTTCAACATCTCAATAGAAAGTAACTAACTCTATTAAAGCACATGAAGTCTCTAGCAAACTCTCTACAATGATGACATAAGTCTATAAGGGGCCTCCTGTGATGCTGGCATCCCCTATGGGCACCAGTTCATGCCCTGCTGCTCCATCCTGATCCAGCTCCCTGCTAAAGGCCAGGGAATGCAGCAGAAGCTGACCCAAGTCCTTGAGCCCCTGCAACCACGTGGCAGATCCAGATGGAGTTTCAGGCTCCTGGCTACACCAGGCTCAGCCCTGGCTGCTGCAGCCATTTGGGGAGTGAACTAGCAGATGGAAGTTTTCTCATTATCTCTCTGTAACTCTGCCTTTCAAATAAAATAAATAAATTTTAAAATAAGAGTAACTATAAAGTCCCCAACACAGAGTAACCAATCTGTCAGAGCTTCTTGTCTGCTATGAGACAACCATGGACTATTTTAGTAGGTTACTGTGTATTCCAGTTAGACTGGGAGAGTCCCAGCTGAAATTCACTATCTTGGCATAATTATTAATAAAGTGTGCTAGTTTGAACAGTAAGTGATCGTGGTGTGGCCGGCGCCACGGCTCAATAGGCTAATCCTCCGCCTGCGGCACTGGTACGCCAGGTTCTAGTCCCGGTCGGGGCGACGGATTCTGTCCCGGTTGCCCCTCTTCCAGGCCAGCTCTCTGCTGTGGCCAGGGAGTGCAGTGGAGGATGGCCCAAGTACTTGGGCCCTGCACCCCATGGGAGACCAGGAGAAGCACCTGGCTCCTGCCTTCTGTTCAGCGCGGTGCGCCGGCCGCAGCACACAGCCGCAGCGGCCATTGGAGGGTGAACCAATGGTAAAGGAAGACCTTTCTCTCTGTCTCTCTCTCACTGTCCACTCTGCCTGTCAAAAAAAAAAAAAAAGTAATCGTGGTGTGGGCATATGCACACATTTAGGTATACCTGTTCAGGATTGTGTTCATGCATATATGAACATGTGTTCTGTCGTATAGATATGTGTGGGTCAATACACGTGTATACATGTGTGTGTGCATATCTATGTGTAGACGTGCACGTGATGGAATGCTTTTCCTTTCATTTCTATATTGGCCTCTTCTATAGTATGGTTGAATTTCAGGAGACAGATGCTACATTTTAAAACACGGCTTCCCACAGTTAAACAACAATGAATTTCCACCACCCAATTAATACAAAATAAAAATGGAAAGCAAAAACAACTTTGTTTCCCTCACATTTTACTAACTTAATCACATATAAACTGAATGCAACCAACACAATGACTTCCCTGGAAGTAGGAATAAGGGACTAGTGCTTAATTTTAGGAAGAGGATTTTACTCAGTGGGTATCTGGCCTCAATGTAGGATTCTAAGCCAAAGTCCACAGTGGCTATCATCTCATGGGAATGCTTTTTCCAATATTCCTGCTGCTTCTCCATCATCAGAAAAGGACAAAACATAAAGCAAGGACAGTGAATCTGGAAGTCGGGTTTCTCAGTGAGACTGCGTGGTCACCTTCTGGAGTCACGGAGAGCAGCTAGTGCCACCATCCTCAGGGCTCCTCTCCACTCTTCCCACGTGCATTTCCTCAGACGCCTTTGACTGCAAGGGACAGTGCACACGGTGGGCTCACCCAACTGTGACATTTTTTAAATGAACTCAGAAAAACCCAACCATTATAAATGACTGGGCCTTATTTTTTTTTTAACTTGATTCATCTCCAGGGATGCCTTTTGACCTATGATATCTACAGCTATACATTTTTTAAAAAGTACCTCTTCCAGATTCAAGAGATTAAATCAAATGGGAATTCTGACAGTCAGCTGATGTCACTCTTTTAGGCTATCTCCACACCAGGAATAGCTAAGCCTCTGCTTGATTATAAATTGTCATTAACAAATACATACAGTTTGGGGAGGAAAGAAACGTTCTGCAACAAATCAAATTCCACGAACCATAGGGCACTGGCGCTATTCCCACAGAAATAAATAAATCCTATGACAAACCAACTTCTCTCCAACGCATTCCAAAGATAGCATACTCTTTTTTGGTGTTACTCATAAATCTGAGAAAATTAAAAGTTAACATGTCATGATATTTTTATTAATGGCTCCAATGTAATAAATATTCACATATTACTCAGAGTGGAGCTGCTGGCATCTCAGCAGGGGCAGGAAAATCGGAAGGCTCTCATGGCCTGGGCTTTGTGGAGTCCAAGAGGTCACTGTGGAAACAAGATGGGGCCAAAGGTTCCCAAATTGGAAGGTGAAGAGTCTCATTTCCTCTCCAGGGGTTGGAGACAGGGTCATCAGGTGTCTGATTTTGAAGATATTCTTTGATTGTTCAACAATGCAGATGTAAGTGAGCAACATCACTCCTTTGGGGGATTGACCTAAGGAAAAAGTCATTCTAATGAAACCAGAAATATGTTTAGGAAGGGAAGCCAGAGCAAGCAGAGGTGTGACCATTAACAGCCAAATACCACCCTGAATCAAAGGCAGAGGAAAAGAGAAATTCGACAGACAGGAAAGAAGTGCAGCCTATGAAATGGGAAGTGATGGTGAGTTGGTGTCCTCCCATTGTAAGAGTTGACAGACATTGCCAGGTGCTATCAGAGACCACAGTTCACAAAGAGAAGTCCCTCAGGACCCACACTGTCAGGTGAGAGCCACAGTGACAGTGTCCACACGCAAACACACGCACTCCAGCATTGAAGGTATTCACAGGCATCATTTCATCCTATTATTTATTCCAAGAAATCTGTCCTGCAACATGAGAATGTGCTTCTGTCAGACACAGGTTTAGTGCAGCCATGGATGAGGAAGAATGCCCAAAAGCTATGCAACTCAATTTCTGGGGTCAGAAGAAAAAGCACCTTTCTCAAGCCAGGTGAGCAGGAGCAGGATCAGCCCAAAGAACACGTGTAGCTGCAGACGCAAATACAGCTCTGCCTGGAGTCCCAGAGGTAACTTGGGACCCCTTACCTGAAAGACAGCCAGTTCTTAAATGGTTCTGGAGCCTTCTTCACCACACCTGGGAGTGAGCAACACCAACCAAAAGCTTGTCCTAACTAGATAATTCCATGTCACTGAAAGCTGAGAACATTTCCAGAGCCTTCCATCTCCATCTCACTCTAATCCAGCAGGGAGACTTTAAGGACCCCTTGTGGGCTGCAGACCATACCTTGACCATCAACGTTCTAAACTGGGTAGGGGCAAAAGAAAACCTGGATCTTGTGGATTAGATCTGCAAAAGGGCGCCAGGAACACAACACTTACTCCAAAGACACTTCTACAAAGGGATCAGATGTGCAGAGAGAAATTGAGATGTAGAAGAAGACTATAAAAAAGCCAATGGTATGGGTGGTTTTTGAAACTGTATATCAAGATCAAAATCGATGTATGGGGTTGTGATTATCATGTTTTTAATGGGATGGACCAGACGGAAATGCAATGGAAAATATCAAAGTATATTGCCTGTACTAAGGCTGAAAACCAAACACTGATTACCACGTAAAATATTTAGGTTTATGAAGACTGTGGCTAAGAATAACAGGTGCAAAATTCAATCTTCTCTTTGTAAATAAGGCCGCTGCAACCCAAGAAGGCAACCTCTGCCCAGGGGTACAGGCAATTAGTGACAAGAATGTCACAGATCCAGAAAGAAAAGACTCAGTCTCTTGCATTCACCCCATGCTAACTCTGTGAAATTAGCTCTATAAATGATCCAAGTTGCTAAGGTTGCAAAGGTTTCTGAGCCGAAGGTGGCAAGGTCAAGAGGACTCTCTCCTTAGTATAACATTGTCGAAGGTCGTGCTTGAATCAAGTCATGTGCCCATTTCTGCCCACCACATATGGAAATGCCAAGGTCTTAGCTTCTTGTAGGAGATGGCTTTGAAAACACACACCATGCAGTTCTTCTAGATCTCCTAGCAACACCTCACCACAAAGAGCAATTAGAAATGTACATCGGAGACCCTGCTCACACCCAGCCACTGCCAGCATCAATATGCATTTGTACTAAGCAAAGCACGTTGCTTTCCTTTGTGCCATGCACAGCCAGAAATAACGCACTTTATTTGGGTTCCACAGCTCCCTCGGGATGCCACTCTGCTGAACCGAACAGGCAGAACAGAAGAGCCCACCAGCATTCTCAAGGATCAGAAGCTGATCAAGGAGCAGACTGGCAAACCAAACCGCCTCAGATTCCTTCCTCTCCACAGTGAGGAGAAGGAACGGCTACACACACTTCCCGACTTCCCCTTAAGACAACTGTCCTTTTCATCCCGGTGGTCACCTGATGCAAACCCTGTTGAAAGTGCCATGCCAGACGTCGCTCCCAGCTAACAGCCCTGCTGCTGCCCACCTCGCTGATCCCACGCAGACACCAGACGTCTCAGCCCACCGATGTCTGACCTAGCACCTAGCACTTCTGCTCCTCCGCAGCATTAATAAAAGTAAAGCAAGAAATCAGGGCAACTCTGACTCCCAGGATTCCCTCCTTATCATCGGGTGCCCTCATTTGGGCAGTAACCTCAACACTGCAAGCATTTCTAAGTGAAGGGAAAGGGGCAATTGTCTGAAGCAGGGGGCCGCTGTAAGGATAACTTTATCCAAGACAGAGGGCTTAGACAGTAATGTTCAATCACTGGTGATGACACTTACAGAGATAATACTAAGAAAAAAACACAACTCTCAGTTCTCTATGTATTTATATACCTGAAGGAAGGCAAGAGACGAAACCTGCATGAGATACAAGAAATTGGAACTTTCAAACCTGCTGTTTCCACCTTATCACTCTTATCTGCTATAAAAAAAAAAATACAAACAGCTGCATTTAAAGATAAGGGAACAGAAAGGTGTTGTACATGTTGCCCAGATGTTTCTAAAATCTGCTCCCTGTTAAACTTATCTCCCCAGAACTAAATACACCTCTAATCTTTTCTAATGGCTTAATCAAATGAAATAAATGGCTTGGTATAGTATCTTCTCACAAATTTATGTTCCGAGTTGCCCAGGCCTGCACATACAACCCAACAGGGATTTTTTTAAAAAGATTTATTTTATTTAGTTGAAAGATATAGTTACGGGGAGAAAGAGAGAGAGAGAGAGAGAGAGAGAGAGAGAGAGAGAGAGAGAGAGAGAGAGAGATCTTCTATCTACTGGTTCATGCCCCAAATGGCTACAACAGCCAGGGCTGGGCCAGACAGAAGCCAGAAGCTTCTTTCGGATCTCCCACAGAGGTGCAGGGACCCAAGTACTTGGGCCATCTTCCACTGCTTTTCCCAGGCCATAGCAGAGAGCTGTATTGGAAGTGGAACAGCTAGGACTTGAACCGGCACCCACATGGGATGTCACATATGGTGATGGCTTTGCCTGCAACACTACAGCGTTGCCTCAGGGATTTTTGTTAAAATAGTTCTCCAAGCAAGAACCGTCTCAACATTAAAACATTACTCACATATTTTCTCAAGGAAAACAAGTCAGTTAAGATTTTTAAATGTTGCTTCTTTTTGCTTTCTTCATTCCCACTCTTGGCATCGTCTTCACACATGCAATAGTTCCTTTGATTCCTTGCTCCGAACACTTAGTGCATTCCTACTATGTGTCAAGCAATATGCCACAAAAGGGGAGGAAGAGAACAGGAATGGGAAAATGATACAAATAGGAAGGCAGAGAGCAGCTGAGAGGTGAAAGATGGAAAGCTGTATGTAAGGGTTGTATAAAGGGTGAGGAATGAGAATAAAGAATATTGACTATCTGTCCAACTGAGGTCCCAGCTCCTTGTCGCATCCCCAGACACAAAAGGTCAGAGAGCAGATAAAAAATATTCTACACCCAATTTGTTACCCTTTTGTGAACTGGCTTCACATTTCTTCTCGGCAATTCATCATTCTCAAACAAAGAAGTGAGAGTCAAAGGGCCCTTACAGAATACACAGTTTTACATCTGTGTTTTGGCTCAAGACTAGGGACCACCAGAGGGTAGGTCCTTCTGGCTCTGAGGCTTAGTACACACCCACTCCTGCATAGGCACTTAGCAAGGGGCAAGGGTTTAAACAATGTCACATTTGTACTTATATAATAAGGTCAAGACACACAGTACCAAATATTATGCATCTGAGTTTTTTCTTTTAATCTGAAAAATAAAGGTATTAAATCAGATGATCTTGAGGGTCTTTTCTGGTTATAAAGATCTTGGAGTGGGACTGACACTGTGGCATAGCTGGTAAAGCTGCCGCCTGCAGTGCCAGCATCCCATGTGGGTGCCGGTTTAAGTCCCGACTGCTCCATTTCCTATCCAGTTCCCTGCTATGGCCTGGGAAAGCAGTGGAAGATGGCCCAAGTACTTGGGTCCCTGCACCTGTGTGGGAGACCTGAAAGAAGCTCCTGGGTTTGGATCAACCTAGCTCCGGGCATTGAAGTCATCTGGGGGATGAACCAGCAGATGGAAGACCTCTCTCTCAGCCTCTCTGTAACTGTGCCTTTCAAATAAATAAATAAATCTTAAAAAAATATCTAAAATCAATCAGCCAGCCAGCTCTAAGCCATTTCCCAACTTCTACTTCATCTACACCAGAGAAAGAAGAGGAGGCCTGAGTGACAAATCACACCTCCAACTGATGTTATCCTCAATCCCACAGTGTACTTGAAACGTTCCATAAAACCATAAAGCATACCCCCAAGTGAAACTGGTAATTCAACGCACACACACACACACACACAGAGTTTTCCAAAGGACAAGCTGGGAAAGTGTATCACCCCTGTCAGACGCCACAGCACACACCACCATTCAGGGAACAAAGCATACAGCAGGCCCTGCTTCCTTTCTCCATCACTCATAGGATGGCACCATTTCATTTCCCAAAAGCAAGTTTAGTCTTTACAGACAAAAACAAAGGCAAATAGTTTGGATTATCAGGCAGCCCCTGAGTGCAAGAAGGAACCATCAGAAGCCAATGCAGTAAGAAGAAACAAAAATCAACTTGACAGCAAAAAATGGAAAAGGAAGAAGCAGGCATGTAGCAGTGGTCAAGATGCTGTTTGCACTGCCTGCATTCTATAACAAAGTGGCTGGATTTAACCTCAGCTCTTCTTCCAGTTCCAGCTTCTTGCTTATGTGCACCCCGGGAGGCAGGAAATGCCACCTGTGTCCCTGCAACTCACATGGGAGACCTGGATGGAGATCCTAACGCCTGCTGTAGGCATTTGGGAAATGAACCAGTAGATGCAAGATCTCTGATCCTTACCTCTTTTCCTTCCTCCCTGTCCCTGTCCCTCTTCCTCTCTTTCAAATAAATAACAATAAAAATGCAAAAAAAAAAAAAATAAGGAGAAGAAGAAGGGACCAGAAAGCCCCACTGATTGGCGCTAACGTTTCTACGGAAAGAAAAGGTACCTTGAAGGAGAAAACAGACAACCTCCAAGTGGCCTTGCAGACAAGCACAAAGAGAAGACAATCTTGCCATTGCTCTGGTCACTCCACTGCAGAATCTCCAAGGGGCCATCGCCTGTGTGCCAAGATGCCCTCCCTCTGTCCAAGACCCATCTAGGTCAGCAACACATCTATTACAAGGCCACTGTCTCAGAACAAAAACATTCTTCCCTGATGTCCACATAAGAAAGTAAAAATCCCATTTTTAGATTATTGTAATAAAGACAGAATCTATCAACTTGAAATCTGTTTATCAGAGGTATGATAATTTACAAAAGGGGTCTCTCTACAGAGCCTGTCAACAATCAGGGTAGGTTAGAAAGTTTTCTTCTGAAAACTAAAAATTAACTAGAGATGAAATTTACAAGCCATCTCCTTGTTAAACCGTTGTCACGTCTCCACTGCAGAAGCAACACATGGGAAACCATGTCCTCTACAAAAGGGACTGAGACAGGATTATTCAAGAGCAGGTGTTTTCTGATGGGTGATGTTTCTTCATGGAAGGCTCAAGGAGATTTGCAGTGGGGAGACGAACCTCAGGAGGAGCTGTAAGGGGAGCCCTGGAAGTCCCTGGGGTTCTAAGGATCCCAGGACGTGTGAACACTCTCCTCTCATCCATCCGGCAGCAGCAAAGTCATCCCAGCAGAAGACCCAAGCTATCCCCAGGATGGAAGCTGGGTGGTGGGAACAAGGACTGCCACAGTGGTCTCCACCCAGTTGCATGGAAACCCTCAATAAATATAAATTCAAGACTTTTTAAATGTGAAGTGCCAATTGCTCCTGCACTCCCTTCTTTGTGGAAAATGCATTCCTGGTAGTCTGTGATTCACAAATCCTAGAGAACCTCATCACCAATCAGTCACCACCAACATGGTCTCGAGAAATGAATGAGGGATGGACAACTGGCCCAAAGAGGAGCAGTGAGATTTGCTCACTGAAGGATTTTTGAATAAAGTTCCAACTGCAGGAAATAGAGGTCCTATAAGGGTAGACTAGGAATACTCTGGTCTGCAGGGAAGTAAGGAAAAGACAAATGCAGGGGGAACAGAGTGTGAGTCCACAGAGCACCTGGAAGGTCTAGAGCCCTGGGCTCCACTGTGGCTTCTGATTTGCATTCTACCCCTTTGGATGTCAGGACAGATCTGCAGTCCTTGGGGCCTACAATAGTACTTCAAAATCACTCTAGGAAAATAGAATTAAGTTTATTTGGGTGCAAAAAAAACTCACTAAAATCTATGCATACTTTTTTCTCTTTTAAAATTTATTTATTTGAGGGGCCTGCGCTGTGGAGTAGCAGGTAAAGCTCCTGCCTGCAGTGCTGGCATCCCATACGAGTGCCAGTTCAAGTCCCAGCCGTTCCACTTCCGATCCAGCTCTCTGCTATGGCCTGGGAAAGCAGTGGAAGATGGCCCAAGTCCTTGGATCCCTGCACCCATGTGGGAGACCCAGAGGAAGAAGCTCTTGGCTCCTAGCTTTGAACTGGTGCAGCTCCCACCATTGCGCCCGTATGGGGAGTGAACCAGGGGATTGAAGATTTCTCTCTCTCTGCCTCTCCTCCTCTCTCTGTAATTCTGGCTTTCAAATAAATAAATAAACATTTAAAAAATTATTTATTTGAAAGTCAGAAAGATGCTTGGAGAGAGCTTTCATCTTACGGTTCACTCCCCAAATGCACAGAGCTGCCATGGCTGCATCAGGTCACGGTCCAGAGCACAAACCAAGTCTCCCACGTGTGTGGCAGGAACACCATTACTTAGCCATGGCCACTTTATTCCAGGACCTGCATAAGCAGGAAAGCGGAGTCAGGAGCCGGATTCAGGCACCAAAATCCTGCCTTCTCCACCAGAGGCCTTCTCAGGACCCACAGGAAAAGGTGGCCTGGACAAAGCAATCTGGCGCTCAGCGGCCAGCCCTCTCCAGCCTCACCACACCACTCCCCGGTTCTTCATGCCTCTGCATTACTCTGCAGAGCCCAGCAAGGAAATTCACACAGCCAATGAGAAAAGACCGAGCTACTCATGTGATCCTACTTACTCTTCAACGTAGACTGTGAAGACAGAGGTAAAGAAGAAGAAGGCCATGTGCTGGGCACAGGGAGGAGGTGACAACCGCAGGCCTGAAAGCGCTGCCCTGGGTCCTCTGGCTTGGTCACTTCAGAGCTCAAAGCAAACACACCGCACAGGTGACCCATTTCTACTCACCAAGGAGACTTCATTTTCCTTCCTAAAGGTCACTCCTACCTTTAATATTCAGAGAACAAGTGGCCAGTGACAAAGGAGAGGCATTACCGACAAGGGTTGATCACAATGCAAATGTTGCTTCTCCCATCATACCAGATCTACTTAACATCAAACAATGTTTCATTAGCTAACAAGACATTTGCTTTCAATGAATGAAAACGATAATAAAGAGTTGATATATTTTTAAAAGTAATGAATGTAATTTTTGCTCTATTTTATGTTGCTATAAAAGAGGGCCTTAAGTGCACTTCTCATCTGCTCCTCTTCTTTAACTACCATAATTTATGCAGATAAATGTTGGATGAATTGCATCAAGAACACTATTCAGATTGCTACCCATAAAAGTACTTAGCTATCATTTTCTTTCTCTCCTATTTATATGTCTTTATATTACAAAAATCAAGTTACCAACATTAAAAATGATATATTGTCACCAAAAAGTACTGAGGCATAACACCGAATAATAAATTATTAGTCTTTGAAGGTTAAAGCCAAGTTTAAGAGACAGCAATGCTTTTGTTACGCTGGACTCCTTTCTAACTGCGAGTGACTGAGGGAAGCTTACAAGTGACAAAAACTGACACCCTGGTAACACAATCAGGATCCAGATCTACTGCAAACCTCTGAAGTTCTGTCAAGGGCAGATCAATATTTGTGATAACTCACAACATAATTTGGCTTTACATAACAGGCCTAATGTCGTGTGCCTCACAAATGCAGCCCTTGTCGTCCAAACGCAGACATCTGGGAGTGGTGTGGGCTTTCTCCAGGCTTCCCAGGGCCCCAGCTTACAAGGGCTCCGGCTAAGGGTGCTACAGTTTGAATATGATTTGGCCCCCAAACTCAGAGAGGACTTCTACCTCCAAAATCATAAGCTAATGCTAAAAGAGTCGAAAATTAATCCAACCGTGGTGTTAAGGAGGTGAGCCTAGGAGGAGGCCCTGGGGTCACTGATGGCGTGCCCTGGAAGTTAGTTCTTGTGAGAAGGTTTTGTGACTAAAGGCTGACACTGACTCCAGTCTGTCTCCCTGCATCCTGACTCTCTGTGAGATCCTTCCTGCACACACACACGCTGCCACTGCTACCCTCAGCCCTCACAAAAGCCTAATGGGGCCACCTGATCTTAGACTTGAATCTCCAAAATTATGAGATAAGTAATTATTTATTTGCTTGTTTATTGCCTCAGGTATTTCACTATAATAACAAAACATTCAATAATACAAAAGGTAAGAGGTTTCATCAGGGTCCACGTGGTAGTGTAGCGGGTGAACCTGCCAGCATCCCATAGGGGCGCTGGCTTGAGTCCAATCTGGTCCACTTCAATGCAGCTGCCTGCTAACACATCTAGGTAGGTAGCAGAAGACAGATGAAGTACTTGGGTGCTTGTACCCACGTGAGAGACATGGATAAAGTTCCTGGTTTCACCTGGCCCAGCCCTGGCTGTTGAGGCCACTTGGGGAATGAATCAGTAGATGGAATCAATCAATCAATCTCTAACTTTGCCTGTCAAACAAGTAAATAAATCTTTTTTTTAAAGGGGGGGGAACAGCGCTGTGGCTCACTAGGCTAATCCTCCGCCTGTGGCGCCGGCACACTGGGTTCATGGATCAAGTGCTTATGCGCCTCATCTACAAACTGAGCTTCAGCTTGGGTCCAAATACAGAGCCAGGAAGGAAGGAATCATCCCGGCCCTGACTCCATGAGGACAGGGCGGAGAGTGCCCAGCACACAGTAGGTGCCTTCTCCTTGTACAGGCTTGTTGGATAAACTGGCAAAGCAGCAACTTCCAATGACTTTATTCTCTGGAGTTCCCACATTTCTCATCATGACAAATGGGATGTTAGATCACTTTAAGGAAGTAAGGTTAACCCATGTTATTAACTATGTATTGACAGATCACTAGTTAAGAATCATATTTAAATTTAAATGAAACTGAGTACAAAGGTTCCTATTCCCCTTAGTAATTAATTTATTCCCCTCCAAAATTTTTATTGGATACCTATTTTATGTGAGACAGTGTTCTGTGACTATGGGACAGAGTGACAGAAGGCAGAGAGGAACTGACAAAAAATAAATAAATAAATAAACCTGCCTTCCAGTATTACATCTGGGACAAACCTATGAGTGGCATTACAGGTTGAGCATCCCTAACCAAAAATCATAATGCTCCAAAATCCTAAACATATTGAACACCAATTGGATGCCCAAAAAGCTTTGGATTTTGAACGCATTTCAGATTTCAGACTTTTGGACTAGGGTGCTCCATCAGTAGTCTATGTAAATATATCAAAACCTGCAAAGCTTCTGGTCCCAAGCATTTCTGATCAAGAAGATTCAATCACTGACGCAGCCAGCAGAAGGTTCCTGGTGGCCAGCACAGGGTGGGCAGGCACAGGCACCTGTCCCCCCCTCTACATGTCTCGTCCATGCCGCCTCTGATGAACGCTGAGGACATACCGCCCCTGGGCCAGGTCTGAGGATCCCCAACCCAGCACCCCAGGTCCTCACTGCCAGTGGATTACTGTGGTTGACCAAGGAACCTGGTTGCCAAGACACTATGGGAATAACAAAAAGCTGAAGCCGCCGGTGCTGCGGCTCACTAGGCTAATCCTCCACCTTGTGGCGCCAGCACACTGGGTTCTAGTCCCGGTCGGGGCGCCGGATTCTGTCCCGGTTGCCCCTCTTCCAGGCCAGCTCTCTGCTGTGGCCAGGGAGTGCAGTGGAGGATGGCCCGAGTGCTTGGGCCCTGCACCCCATGGGAGACCAGGATAAGTACCTGGCTCCTGCCTTCGGATCAGCGCGGTGCGCCAGCCGCGGCGGCCATTGGAGGGTGAACCGACAGCAAAAGGAAGACCTTTCTCTCTGTCTCTCTCTCTCACTGTCCACTCTGCCTGTCAAAAAAAAGCTGAAGCCACAGAGTAGGCCCACAAGGCCACAGAGTAGGCCCACAGGAAGCATTCGGACCATCTGCAGAGAACAGTGCCTTTCACAGAAAAAAGAACAGAAACACCAAACTCCTGACACCGGCATTGGAGAGCATGTTTGACGAAACTTATCCAGACAGACACTGATCGCAAGTGTTGCTGGCAGCACTGGATTTGTCCAGAAGCCATTGGAACTTGGACTTCCAGGCCCTTCTCTTCTCCAGTTGCTTACAGGGTCCTGAGAGAGGCCTCAGAAATGCCAATTATTTTATTTTGATCCAGCATTAACAAAGGGAATAGAGAAAATGAGTGGTGGTGTTAGTGGCTACTGTTGATGATAGTGCAAGGCTTGTTGTTTCTTTTTCTTTGTTTATTTGAGAGATGGAGAAATAAGGAAAGAGTTCCAATCTACTAGTTCACTTCCTAAAAGCCCAAAATAGCTCCTACTTGGGGCTGGAGCCAGGAGGTAGGAACTCAGTCCAGATCCCCGACACGGGCAGAGGAGACCCAATTACTTGAGTCATCACTGCTACTCTCAGGGTTTGCATTAGCAGGAAGCCAGAGTCAGGAGCAGAGCCAGGACTCGAACCCATGTACTCTGAGACAAGATGCGGGCATCTTAACTGGTGTCTTAACCATCAAGCCAAATGCCTGTTACCTAGCACAGTTTTTCAGCATGGGCCATGAATTTTCTGTTCACAACAATCCTATCCAAACAGGAGCTTTAATGGCAAAAGTCCAGAAAAATTCCAGTTTAAACAATGAAAGGAAGGCATGAACTTATAAATAAAAGTCGAAACTTTCTTCATGTGTCGTGAAAATAAGAAGCTTAGACCACGTCCGATCTACAGATCCTTCTAGCTCGCTGACTCTAACGAAATCCCTACAGGAATAAAACGAGCACCCTCCTGCACAGAGCCCCAGCCTGGGAAGAGCAGAGTCCCCTCCAAGTAAAACTAAAGCACACCCGGGGAGAGGCTGCGCTCACTCTGATCTCTACTGCCAAAGTGCATTCCTGGCTGAAGCCGTGCAATCACCAGAGAAGGACAAACACCACCAAACGCAGAAGAGGAGTGGGGAAAGCAGGGCGGCAACGCACAGGGCACAGACCCGGCCATTCCTACTGTGTGCTCTATTTTATGACAGTGCACAGCTCTGCCTCCTGGGGACTAACACCTCACAGACATCCAATCCTCGCCACACCCCTCCTCCTCCCCCTAGTCCCCTTTCAGCAGAGAAGTCAATGAACTGTAGCTAACTTGCCTAACAGAGTGATTAAACCAGGACCCATTTCTCAAACCAGGTCCGCGGATGTATCCTTGGAAATCCACAGATACGAGAATCCGCTAATTTGAGGTTTAGGTGCTGATGATAAGGTTTAAAAAAAGAAGTAATTCTGGACCCAACGGGCCACAGCAGCACCTGGCCACACAGCACTGCTATGTTCTGCTTGTGCATTCTTCACACGCTGCCCAGCAGCTCGGACGGCCTTGGCTCTGCAGGAAGATCAGCTCCCCAGACCCTGAAGTGTCCTGCTAGGAGAGCCTGGCGCTTCTCTCCAGCGCTGCAGACTGATCATTTCAAAATATTTGCATCTGAATCAGGTTTCTGTTTTCTCAGATTATTTAGTACATTGTGATTGATGTAACACCAAGAAAACAAAAGTATAGAGAGTTAAAGACACCAAGATCCCTTGTGTAAATCCTTGTGATCCCATGAGAAGGTTTAAAAAGTTAGCAGAGAGGCCGGCACTGTGGCATAGAAGGTTAAGCCTCTGCGTGCAGTGCTGGTATCCCATATGAACCCCAGCTGGAGTCCCTGCTGCTCCACTTCCAATACGGCTCCCTGCTAATGTGCCTGGGAAAGCAGCAGAGGATGGCTGAAGTGTTTGGGCCCCTGCACCCACATGGGAGATCTGGAAGAAGCTCCTGGCTCCTGGCTTCAGCCTGGCCCAGCCCCAGCCATCGTGGCCATTTGGGAAGTGAACCAGTGGATTGAAGCATGCTCTCTCTCTCTCTCGCTCTCGCTCTCTCTCTCTCCTCCTCCCTCCACCCCTCTCCTCCCCCCCTTCTCTCTGTATCTCTGCCTTTCATAAATAAATATTTATTTATAAATATTTATAACATAAATATTTTAAAAAATAAAAAGGTAGTGGAAAATGTGATTAAAAGACATTTGGCACAGATGCAGCTCAGGACACCCACATGCCCTATCAGAGTGCCTGAGTTCAAGTTCCAGCTCCACTTCTGATCTGAGCTTCCTGCTAATGTGCACCTGGGAGGCAGCGGTGGTACCTCGGGTAATCGGGTCCCTGCTCCCTCAAGGGAGACTGAGAATGTGTTGCAGCTCCTGGCTTAGGTCTGGTCCAGCCCCAGCCAGTACAGGTATTCGGGGAGTGAAAACATCTCTGTCATTCTCCCTTTTAGATACAATGGAAAAAAGTAAATTTTAAAAGACAAAAAACTGAAGTTCATGCATAACTTTTGAGAATACATATTTCTCTGAACTTTTTGAAGACCCTTCATATACATATACTGCAATACAGACATTTCTGTCAGGTTTTAGAAAGGTTTATACCCTCGCTATGAACTAATTCCCTGGCAGCAATGCCTACTACTACAATGAAAAGCAGAAATACACGTATTATTAAAGAATAAATTTTATAAGGTAATATCATTCTCCTACAAATGTAAAATGAACACATATAAAGTACTTGACTGAATCCATTAATTAATGAGACAACTGGTGAAACATTGTATCTGTTAAAAACGGAATTTAAAGTATCACACACAGGCCATTAGGAATGCTAAAATGAATTTACAAACAGATAAAAAACTGATCCTCACCAGCAAGAAACAATCTCATAATATCCAACACTATTCATTTGAATTCCTACCCACAAGTTCTGCCTGCATTATTACCAGTTCCTGACAACTTGCAGATTCGTCAAATGGCTCAGAGACAACATAAGGCATAGACAACTCAGAAAGATGCAGGAGCAAGACACTCAGAAATCTTTTCTGGGGCTGGCACCATAGTGTAGCAGGTTAAGCATCCGTATGGGCACTGGTTGAAGTCCCAGCTGCTCCACTTCTGATTAGCTACCTACTATTGCACCTGGGAAAGCAACAGAAAACGGCCCATGTCCCTAGGCCCTGCACCCAGGTGTGAGACCCAGAAGAAGCTCCTGGCTCCTGGCTTTGGCTTGGACCAGCTCTGGCCATTGTGGCCATCTGGGGAGTGAACCAGAGGATAGAAGTCTGTCTGTCTGTCTGTCTGTCTGTCTCTCTCTCTCTCTCTCTCTGCCTCTCTCCTTCCCTGTAACTCTGTCTTTCAAATAACTAAGTAAATCTTTTAAAAAAATCTTTTCTGCTAATTTCAGACTCTTTCATGGTTTTTCCTGCCGTTAATGAATAGGATGAATAAAAATTAGTTTTACATCACCAGGTCAGACTTTGTTTGAAGCTAGCCCATTATAAATCTATCTGTAAAAAGGTTGTTTTCACAACTTTGGGATTCAGGTCCATTTCTTATGGAGGTAAAAAGGTTTTCAGTTTAACTTCAGTGCCTCACGGGGTGCCAGTGGGAGAAAACAACACGGGATTTCTGGAGGCAAACATTAATGAAGGAGGAAGGGAATCCCTGCCAATGTCAGCACATGACGGAGTCACACAAACAATGGTGTGTTATGCCAGCTGACCAGGCTCCAGCCCTGCCATCCCATTACTCAGGTGAGACAAAGCACCTGTCCCCTCCGAGTTTCAGTTTCCTCATCTGTGAAAAGGCCTAGAAAGTTCCATCAAACTAAAAGGCCAGAATTCCAGAATTTCCAACAGAAATTCTGACCTGCGCAAAAGGAAACTATTTCATTAAGTGCCACACGAAAACCTGTAGATTCCTCCCCTCTGCCAAATCCCACCTTCGTCCTAGGAAGGTGTCTTTCAGGAACTCAGACCTGAGTTCAAAGCCAAGCTCCAGTACATAGTGGCGCCATCCTGCGCAAGTTCCTGGACCTCCCCAAGCCTCGATTCCCACCTCCAGAAACTGAAAGCCACATCCAGATCTCAAAGAGCTGCCAGGGCTGTTCAGCTTCTCATGTCCTTCCCGTCTCTTGTAACGGTTCATTGCGACATCCCTCCTCAAAAACTGTGTGTACAGCAGGCATTCTAAGAATTTACAGCTGAGTACCTTTATCCCAGATATTCAGGCATATTTTCATCCCTGTTCCCAAATCAGGTACTGTGACTTCAATTGCCTTCATCTGCTACCATGTTTCAGGCATTTTTGCCTTTACCCAGTGTCTTCCTTTATCCTGAGTGAATTTCCTTCTCCCACTGTCTCCAAATTATCCTCCCAGAGAATGATCCAACATGGAAAGCGGGATACACAGCAGACTCATAGAATGGCGGATGTCCTAAACAGCACTCTGGCCTCAGAATCAGCCCTTAGGGCATGCGGATCCGGCTGAAAAGCCTATGAGAGTATTTCAGGCATGGAAAGCCAAGACACTCTGGCCAAAAAAAAAAAGAAAAAAAAAAAGACCTAAATTAAAGATCTCCACGAGAGAGATCCCAGTGGGAAGAACGGTTCAATCAAAGAAGGAGGTACCTTTCTCTGAAGGGAGGAGAGAACTTCCACTTTGACCATGGCCTTGTCTAAATGTGATCAGAGTTGGTGATCTCAGGGGGCTTCCATAGCCTTGGCAGCTCATGACTGGAGGCTAGGGAGATTACTGATGCCATAAACAAGAGTGTCAAATTATTAAGTCAACAACAGGAGTCACTGTGCACTTACTCCTCATGTAGGATCTCTGTCCTTAATGTGCTGTACATTGTGATTTAATGCTATAACTAGTACTCAAACAGTATTTTTCACTTTGTGTTTCTATGTGGGTGCAAACTGTTGAAATCTTTACTTAATATATACTAAACTGATCTTCTGTATATAAGAGAAATGAAAATGAATCTTGATGTGAATGGAAGGGTAGAGGGAGTGAGAAAGGGGAGGGTTGCAGGTGGGAGGGAAGTTATGGGGCGGGGGGAGCCATTGTAATCCATATTCTGTACTTTGGAAATTTATATTCATTAAATAAAAGTTAAAAAAAAAATTATCCTCTCAGCCCCAGTGCAGGGATCCACTCTCCCTGCAGGCTTTCTAGGTGCCCTCTGGCTGGGTCTGTGCCCTTAGGTGGGAGCTCCTGTCTGGCCAGAGCCCTCTGGCCCCACCACAGAACACAGCGTGATTTGTACTGCTGGTTCAAGACCAACGTGCTCCCCGTCAGACAAGAAGGGATGCCAGCGGAGCCAGAACACCACCCAGGATTGTGTCTGGCACCAAGCCCAGTGCCTGGCACATACTTGGCCCTCAGTATAAATTCTCACAGAAATGAACTCAACTCCTTCCTCTTACCTGGGACAAGGATTTGCCCACTGTCAATGAAGACATGATGCCACCACCTGACTAGGCAAGGGAGGGGAGGGAGAGTGTGTCCTAGTTGGTATCAGAGAAGAAGGGAACACAGAGTTCTGGGTTCCAGGGAGGAAGAGCTAGGGCTGGTACACAGGGACCCACATAGGAGGCAGGCAGCTCAGAGACGGAACACATGAGTCAGCGTTCTAAACCAAGCTGAGAAACACAGCTGCATTATCTACAGCGGAGGCTGGGCCAGGCCCCAGAGGTCAGAACAGCTCTGGCCAAGTACACTTTATGGACTGTTTGACCCACAAAAGGGACCTCCAATAAAAAGAGCTCACGGGGAGAGAAGATAAGTGGGAAACACACATTCATACTTGAGTATGTACCAAGGAGCGATAGGGTCAAAGTCAACATCGACCTTTGCTTGACCTGGAGTCTCCCCAGCAGCCCACACCGTAGACCCTACCCATTCTGGGATGCCCACACCACTGTGCAGTTGGCAATATGGGTCAGAACTAAGCCCAGACTCCGATCTCCATGGGATACACACAGATAGCACAGCCCAGGCAAGCATCCCGAAAAAGACCGTGGAGCAGGGAAGAACCAGGCCAGGACAAGGCAGGCCACGCCCGGAGCAGAGGTGCTGGTCTGATGCTGCTGTGGAACAGTCTCCAGAGACGCTGGGGCCTCACAGCAGACACCCTGCTGGGTTATCCCTCCACCTCCAGGACTTGAAAATGACTCTGGAGCAGACACGACTCCAGAAATGTGTGGCAGCTCAAGAAGAAAGCATAGCAAGGGTGACTGATCAGAGTCGAGGTCTCATATTGGGGTTCTCACCTCTAGCTGAACAATCCAGTTACCTAGGAAGCTCCAAAAACTACAGCTATCCCAGACTCCCTGCCCAAATCAATTAAATGAGACGTTGGTAACCAAAGAACCTCTCTTTGCCAGACAGAGGACTTTTATATACTTCCTACGGGGAAGCCCCCTGTGCCAACCTCCCATCATAGCCACCCTGGAATCTACTAACAGAAAAAGAATGGCCCTAGCCCACTGAGGGCAGGGACAAAGAGAAGCTGGTCACACACAGGGTCCCATGGAGACTTCCGTCCCACCTCTACCCCTGGCCCACGAGTTCTCGATGAAGAATGTCACAATTTCCTCCAGAAAATGCCACTCTAGCCTTTCCCTAAAAATAGCCTCGCTTCCTCAGAGGGGTCACATCCATGGCCTTCAGAGAGAAAAGCGTAAACACGGCTCCTGCCAAACCAGGCTCTCAGAGCGTAAATCAGTGTGCTCTCAAGTCTGCACCAAGTTCCAAGAACAAGACGACTCCTCTATAAAGAGTTGAACAGCAGGCCATGGTTACGCAAGGCGCCCAGCTCCGGTTCTCAAACGCGTTGCGTCCACAAGTCCAAATTAATTATTACTTTACCAAACGAAAAGTGAGTTATGCCCCTCTGTCATTTCGGCCAGGATACTGTCCAGGCTGCCAGAAACATGCACATACCCAAATACCAAAAGTATGCAGGAAAGCTACACAATGTCCTCACCAGAGACAAGACAGAATTTTCACTTCATAAATCAGCCAGAAACTCCGCAAAAGCAGCCGGTTGAAAAGACAAGCTATACTGATGAAATATTTTCTTAATTCACCTCATTCAGAGTAATTGATTCTTTTTTTAACTTCATGAACAAGTAATTTTTAATGTAAACAGGCCAGTTAACCATGTATTCTTATTGCACATGCAACGACAAAGTTTTCATCTGAATTAATGAGGTGATTTTTTTCACCAACTCAGATTTGTTGCTTTTACTGAAGACTTCATTTTTAATAAAAATCCTGGCCTACTGCTACCCTTAGCCTACTATTCAGATGTAAAGGAAAACAGAGGAGGTAAGTTACAATGCACTTTTTTCTTTTAAAGAATTATTTGAGAGGCAGAGTTACAGAGACAGACAGAGAGAGATCTTCCATCTACTGGTTCACTCCCCAAAAGGTCACAACGGCTGGAGCTGGGCAAATCTGGAGCCAAGAACCAGGAGCGTCCTCCAGGTCTCCCATGTGGGTACAGGGAACCAAGCACTTGGGCCATCTTCCACTGCTTTCCCAGGCCATTCACTGGATCAGGACTGCAGTAGCCAGGACTCAAACCAGCACCCACATAGGATGCCAGTGCTGAAGGCAGTGGCTTTACCCACTACACCAAAGCACCAGCCCCTACACTGCGCTTCTTTCCCAAGGACTACCATCACTAGTACCTCCAGTATCAGCAATAAATGCCCTTGACTGCCCACAGCTGGAACCCCAGGCCATTCCCAAGCCCTGTTCAGAACGTGCTGCACATACACTGTATTCCGACGTCACCTCTGGTACAAGTGTCCACCAAAACTCTACCGTGTTGGTTACTGTCCCCACAGTGCTCAGTGTAGTTGGCACCTCTGAATGTACACCTGACAGGGAGGGGTGGAAAATTCAAGCTGCCGTGTCGGAACAGCTCAGCTCCACTCCTTTCGAAGTAGAATTCTGAATCTGGCCAGCTTCTCTCTCTCTCTCTCTCTCTCTCTGTCTTAGTACTATGGTAATTCTTAGAGATGTTCCTTTTGTTTCTAATGCCGTCTTGTCATTTATTTACTTACAAAGCCAAGAGAGAGAGACAGGGACAGACACAGAAGGAATGAGCATCCTCCTCTGGTGACTCACTCCACAAATGCCCACAGTGGCCAGGGCTTGGCCAGGCCAAAGCCAGGACCAAGAAGCTCAATCAAGGTGTCCCACTTAGGTGACAGGGGCCCAGCTACTTCATCCACCCTCTGCTGTCCCCTGTGGTGCACAGTGCCTGGAAGCTGGACTCAGAAGCCAGCACTCACACCCAGGCACGCTGACCCAGGATAAGCATCCCAGCCAGCATCTTTACAACCTACCAAATGCCTGCCTCTCCCCTCTGTTTTTTATCTCTGGGTTTCCCACCCTACAGAAGAGGCTGAAAGAACAGGGGTGGAAGAAAACAAAAGTACTCTTGCATCCTCTCATTTGTCTGCTACATTGAAAGTTAGAAGCGGCCTTATGAAACACAAGCCTCAATCCTTTCTCTAAACACTTCATTTTTTTTTCTCTAACAAAATTTTTGGCTGTTTTAAGCATCTTTTTACAAAGTTCAGTGAAAAAGTAAAAAAAAAAAAAATCTCAATTTTACTATTTCTTCTCTAGGAAAGACCGTGTGTGAGGCTTGTGTGAAAATTCTTCTCATTTCCACTCACCAAAACATTCCTCACCTAACCAGCAGGGAGCAGGGGAGAAGGAAGATGGGTGGTGAGTGGATGAGTGGATGAGAGAGAGAGACAGAGAAGAAGAGAGACTGAATAGATAGACATATATAACAGACAGAGAGAGGAAAGAAAGGAAAAGGTGGAGCTGGTGCTGTGGCATAGCAGGTAAAGCTACTGCCTGCAATGTCAGCATCCCTTGTGGTCACCAGTTCGAGTCTCCACTGCTCCACTTATGGTCCAGCTCTCTGCTATGGCCTGGAAAAGCGGAAGATGGCCCAAGTGCTTGGGACCCTGCACCTGCATGGGAGAACCAGAAGAAGCTCCTGCCCAGATCCAGTTGTTGTGGCCATCTCGGGGGGTGAACCAGCAGATGGAAGACTCTCTCTGCCTCTGCCTCTCTGTAACTATGCCTTCCAAATAAATAAATGAGAGAGAGAGAGACAGAGACAGAGACAGAGACAGACTGGAGACAAATATAAACAGATGTAACTCTCTCACATTCCAAGAAGTGACTCCCCCTTATCCCACAACTCCAGGCTTGGACCAAGACCCTCAGATGTCCACAGTCACGCAGCTCTTTGCTACTCAAAGGGTGGTCCTCAGACCATCAGCACCAGTATTGTCCAGGAGCTTGCAAGAAACACAGATTCTTAGCTCCCAGGCAGACGTCCTGAGCCAGGGAGCTGCACGTTAGTGGGCTCCACAGCAGATCCAGGTGAGCAGCGCTGGTCTCGCAAAAACTGCGGGGTGCGGCAGAGCCTCTCTTTCTCAGAGGTTCCCTCGGCCCTGCCTGGATGCCCAGGCCTGTGGAAGTGCAGGCGAGGCCTTTCTGGTTCTGAGCGCCGTCCAGCAGTCCTTGCTGAAAGCAGGCAGCCAGGGAGGACGCAGAGGGCAGCGCCGAGGGGCGGCGGCGGAGCGGCCTCCCCCAACCCAGCGATTCCACACAGCACGGTCATTAATTAAGATCCGCCGGCTGCTGGCAAGGCAGTCACTCGGGCGTCCCTGTCTGCCTGGGACTGGCATGAGGTGTGAGAATCTGGGTAGGCTTCTCCGAGGCTCTGCCCCGCTGGCGTTGATTGTGTATGATTAATGATTTAAAGGAATAAAAAGAGAAAGGTCAACTTCGGAGTTCAAGACAGAGCAGCTACACAGGGAGTAATTAAGATACTTGTGTAAGCATGATTAATAAGCATAAACTGGCACTCCGGGCAGTAAACAAGAGGCAGGCAGATGGTTAGCATGGAAGAAGGGTTTTTTTTTTCTTCCCCCTTTCCTAAAAGCAATTTTTCAGCAGCTTGAAACTTGGCTTGTGAATTCTTTTCCTCCCCATCAAGTCTCAAAAAACTCATTATCTCCAACACCTTAAAAAAAATACCCAGTGAGCCCCTTTAATGTCCCCTCATTCTCTCTTTTTAAAAAACCCTCTTATTTTATTTTTACAGATAACGAGAGTTCGCTTGTACAGTGGATGCGCCTCATCTTCATGTCTGGCTGCCTTTTCGTGTCAGGAGGCCCGCGGGTTGGCGAGCCTGACAAGGTGGCTCACTGTGCAGCGTTTTAACTCCCACCCCCTCCCCCCACACCCCCACACCCCCACACCCCGTGACGGGCAGAACAGAGGCGTCCGCGGTGGCATTTCTGGCGCGGGCTGGCAGGCAGGTGTCAGCGCCGTCCAGCAGGCGCCCCCCCCTCGGAGCACTAACCAGCCCCGGTGTTCTTTTACAATCCATACCTAATTCGCAAGTTTCATTCTTTCTGAAAAACAATTACTGGGTTTTGAAGTTCATTGTGCATTTACTCAACTGTCTCTTCACATTAACGCAAAGTGGGAACAAGAAAAAATAGAGTCAGCAGGGGAGGGACATCAAAAGATGTTAAGAGTAGAAGAAGGCTTTATTTTAAGAATAATATAATTACAGATGTGCACAGTATTTTACAATAAACGAACACAAAAGGTGTATCCTGTACCTTCAACAAAGTGTGTGTGCAGAGAGAGAGAGAGAAACAGAGACAGAGACCTCAGAAACACACATGTTCTGGGGTGGAGGACGCAGGTGGGGAGAGAGAGAGAGAGAGAAGGTCATTCTGAGTTAGGAAAACAGGAAGACTGAAAGCAAGGGACATAACACACTTGGTAAGGAGTAAGACACTCACAGGGCTGGAAGCCCCCGTCCCCTCCCTCTTTGGTGAAAAGAGACAGGAGGAAGACGGAGACAAGCAAACAGGGAGGGACAGGGTAGGAGTGAAAAGGGGAAGGAGGGAGAGAGAGAGGCAGAGGGAGAGGGAATGCAAAGCGGCGAGAAGGACAGACAAACCAAGGGGAGGGAAGAAAGCTGGATCTTACGCGAAAAACCCAAGGAAGTGTTCACTCTGATGAAAAATGTTCCATAAACCTAGGCACCTCTTGTGAAACCTGGTTGGTGAATTTCCCAAGAGGCATCATGAGGTGACAGCCCCCGGGGCTGGGCAGGTGCTGGCATCAGCAAGGGGCATGCCTCTTGTCTGGCTGGGCTCCGCAAAGCTGCCTGCCAGGCCTGGGTTTGCCCTTCCTCGGCCAGCCCCATGCCCCCCTCATCTCCTGCTACTGGGAGCAGGTGTGTCAAGCTTCTGCCCTCGGCAACAGACGGCTATTCAGCCTCCAAACTTGAGTCCGTCTCACCCGCCCCAAGCTGAGGAGCACGGGCAACAGGCCCTGCACTTAGTAGGCAAGCGGCCTTGAGAACTTCTGTCCTCCTTGCCACCCAAAAAGGAGAAGACCCTAAGCTCCTTGACACGCAGGTCTAACCTACTGCCACCGTAATGTTTCTCCTCCAGCCTTTCTTTTATTTTGTTTTGTTTTTGCTTTATGCTGAATACTGACTAGGTAATACTAACGCTATTTTCCAGAGGTGTTGGGAAAGTAAGTTCCCAGAAATAAAAATGTTGGAGATATATGAGCTTACTCAGAGTAAAACAGGGTTCTTTCCTGAATAAATTCTCAGTCCCCTTGGAGAAGCCAACATGCGGCCGGCATTGTGGAGCAGGTAAAAAGCCTCCACATGTGACGCCTGCAGCCCATATGAGCACCAGTTTGAGTCCCGGCTGCTCCACTTCCAATCCAGCTCCCTGCTAGTGTGCCTGGGAAAGCAGTGGAAGGTGGCACAAGTGTGTGGGCCCCTACTACCCATGTAGGAAACCCAGATGAAGTTTCTGGCTCCTGGCTTTGGCCTGGCCCAGCCTGGGGCCAATGGGGACATCTGTGGAGTGAACCAGTAGATGGAAGATAGCATTCTCATTCTCTCTCCCTCTTTCTGTCACTGTGCCTTTCAAATAAATCTTTAAAAGGAAGAAGCAGCAGGAGCAGCAGCAACAGCTAGTGTGTCTGTCACTCACCCATGGGGGACACAGTACATCACTTCCCAAACTAACTTGCTTCAGAAGCCACCCCCTCCCTACAACCGGGGTTCCATGGAAGATTCTCGGAGAAACAAAGCTCTACATTATAAGAACTTTACTTGTTCTAGAATACTAATCAATTCACCTTCTAGCCTTTTCCCTCCCTGGTCCAACTACACAGCAT
Source organism: Oryctolagus cuniculus (assembly GCF_964237555.1). Taxonomy (NCBI): domain Eukaryota; kingdom Metazoa; phylum Chordata; class Mammalia; order Lagomorpha; family Leporidae; genus Oryctolagus; species Oryctolagus cuniculus. Next base: position 66,682,358 of record NC_091446.1, on the reverse strand, counting down.
TACTGGACTTTGCTTCAGAGATGTACTTTCTGCCTCTTGAATCACTTCTCACCAGCCTGCCCTGCCTCCCAAGTTTTCACGTTCTCTTTGAACTCTGGGGAGCAACTCCAGAGCTCCAACAAGGAGCTCATTCACTCAGCACGGGGCGCGACGGCTCCGCACACCGCATTCCCTTGGATGTATGTCTGGATTGCGCTGGGATTTTTCCCAGTCACCCCACACTCCCTGCAAGTGTAACCTACAGCCCCTCACCAGGGAATTCACAGCTAGGTTTTTTTTTTTTTCTCTCCAAGTTAATTAGGAGTAATTTTTTGGACAGGTACAAAAAAAACCCTAAATTCGGTACAGCAAAACAGAAGAGGATGACAGGCGATGCCCCAGTCAGCAGGCTCCACACTCCCAGCTCCGAGTGCCTCTCTCGGGTTGTACGGTGGAGAAGGCAGCACGCAGCCAGCAGTGCGTAAATGTGTTCTCCAGTCAACACAAAGGACAGTGAGAAGAAGAAAAAACATGCATACACGTACTCTCTTCTCCAGAAGAAACGGACCTGAATCCAGGGCTCTCTGCCTTGCAGCTGTGTTACTTAAAGAGCTTCCCCAGTCTGCCTCCCTAACCTCATTCTCTCATCCTAGAGTCAAATTTAAGGACCAGGACAGGTCAGCTCCTGCTCCCATGATACCCTTCCTCTATCCAATCACACATTTGATCACCACCACCATCCTAAGAGGTGGATAGTGTTCTTATCCCCATTTTGCAGATGAACAAACTGAGAATAGAGAGTTTAAATAACCTTCCCAAGGTTACACAGTTACAAAGTAGGGGACCTAGGACTTGAACGTTAGGCAGTCTGGTTTCCAGTTCCAGGATGAGGACTCCCCTGGCCACCATGGCTCTCATCACCAGACCCTACCCATCTATCAGATCACAGTCTCCCGCTGTCCCAGCATGCCATTACCTGAGCACCTGCTGTGCTTTCTCCCAGCCTTGCCTTCCATTCTCCTCTCTGGACATCTTCCCAGAATTAGCTCAAGTGCCGCCATGTCTAAGATCTTAATGACCACATCCAACGCCACTGTCCTCTCCTGTGAACTCCCATGGAAAGTGGCCTATCTCACACAGCTCTGTGCTTTTAAATCATTTTTCACCATTGTTTTCTGTCCATTGCCGTATCTCCTTAACAAGACTATAAACTTTGCGAGGCTTCAAATAGCTGCTAACAGGCTAAATAAAGCGGTGGACACCCCTCCACCACCGGCCTGTTTGTCTTGACCGTGCCAGAGTTTGGCTGGCAACAAGCCTGCCTCCAAATTTTTTTCCACACTCCCTTCCTCCCCAGCCTAAGTTTCCACTTTATTGTCTCTCAGTCTGGCCCACAAATTGAAATAGAACATGATGCTTAATTTTACATCAACCCGTTAAGCTGCTTTAAACACTTCAATATTCCCCAAATGTAGTTAAATATATGAACTTGCACTTAGAGTTGTCAACAACGCATTGACGATTTGTTTTATAGCTGCATGTTAATCTACAATCTGTTTAATGCAATCCAATACATTATTCAGGATGGTGATATATAAATTTAAGTCTTAGGCCATGAAATATCATTTAGGATTAAGACTCTAATCTCCTCACAGAGGAGATGGCCGCTCACGAAAGCAAGCAACTAAGATGAGCCCTGTGCAGAGAAGGCATTGTTTCCTCTGTGCAACAAGGGAACGCACTGGCAAGGTGCACAGCAGCATCAAGGGGCAAGCGTCTCCTCCCCACCTCCCAGGAAGGTCTTTCACACTAAATGAGCCCAAACATGGCTGATGGCTACCCCACCCTCCCCAGAGCCCTCAGGTAGGAGAACAAAACAGCACCATGGCAGCTCACATGCTGCAACCACAAGCAGCAGGTGTTTTTATTATCCCCTTGTAGAGATGAGCAAAGTGAGGCACAGAGAGGCAGTGTAGCCCGTTCAAGGTCACGCAGCCAGAGAGCCAGCACTCCGGCTCCAGAACCTGGGCTCTCAGTCATCAACCTCCTCTGCTACAATCTCCCCACACAAACCATGAGCCATCAGGCTAATGTCCAGGCTACAGAGTGGAAGATCACTACACGTTCCCTTGGGATAAAATAATCATTCAATAAATATTCTGAGAGTATGATAGAGGGTGAGCTACAGTGAACAAGTCAAAGAAACCTTAAAAAATAAGATACACACTGTCCTCAAAAAAAACCCACTGTTAATAGAAGAAATGAAACAACTTAAGAAAGGATCAGCAGAAGGCCATGCAAATGCCAAATGCTGGGTCACATTGGGGAGCTCTACCTGATGAGCCAGGTCATGAAGGGGTTGCCTAGACAGAGGGGATGGCGAGGGGAGGTGCAGGTTCCACACACTTGGGCCAACCTCCTTTCCCCATACCCCACAGAGCCATCTAGAACATGTGACACATGCCACCTGCAGAGACTCTACAAGGTCCCTAGCTTCCAGGATGGGGGACCCAGGCACAGCCTTCTTCCTGCCTGTGGCACTGACAGGCACTGTCCCTACTCTTAAACAGACACCAGGCACTCTAGCCTGCTGCCTCTCCCCATGGAATCCCGTCCCACTTCGTAAAATGGTTAAAAATTCACCAACCAAAAGCAGCAATGATTGCTACGTCTTCTTCCCCAGAGTCCTCAGCAAAGAGAACAACCCAAAGAGTAACAATGGCTGACTCACAGAATGCATCTACAGTGTAAGGTGTTTTTACTGCCCATACTACACAAATGAAGAAACCGGACAAAGGGGAGTATGTTCAACTCATTCAAGGTCAGACAGCCAATTCTGCTTGGCCAGCACAGACTCCTACTGCCAAGGAACATCACCAGAGGCTCCACGCCCAGCCCTGTCTAGAAGCCAACACACTTCCCACACTCCAGCACGGTTAGAGGTCCTGGGACACCAAGATGAGTGGGCGCACCCTATAGACATGGGCAGTTGGCTCCACACAGTCAGACGTAGAGGAGGCCAGCCCAGCAAGGTACCTACCAAGGAAACCGGCAATCCCAACGGCATAGTCAAGGCGTGCCAACCATCCTCTCCTCCCCTCCACCTTTACCCACTTGGAGCTTTGCTGCTTGGGAGTGATCTCTATTTCAGAAATGTCAAAACCCTTAGCGCAGTGTGGTGATAAAAAGAATACGCTGTTTGCGCTCCATATTGATACACCCGATTTCAGACTGTCAAAGTGCTTTTAGTTATAATAGGAAACGTACAAAGTTAGCTTTGCTTGTTTTGACAACCACCAAAAAAGATTTATCAGTTACATGTACCCGCTAAGATGTCGAGGTTTTCAAAGTAAAAACGGGCTCCAGCCAAATTCTATTATTATTAATGTTTTCGTGATAACAAAAACATGGAACTCTTCGGAGAGTTCTTACCCCTTGCCTCTGTGGGAAGAGTTTGGGAAATCTCACACAGGTGCCAGAAATTTGTTACTTTTTTGCAACAATTCAAAAGAAGGCCATAAAAATGAGAGCAAAGTGAATTTTACTGATTTGTCTGCAAAACAAGAAAAGTGTCTCATGACTTAAAATGAGTGGCATTGTGATTTCAAATCCCTGAGCTCGAAGGATTTCTTTTCATTTCCTTTTCCTGTCTACTCAAATACATGCTTTTTTTCATTCTTGCTTTAATTGCTTCAAACATATAAAACTCTCACAATTTCCCCTGAAAGCTTTTACAAAGACATTGTCAGATTTTTCACTTTGTCACACTCTCCTTTGCACCACATAACTACAGGGAGACATTGGCGTTCACATCTGAGCACTAGCCATGGTTTGTGTTAAACTGAACCCAAGGCAAATGAATTGGCAGATCTTTGTGCTAGTGAATCCTAAAAGAATAAAAGAAGGGAAGGGGTACAGGGGAGACAAATGCCAAGCAATGAAATCATCCAGGTGTGAAGGACAAGGGAAATGGTTCAGAACGTCCCACTTACAGAGTTGGAAGCACAATCTCATGGCTTCCATCTTCCCCACTTGCCCCGAAGTTCCATGAGCAAAGTGCAATTAGTAAATCTTATATACTCCTGGGTGACTGTTGGTGGTTCCAATTTAACTTGTACCAACTGAGCGGAAAGACTAACAGTATCTCAGTCACCCTCCAGGACAACCCTATAAGACGTATTACCTCCATTGCACAAATAAGGCTCAAAGACACTAGGCCATCTGCCCACAGGCATACAGCTGGTAATCATGAGAAGCAAGAATTGGATCCTTCAACTCCCTCTTGCTGAGATGATTAGAGACAGAGAGAAAGGTCTTCCATCTGCTGGTTCACTCCCCAGATGGCCACAACAGCTGGAGCTGTGCCGATGCGAAGCCAGGAGCCAGGAGCTTCTTCTGGGTCTCCCATGCATGTACAGGGGCCCAAGGACTTGGGCCATCTTCTACTGCTATCCCAGGCCACAGCAGAGAGCTGGAGATGATTCACTTCCAAGTCACTAAAGCCACATAGAACAGGGAGAAATCTATGAACTAACAATCAGTTTTCCAGCTTCACATTAGCTTTATCTTGTAGCCAAAACACAGCAACAACACTGGGCACGTTATAGACCATGCCTTATCATGCCTGCTGCTGGGACTTCTAGCGCTGGAGAGCAAGCATCTCCAGGAAGATCCTGGGGACTCTACTAAGCAAACCAGGGGCCACCCCCAACTTCTCTGCAGACCTGGAGAAGACTGAGTCAAGACACTTGCATTGCTAATGATATTTTTTAAAAGTGTTTACATTTTAAGCCTGATGCTCAGTGAGGCAGATACACAAACACCATTTACTGGACTCAAGTTGCAAGGAGTGCATTTTCACACCCAAGCATAAAATAGTTATAAACTAAAACTAAAGGAAATTCCCTTTAAAAGATTAGCAATCAAAGAATTCCTAATAAATTGAAATGGCATCTCCATGGCTTTCTTAGCAAAGACTACATCCACGTGTAAGTTCACATCTCACCCAGACACAGACCTTGTGCAGACACCCCACAGGCTCTTCAGTTCACCCTGAGAACCATGTTTTCATCATTGCTGTAGCTGGCATGCAATTGGGTAGGCATCCGATTACTCTAGAGCTCTCCCTTGCTCCCACTCCACTTTTTCTCTGGCAAGAAGGCAAATTAAATTAATTTTAATTTAGATCCCTCTTCTACCAGATCCAAAGAGACCTGTACCTAAGCAGGAGGGGGCCCAGGCACTGAAAAACCTGACTTTCCCTTCAAGAAACCAGACCCTCACCCATCACATCAAGTGACAATTAGCAGTTCCTGCGGCACATTATATGAGAACTAATAAGGCAAAGGAATCGAGGGCAGGCTCTTCCCTTCACAAGCCTGTCTGAAGCTTAAAAGAAAGCCTGAACATTAATGAATTCTGAATTCATGTCAGCTCAATAGAGAGCTAAGTCTTTTATCTTCACCTGGAAGAGGAATGAAAGAAAAGCCCAACAGTTCATCCACTTCCCCAAAAATACACTCTGCTGCAGTCCTGTTTTTGGCTTAGAGAGCTCAGAGTCAACCAGCACAGGAATGGGTCTTCGAAATGGCCTTGTGTGATCATTCTAGTCTAAAGGAATCAAACCTCAGCCCAGAGAAGTTAAGCAACCTGCCCAGAGTCCAAAATACAGTCCAAAGATCCATCATCCCAAGTCTTGACCACAGTTACTCCAGAGGAAGAGGGAGATAAAAGCACAGACTTGAAGGAGTAAGAACGTTTGCCCCAATTTTTTCTCCAGCTGTTTGAGAAATCCTAAGTCAACAGAGGAGTTACGTTTAAACTAGAGACGGGAATTCCTGGGCTCAGGAAGAAATGATCAAGAAGGCCATACTTTCAGAGACTTTCCTGGACAATGGGACACACTCACACACAGGCACACGCACACAGCACACCCTCAGGACACACGCCTCTAAGACCCAGACACAGCATCTGCCACGGGTTCCCCAGAAGGAACTTAGCAAGAGACTCTGCAACAGTCCTCTGACTATAGGTTCCACAAGAAATGAGGTCCTGGGCCCAAAGATGAAATCAAAGGGCAGGTGTGGCTGCAAACCCAAGAGGGGAGGCTTAGCTTCTCACACAATGCTTCACAGACAAGTTTAAGGAAGAAGCAGGTTGCCAGACAACATAGTTTTTCAAAGCACTGTGATGCGGTAAGGACAACAGTGAGTTCCCCACTAGCTTTATCTGCCCTGACAGCTTCTGTCTTGGCCTGACAGAGGTTGAGCGTCTACACAGTGAACATAAAGATAACCTACAATGGCTACACATCCCCATCCATTTGCCAAAGGTCAGTAAGGATTGAGCATTCTGCTTCAGTGCCTCCACTAATCCACAGACATGCCAATCTGCTCACTGTTACACAACATCAGGAGGTTCGGATTTTACTTATCGAGGGATGTCGGACTTGCTTTGTCAGAACTAGGTGGCTATTAGCACAAGGCTGAGCGATCACGGCTGCAATGAATTTTCAAAAATTATCTTGTTTGGGGGATGCCCAAAAAAGAGAACTGAACAAGATGGCGGGAGCTATTGTTGGGCTATCTTCCACTCTGAGAACATAAAAGCTGAATGGTGGAGCATTGAGAAATTAAATTCATGGCCTGGAAAACAAGCTAAGATTAAAAAACGTCATGTTGATACAGTAGGAGCTCTTGAGAGGGGGTGAGGAGATGTCAGAGGCTGGATTGATTGCATTTTCATAGCAATGTTGCGTGATAGAGGTGGGGAAGGGTCGAGCGTGTCAAGATCCGTCGGTGCTTTGGGGGCACACACCGTATCTTCCATGAAACCCCAGACAATGTGAAACCCCACCATCACACAGCTCAGATTCCTCCGTCACCGAGGCCTGGCAAGGACTCTTCCCATCCAAGGCTGAGCAAGATCAGCTGGGTCCTGTATCTCGCTTCTGGGCCACCAGGAGGTGCTGTTAACAGCAGCGTGGCTCTCGGCTGATTGACAACGTGGAAGAATAAAGGTCCCTCAGTTCCCTCTACAAATGCAGCTTGAAAACCTCCCCCTACCCACGTCTAAACCAACCTCCTGTCAGTCTTCACAGATCCTAAGAGGAGCTACTTTTTTTTCTCTGCATGTTCAAAGAATGGATAAATGAATGAATTTGCTTGTGAGAGACCACAAGGTTTCCTATAGACCAATTTCCAGTTGCATCCTATGAAGGTGAAATCAGACAAAGTTGCCCAGGGGCTTATAACACTGTGCACAGTCCTTGGGGGTGAGTCCATCTCCACACAGTCCCTTAGGAAGTGCATCTTCTCCCTCAACTCCAGACCATGAGTGCAGATGTATGCGTGAGCCCATGTTTAGAAGCTGCTGGCTCTAACACAAGCTCAGATACATGAATTCTACTGCATACCTGAGATGCACAGGCATGCAGATATTGCTGACAGTAAGCCCTACCTCTTGCCATTCAGTCACATTTAGAGGCAATGGTTCGTATAGCATACAAACCTCACTGTAAAAATATCTATAAAGCATGGAAGAGGAAAAAAAAAAAAAGACCGTACAGGGGAGAAGGTGGAGAGAGAGAGAGAGACAAAGATCAGGTAGAAAAGAGTGGGGAGAACGTTTTAAGCTGAGGGGCTCTTTCTTGTCTTTTCACAACAATGCAAAAGACACAAAAAGGCTCCCGACCCTGAAGACAGTGTGGGCTGTCCTTTGCCACAGAGGCGACCATCTGTAATGCTGATGAGAGCTCTCTCTGGCCCTGTTCGCCCACCACGGGGGCTCAGCCTCTGACCGCAGCCTCACCTCTGCACTGAGCTCCAGTTTAGTCATGGGACTGCAAGAGGAAGGGTCAGCTGAGGGTCAGCGAGACGTCGACCCTCACACTCACCAGAAATCTGAGCCTCCTAGGAGAGAGAGGGCCTCCCTGCCTTCTTTTTTTTTTTTTTTTCCAAGATCTAAAAGATAACTCTAAGTTTTTCTGTGTTGTCTCCAAAATAGCCAGTAGCATCATCTTTCCTCAAAGGCCAAGGCAACTCTTCAAACGCTGAGGACAGAGGAGCGTCACAACCCGCCCCAGGCCTCCGGTCCCAGCTCCCATCACGAAGAAAACGTCAATGACATCATGAGGAAGACAAAACATTATGGAGTTATCAATGGAACAAAATAAAGAGCCCAACAAGCTCTTGTGTCTATGGCCTAATGATTCCCACAAGGGTGTCAGGACCATTCAAGATGAGAGAGGCAGCCTCTCCTCACGAGTGGTGCTGAGAAAGCTGTGTATCCATCACAAACGGGCAAGCCAGCCGCTGATACACCCATATACAACATCTACCTCCAAACGGTCAAAGATCTGAACACTGAAGCCCTCAAACACACAGGAAAGGTGTTCTGACAGTGGATTTGGCAATGATTTCCTGGATGTGACACCAAAAGCAAAGGCAACAAAAGAGAACACAGAATAGACTTTATCAAAATTTAAAACTAATGCACCACAGGGCACTATCCACAGAATAAGAGAGCAGCCAAAGAATGGGAGAAAAGAAGTGTACATCAGTCACCTGACAAGGAGTGAACGAAGATCCGGAATGTGCCGTGAACTCCTAAAACTCAGCACCAGCGACAGAAACAACCCAATTCAAAAAAGGGCAAAGGACTTGAAAAATGCACTCTTTCAAAGACAATACTTAAATGGCCACTAAGCACAAGGAAAGCTGCTCACCTTCACTTATGCGTTAGGAAAATACAAATAAAAAAATCCAAGATAATACTTCACACTGTTTAAGATACCAAAATGAAAAGGGCTAGCGAAGATGTGGACAATTGGCTTTGGCACCGCCGACAGGCATGTGCAACAGTACTGCTGTTAACGTTAGTGTGGTTCTCCCCAAAATTAAAAATGCAATTACAATAAGGTTAATAGAACTCAGCAATTCCCCATCTTGGTATTTGCCCAAAAGAATTGAAATCAAAGACAGAAATAGAATTTAGGCACCCTAGTTATAGCAGCATAATTCACAGTAGCCACAACACAGAGGCAGTGCAAGAGTCCAGTGATGATGGGGCTGGCACCGTGGCGCAGTAGGTTAATCCTCCGCCTGCAGTGCCGGCATCCCATATGGGTGCCAGTTCTAGTCCCGGCTGCTCCTCTTCCAATCCAGCTCTCTGCTGTGGCCTGGGAAAGTGGTAGAAGATGGCCCAAGTGCTTGAGCCCTGCACCTAATGGGAGACCAGGAAGAAGCACCTGGCTCCTGGCTTTGGATTGGCACAGCTCCAGCACAGCTATGACCATTGCGGCCATTTGGGGCATGAACCAATGGAGGGAACCCTCTCATTGTCTGTAACTCTAACTCTCAAAGAAAGAAAGAAAAAATCTTAAAAAAAAAAAAAAAAGAGTCCAGTGATGGAGGAACAGAGAAACTAAAGGAAGGGTGTATAAACTGTGGCAATACCTGTAAAGGCCCAAATCTGGAAACAGCCCAAAAGTCCCTCAAGAGATCAGAGGATCAACAAGCTCTGTGTCCAAAGCACAAAGCATTAAAGAGATAACTGCACACCCGTGCTCACAGCAGCGCTATTCCCAACAGCTCCAAGGAGGAGGTAACCCGTGTCCACTGAACGAGTAAGGTCAATGTGGCATATCCATACAGTGGACTATTATTCAGCCTTAAAAAGGAAGAAAATTCTGACACACATTGTAACGTGGATGAACCTGGCACACATTATCCTGAAGGATAGAAGCCAGACAAAAGGACAGGTACCGTATGATTTGCTCACAGGAGGTACTTGGTGGAACTTAGTGCAGTCAAATTCAGAGAGACAGGAAGAAGAGTAAGGATAGGTAGGGAGCAAAAGGAGGGATGGATGGGACATCACAGTTACCTGGGCACAGAGCTTCTCTTGTGCAAAATGAGAAGGGCTGCAGGGATGCACGATGCGGATGCCTGTACAGTACAAAGCTGTTAACACCACTGGGCAGTGTAATGGGGGGCTGGTACTGTGGCGTAGTGGGTAAAGCCGCTGCCTGCAGCACCGGCATCCCATATGGGCACTGACTTGAGTCCCGGCTGCTCCACTTTCCGTCCAGCTCTCTGTTAAGGCCTCCATCCACTAGTACACAACCCAGATGTCCGCAATGGCCAGGGTGAGGCCAGGTCAAAGCCAGGAGCCAGAAGCTTTTTCAGGGTCTTCCAGGTGGGTGCAGGAGCCCAAGGACTTGGGCTATCTTCTGCTGCTTTCCCAGGTACATTAGTAGGGAGCTGGATTGCAAGTAAAGTGGCAGGGACTCGAGTCAGCGCCCATATGGGATACCAGCGCGGCAGGCGGCTTAACCGGCTACATCACAATGCCAGCCCCAGAGGTCCAGTTTTTAACCACACAGAACATGTTTCTTCATCTGTGAAATGGGGACATGCTCACCATTCAAATCAGACAGCATCAGGGAGTCCCTGGTATTGCTGCTAATACAAGTCAGGCATTCAAGAAATCTGAGCTACCTGCTCTTTCCCCACAACAGATACTTTGTGCCTCTGACATTAAAAAGTGAAACTCCCTTCTTTCTTAATTGTCAGCTTTGCTGGGAGGTAATTGGCAGCTTCCTTTGATTTCAGGATTGCTCTAGATGTTGTGCAGTGGGAGGCTCTGGAGTGTTTTTGGGCTTGATGGCCGGATAATGAGACTTTATTTCTGTTCACATCCCCAAGCAGACCAGGACGGTGGCCCACGTGCTCCTGTATTTGCATATGTGGAGCAGCAGAAAATCTAAACGTGAATAATAAATTTCCTAGAAGAGCCCCCTGCACAGTCCGTACTGCAAGAGACCACATGGGACCCAAGCGGGAGTATTTATCCTGGGTTTCCTTTGCTTCCGAAGCCAATGACTCTGCTCCATGAAGCAGGCTGAGCTGGAGGGACACCCACAGAGGCTGCCAGGGCCAGTCCAGTCCGGAGGGAGGTGTCAGCTTTTGGAGACATGGAGCTGGGATGCAAACCCCAGCTCCGCCACTGACCGTGGGCAACATGCCAAACAGCACCCGCCTAACAGGGTGATTGTGAAAATTAGCGAAGTTCAGGTACATGCTGACGTCACTGTGAAGTGAAACAGAGATCCACAGTCTGAACACCGTGGGTTCCTTGTTACATCCCTAAATCACCACGGCTCAAACACTCCGTGGGGAGTCAGCACCCCCCCCAACCCCACTTTGCCCACCCAGAGATGGAGGTGGGGCCAGCAAATGTTCCTTTCCACCCCGTAATTTTAGGCAAATGATATGTGAGCTTCAAGATTCACCCTCACTTTCCTGACTCCTGTGGCTGGGTGAGGAGGGCAATGCAAAAAGAAAGGGGTTAGGAACGGGTGGCAGGGAAAGAGATCAATAGAAACTTGGAGGTTGGCCACCTTGGTCCCTCTCCAAGCATGACTGCCACTCAGTGGGAGGCCTAGCTGTGTCTCTGACCGCGGTTCCATGAGATAACTCAGTGTCTTTATAAACGTTCCATTTATCTTTAAACTAACCCAAATCGGTCACTCAAGAATACTGACCAAAACACAAATCCAGACCCCAGGCCTACAGAAGGGTCACAAAATGTTCTTTTCCCCAACTCTTCTGCCTGCCTACCTTGTCAAGTCTGCAAGTCCCGGGGCGATGGCTATGCACCGTCTTCATTCAGCTCTTTCTTCAAAAACATGCCTCCCTTTCTGTCCACGTCCCCCACAGCCTGTTCTTCCAGACAAGCCTCACTCTCTACATGAACACGCATGCACATTTACCACTATCTTGGCTAATTATGCACACAGCCAACAGCAATGTGTGCTGGCAGTGGAAGCTCAGAGCTGGCACTTCCAGCCTGCAGGGTCCTCAGCCTGTGTGCGTCCTCATGGCCTCCTTCAGGAGCTGGAAGCCACTCATCCTCATGTGCTCACAGCCAAAGATGCTGGCAACAATGGAGCATTGATGTCTTTGGGGGGTCTTAAAAAAAATAAACAAACACGTCCACGGCTATAAGCATTTCAGCTCAAAGTTGCACTTTGTGCAGACTGTCCACGATGCATTTTCAGGACTTGTTGCAGCTGGTGCTGGTGACAGAGGGCGAGGAGAGGGGACACGTGAGGCCTCAGCAAAGCCTGGCAGCAAGGACCAGGAAGGTCCTGGGGAGAAGAGGCACTGGGCAAACTCCATCTCCGGAATCTGTGTGGTGACTGCCGGCCAAGTTTGCTCCGCGAGCTGTGAGAAGGACCAATTAATTTATCAATCTGCACCTCTTTCTGCCATAACATATTTCGCTCTTGCCAACAAAAAATGTGTCCATTATCAGGCAGGTCCCTGTCCTCCGAGGCAGCCTGTGTGGCTGTATAATTACACTTCTTTCCTTGACAACGTGCATGATTGTTTTCCTAACAGTATATTACTTCGTTAGTACTTTCCAATATACGTTATTTTTAAACTGTCACTTTTGCCCAACTCATCCCAATTCGCACTCGTCTGTTTATCATAACAATCATTAATAACTGTCAGTCCACGCCATCAATGTAACGAACTCACTCCCTCATTAGCATGTTCTAGCATTTGTTCCGTAGAGGGGACTGATTATTTTTTTACAACAGCCCAAGCCAATTACTTTAGTGAAATGGAATCACATTAATCAAAACTTAACAAGGTGGCAAATTTAAAGATATCAGATTGCAAAAGACAGCATAACTAATATGTCAGTGTCAGGGGTAGCGTGTAGGTATGCAGCAGCTGTACTAAATCTATCTCTTCGCGGAGGCCACATGAATTTTGACGTTTCATATGATCTGACAACTACCAAAGTGATATTCTAGAAGGCAAGAGCCCGGTGCTGCACAGCTTACGATGACTTCTGTAGATTCTGGCAAGGGCAGCGTGAGCAGAGGGGGAGGTAGCAAAGGGGAGAGGAAAATGGTGGCCGCACCTCTCCAGGCTGGCAGACGGCACTTGATCATGTCTCTCTGTGCCAAGGCATTTTCTTTTACACTTTAAATGATGATACTCATCCATCACCGACTGACAACTGCATCAAAACCAGCTGCAAAACATGCAAAGCCCAGCAGTCTAAAATATGCTGACACAACCAACAGAAAAACAGATTTAAAAAAAAAATACACAGACACACGCACACACAGATACTCCACAGGAAAAGCATACGAGGGGGTGGAGGAGGCTCGAGCAGGAATGGGGGAAAGGTGCACCTGGGGGTGGACCACAAAGTGTTCTGCACTGGACACAGAGGAGAAACCCAGGGCAGTGAGGTCGAGGCTAGAAAAATGAGAAGGGGAACAAAGGGAAAGAATGGAAAGGGGACAAAGATGAAGAAAGAAACAAAGAAAAAGGGAAAGTGACAAATGGACAAGGGAGGAGGCAGGGGAGAAAGGAGAGTCAGCCCTGGGAGGGAGGGCCCCATGGCCGCTGTCTCAGAAGCAGGTGCTTCCGCCCCAGAACTATTTCTCGGCACCGTTCCACTCACTGCTTCAGGACAAACCTTGCGCACCTTCTGCCAGAAGGCAGCAGGTTCCGTCCAGGTCTCTGTGGCGCCCGTACTCGAAGTCAACGTTCCACCAGCAGGACTTTGATCCTACCAGGCAGCTCGGCTACCAGCAATTCTTCCCGCCCACCGGCTCCTCCCAACCCACAGCACCTGGGCCCCTTCACCACCAGGCTGTTCAAGGCTCACAGCTCATCATTCCCTCCCCTTCACCACCGCCACCCACAAGGTAGTTCCGATCTCTCCCCGGGCCTCCATTCCCTCTGCTACACCAGTAGGACTACTAACTTATAGCTGAAGACTCGACTTTCACACTGAAAAACCTAGAAAGATGCTTGGCTCCTAAGTATGCGCCACTCCCCAGAGTGGTCCTCAGAGTACAGACATTGTGTTTATTCATCTTTTCAGCCAACCCAAAGTCAGAAAGAACCGGAATTTCATGCAAATGAACAGGAGAAGAGGCCTTTTGCGCATAGCTCATTTACAATATTAACATCCTTCCCAGGACCCCTTCAGCCAAGTATTTAATAAATAAGAGAACTGGATGGCCGCATGCAGAAGACACAAGATGACCAACGTGATCTGAGAATTTTCAGGGGTTGAGCTATCTTACAAAGAGGCACGGTGGTCCTGTGTGATGCATCTCTGCACATCTTTCCCTGGACCCACAACTCAACCAGTTGGCTCCCTTACTCTACTGCTACTATGCTTAATGAAGCCTGTTTATTTATTTACTTATTCAGAGGAAGTCTGGAACCAGGTACACCAGGCTGGCAAAGGCCCTGGTGTATAATTTGATTAAATTCAGTTATATCACACAGTTCATGAAATTGTGCTATGATTCATTTTTACAACTTACATAGCTATTTGGTTGGGTTGCCAGGTTGAACGTGATGAATGTGTATGATAAAACAGAACAAAGAGAAGGGCCAGCCCCTGTAAACTGAAACATTAGTCAGCACATTAACTCCTTCCCTCCTTAATTGTCATGCTTTCCTAGGGGCAGCTGCCCCACTGTCACCTCCTTAAGGTGACAATTTAACCCTGTCCACAGCAAGGAAGAGACTTTCTCAGAAGGGTCACCATCCATTCTCTCCTAATCTCTGAGGATAAGAGGATAAGCCACAAGTGTTCACGGCTCCTATTTCAAAGTCTAATCACTTCCCAGATCTCCGGCATACATTCTAGTCCTGAATCCCATGTATGTGTTAAAGATTTAACTCATGTACAAATTAACATGGTGAGATAGTAACAAACCCCCTAATTACTCAGAAGTTGTAAGAAACAAAGCCAGACACAAAGGAGTTACTTTAGCATAAAATTCTGTTGAAATTGATTGGGTGCAATAAACAGGACTTCTATCATTCTCATCAGTGTCTCTCACATTGTCTAAGAATTATTTTTTCGTTGTCCCACATCTCTGTTTAAAGATACCCTAAAGTAGACTCTCCAATAAAGGACAGCATCATTGTTTAAACAATCTTTTTAAAGTAAAATTGGATTTTTCATTTTTAAGAATTACCTAACTTTCATGTTGGAAGAGGTCTCACTATTTAACTACAGACCCAGATCACTTTTCTTCACCTTGCAGACAAGACATCCGTGTGGGTAGAACCTGTGTTCCAAACATGGCAACAACCTGTCTACCATCCAATGCATCCTTGCAGAATGTGACCTTGCCATTTCCTTAGCCGAAGATACACGCATCCTCCCACCCCTTGAATTGGCAAGGTTTCTGTCATGTTCACCCGTAAGATACACTGAACTAACGCTGTGTGTCCTGAACCTGGGTCAGAAACAAGATGCAGCTGCGGCACCTGGGCTGGGAGCCGAAGCCACCACGTGAAACGTCCTACTAGACCGAAGTGGCCCTGCTGTGAAGAAGCCAGGAGCCATGTGGAGAGGCCACGCACAAGGACTCCAGTCAGCAACTCTTCAAACCACCCCAGCCCAGGTGCCAGACATGTGTATGAGCCAGATGCCAGATGACTCCAGCCCCTGGCATGGAGTCAATCCTAGCCTTTGAGTCTTTGCAGCCCAAGCTCCAGGCTTGTGGACTGGAGGCAAACCACTCTACTGCAAGCTGTCCAAACTCCTGACCCACAGAATCCATGAGTACGTGAAATTGTGTGAAGTCCCCACACTTGGAAGGAAAGCAGCAGCAGATGAGGGTAATACCACTGAGACTGCAGGAGCTTAGATCGGATGAGAAGCACAGCCCAAATGTGCTGATTCGAGAGTTAGCACCATTCTTCCCTATCACTCTTCCCTTGTGACTTTTGCATCAACCAAGGTGTACCTATCCCACATTCACCAACTTGCCATACCCGTAAATGCGGCTGGAACTGAGAAGACCTTAGCCAAAAACTCACCGGCTGCACAGGGGATCCACAGAGATGTCCACTGCCCTCGAGACTTGTCACATCTCCCAAAAGGCCAACCAAGGGAAAAACCAACACTTGCCAGGAACAGCAAACCCCGAGTATGTGGACATCCAAACAGAAAAAAATATACACACCACCCAGCATTCACTGACAGTCACTGGCCCAGTGATTTGTTCTCAAGTATAAAATTCACTGAAAAGCAATCACTGCCCCAAACGGAGGCCCTTATATCACATCTCCCACAAACTCCACTGTACTTCGACCTTGGAAACCATCAGGCATCCCCCACCCTGGTCCTCTGGACACTGCAGTGAGTGACTCAGGCTTGCATGCCCAGCACAGACTCAGCAGGGCTACATCTGGACTGAGCAGATGTGGGAGTTGGGACTGAGGCTGAGACACATGGAAATGACTACGTTCCAGTTGAGTCTTGGGACTCTTGGCCTCCTCCTCCTGCCCACGTGACCCTTCCTCTTCACCACTGGAGGCTGTGAGATCCGCCCTCTTCTCAAACCCACTGAGAACCTCGCTGTCTTCATTGCCTTCTTAGCCAAGAGAAGCCAATGCAATGAGCTTCCGAGAAGAGAAGCCCTGGAGCCGCTTCCCCCGGCGCCAAGCACTAGCACGGCACACTTTCTCCCGGATTTATCACAGTGTGTTTCCAGATGCAGAATTAAACCTCATGGTCTAACAAAGGAAATTTAACTCTTGTTGTAGATTTATTTAAATGAAGTCAAATTAAACCACTCAGCCATTTATTTAATGTCTTTATTGAAAATAAAAACTAAAACTATAATCTTTAATATATGTACATGCATATTATACACTCACCTAGACACATATTAATTAACATATTATTTGCATTTTCTAAAGCAAGACTTTCTGCCTTCTACAGAGGAGGACTGACATGTATTCCCCCCCCTCATCCAACAAAAATTCATTCATGACTCTTAAACCGCCCTAGGGCGCACAGAGCCGCTGACTGTTCCTCGAACTTCTTTTTCTTTTTTTAATTTTTGACAGGCAGAGTGGACAGTGAGAGAGAGAGAGACAGAGAGAAAGGTCTTCCTTTTTTCCGTTGGTTCACCCTCCAATGGCCGCCACAGCCGGCGCACCGCGCTGATCCGATGGCAGGAGCCAGGTGCTTCTCCTGGTCTCCCATGGGGTGCAGGGCCCAAGCACCTGGGCCATCCTCCACTGCACTCCCTGGCCACAGCAGAGAGCTGGCCTGGAAGAGGGGCAACCGGGACAGAATCCGGCGCCCCGACCGGGACTAGAACCCGGAGTGCCGGCGCCACAAGGCGGAGGATTAGCCTAGTGAGCCGCGGCGCCGGCCCTCGCACTTCTTCTTCCTTGTTCACCTTCACACCGGTTCTGCCCCGCCATCCTTAACACATGAGCCTGTGATCACACCTACAAAGCAGGGAAGGTGGTGGGAGGCATGGCCTGGCAGGGGAAACGCCCACCCTCACCCATAAAGGCAAGTGGCCCAGATCCCAACTGGAGAACCCCCCAATGCAGATTCTCAGATGCCAAACGGGCAAGAGCAGAAGGGCTAAAACACTGCTGACAGGTTCCACACACACACGCGTGCGCACGCGCGAACGCATCCCTTTGAAGTCAACACAGAAAGTGAGTTCAGGACAGAGCACGCAGCTCCGCTCTCCCCCAGTTCTCACCTTGCGCCAGACATTCCTCAGCCCCGCCGCTGTGCTTAGCAGAGAGGCTGCAGATGTCAGGGTCCCTCTAATTTATTTCCCTCCCTGGTTTATTTTCCCCCTGCACATCACTTTGGTATGACAACAATGCATAATTCGATTACATGTGATATATAAAATCATTGCAGCTGTTCCAAACTATGCACAGCGAGAGGATCTGAGATCCACTCGAAGACACAGACGTGCAGACGCACGGGCAGAGCCTGGCGCTCCGGCTACAGTGACAAAGGGAGAGGGCGCACACGAAGGGTACCTCCAGCATTGGCGTCTGCACACTTTGTCCCCAAGTACAGAATGAAGGGGCCACCTTAAAAAGAAGGCACCCGCAGGTCTGATGGGAGGGAACAGCATTTGGGGGTGGAGGGAGAACCATGGCAGTGCGTCAGGAAAAATCACAGTGTGTACCATTTAATTTGACTTTAAGATGGTGCCATGAAGCCGGGCGCCTTCAATTCCTTTTTAAACACCACGTCAAAGTTTCTCTCCTGCCTGCGCACTCTGTGGGCTGCGTGCCGTGCCTGAGATGAATCCCTCCGGAGTTTTTTATTTCCTATTCTGCCTATCTTTCATCTTCACCCCAGACTAAGCAGATGGATGTGAATTCCAAGTTTTCTGATCTTTAGCACAAGTTATGGAGGGTTATCTTTGGCTGTATATCTTTCTGCTGGCAATGCTCCCTCGGTGATGAAGGATTAACCACCCCAGCTGTCTCTTCCCGGAATGATGCAGTGCCGTGCTCCTCAACACGACAGCATCACTTAATCTTAATGTCCGCTCTCCGAGCGCAGCCGCGCAGGACAAAGCCAATCAACATCAGATGCCACCAAGATGGACCTACTGCTTGGCCCTGGAGTCTCTCACCCTCTCACTCCTATTAATCAACATCATCCAACCCAATCCCAGAGTTCACTTCTCTCAAACCACAGTTAAACCAAGCTGGGGTCCATGCTAAGCATCTGACGCACCAGGCGGAGGAGGGGTGGCGGGCGACAATCAGCCGCGTGGGGAGCATGGCACGCCCAGGCGCATGGCTGAACGAAGGCCCTTCCCTCCACCCGCCTTCTCCAATGCCAACACCGGTGACGGGGCCCTGGAGCGTGTGCCATCCCTCTATGCGCTCGGCATGACAGAGACAGCACTCAAATGAAACCTGTCTTCCAGAGACCCTCAAAAGGGCCTCAGAAACAGATGAGGGACCATTCAGCACCCAGCAGTACTGGTGGCCCTTCCCCCATCTTCACACTTCCCAGAACAGAGGCCTCCACTTACCCCTGCAGCACTGGGCCTAACATGCCTGATTCCTTTTTCCACAAAACACCTGGTCTCACCACGCCCCGACCAGAATGCTTTGCTGGTTTGGAAGATACAGCCCAAATACACGGAGTCCAAATAAGACTGCTACCTTCCTTCCCGCTCTCCTTTTTTTTTTTTTTTAACGTCTTACGGGTAGGAAAACAAAACGATGGGTACGCTCATGTTTTTCTCTAGCTCCACGCAGTTATACGAACGCCGTCTCTTTCCTTCCCTAAGAAAAGGAACAAAAAAGTCAGCCGAGATCTCAAAGGCAAACGTAATAAAACAGTAAATTATTGCTGGAGTTTACTAAACAAATGCAACCTAGTTAAATTTGGAAAAATCTTCACTTTTGCTTACATTTGCAATTTTACTGCTGAACTACTGGTATTTCTTACTTATGCAACATTAAAATGTATAAGAAATCCTCTTGTGTGCTATATCCTGCATCTACTCTTGATTTATAATACCCAATTTAGGGGGGAAAAAAACACCACTAAACCTGATTTAAATCACAGATTACTCTGTAAAACACAAGCAAGGAACTATTCCAAATCCTAAATGTAATTTAAACATATTTATATTTTACAGTGATATATTTTCCCCATTCCTTGTCTTACGACTGTAAACTTTCTATAATTATATAAGCAATTTCCCTAAGGTCACAACGCTGATCATGGTTATAAATTGCTGAAGCACAACACACAGTGAGCAGTGAAATATATGCTGGACATCACGAACAGTCTCATCAAATCAGAAACAGGGAGAGAAGGGGAGGGGAGAGGCGAGGCAAAGGGAGAAGAGAATGGAGAGAAACCAACAGAAGTCCCAAGCTTGCTGGGAAGGCACTACGCTGGCCTCCCATTTCCCCAAGCCATTTGGGACACACTTTTAACAAATCACCCCGCAATAGGACTTGGTTTAGTTTCTGATGATAATCCGTGTCCCTGTGCCTACCACTCCGCAAGCCATCTGAGAAGGAAGCCTGGTAAACAAACCTGAAAATCACTCAGGTGAGGCCCAAGAAAACAAACCCTGTGCAACTAAAACAGCCTTTTGGCTTGGACAGTGTTCTCAAAGTGTATTCCCGGGAACCACGGAGCACACGGAGGAGCCTAGGAGTTGACTCCCTGGGTGCAGCAGGTGGGATTCGAGTTTCCCGCCCGTTCTCTATTCACCACGATCTCTCTTTGATCTGCCTCCTCCACTGGGGTTCTGTGGAAGAAATCTTACTTGGAAAAACAGTCTTGGAGGCTGAAAAAAATAAAAGGATTTGGAAACTCTCACTTCCTGATGCTGTCATCATGAAGGATGAGATCTAAAGGAAGTTATTTGAGGGTCTCCGGTTGGTTGTCAGGGTTTCTGGTGTTTTCAGATAACTCGTCTCTTAATGAGAGAGGAGCCGGTATGCTCTGGGCACCATGCAAATGGGGCTGCTGTCAGGCGTCTCCAGCGGCCAGGTTGCAGCCAGACGGGCTGACAGGCCAGTCACCCCTCCTGGTTAACAATGCCACACTCCACTCCGGGCAGCTGCCTATTAGGAAGACAGCTGAGGCCCAGAGGGGAGGGAGAAATCAGCATGTGACAGACACTGCCTTGCCCGCTGTAAGAGACCCAAGGAGACCAGTGTTCCCTGAAAGCTTAGGGACTGAGAGGCGGAAATTCCTCTTCGACATTTTCCAGGGCAGGCTCAGCATCTCCAAAGCGGAGGACACAGGGGCAGCTTTTCCCAGAAAACTAGAGAGCTACAGCTACCTGCCACACGTGCCAGCCATGAAGACATCGGCCTCTCGAAGCAAACCACGCCCCTCCATCCCCTACGCATTGCTGTGAGAGCCTCGGTATGCCCCTCCCCCTCCTGCCCTACCCTGTGTGTCTCCATTTGTCCACTGATGTACTGTAACAGCTCTCAAACAGAGCACTCTTGCATTCCTGCAACACGACAACCCTCCCTGCCCGGAGGTCATGCTTAGAACACAGGCAGCTCTCCACTGCCCTGGGATGCCCATCAGTAGAGTCAACCTACCTCAGACCAAGTGCATTGTTTTCTATTGCATCTGTACTGAGCTCTTCTTGATATTTCCTAAACAAAACAGTATAAAGCCTTTTTATATAGCAGTGATGACCTTGGCATTATCCGTGATCTAGAGGTGATTTAATGTATATGGGAGGAGGTACATAGGTCATACGCAACTACCGAGTCGCTTGGTGTAACGGACTTTGAGCACTTTGGATTCTGGTGCCCATGGCAGGACTGGAGCCAGTCCCCTGAGATGCCGAGGGAATGCAGGTACTGAATGGATAAAGGTAAGGGACGGACCAGTCAGAAGAGAAGCTGGCTACAAACCATTCCCAGCCACACACAAAGATCAACAGAATTGGTGGTAAGCTTGGGCCCCACACTAACAAAAAAGAGCCGCTGAAAATCTGACCAGGAAACTTTGCAAGCTTTAGTGTTAGACCCCAGAGTCCAAATCTCTACTCTACCAGTTCCTCTCAGCAGAACCTCAAATTGCAGAATTTGGAACTGTCACCTCAATACAGAGGGCAGAATAGCTCCCACCTGTGACAAGTCGGTGAGTTCATGCATGTAGCATACCATAAGGGCTCAACAGAGGTGCCTCACAAAGACGCCCCTCCTTCATTTACTTGTTTCTGGTTGGTTGGTTGGTTATTTTCCATTTTTGTTTATTTTAGGTTACCTAAGTGTGTTCTGGGTCACCAACAAGCACAGTAGAAAACGGAAAAAGCTGTCAATTCTGGTCTGGGTAGAGAGGAAGACACTTGCAGGCCTGGGTGGATTCTGCATGGGGTGAAACCTTGGAGTTGCTGAACCACGAGGGCAATGGTGGCTGGTTGTGCTGTCGGGTTATCACCCAGCAATGCAACAGGGCTCACTGCCCTATCTAAACCTCTACTATTTAATCAGTAAATAATATCATGGTTCCAATTTAGAAAATATATACACATAATACATATAATCATGTATGGGATATACAATTTTATCAAAGTGTAGTGGGTTTTTATAACTTTGCATTTTATAAACCATCTGATTTTTAAAATTTAAAAATAAAGGCTATGCAATTGCCTGTGGTCCTGTTGGCCAGATGATGATATAAGTAGCTAATACGTTCAGTGAGCACTTATCATATGCCAGCTATTGCACTGAGGGTTTTGCCAAGTTATCTAATTTAATCCTCACTACTCTTTGATGTCGGAAATTAGGGGCTTACTGTGGTTAAGTTTTTGCTCAAGGTCACATCCTCACACCATTCCCAAATGACAGCATCAGGATTTGAACCCAGATCTGAATCCAAAGCTTGTGTGTCTAAGCTCCATGTAAGAACACTCCCAGAAATAACTACAGTGGACATTCTGAAGTATTTCTTTCAAATCTTTTTCTAATCCTATAAATTGATAGTTAGGTATATGGGCAGGAAACAAAATATTCTTAGTGAATTATTTAGATTTTTTAATAGTATTATCAATATACTTAATAAATGAAAATTGTATCTGGTTCAGACACAAAGTCTTAAGTCCTATGAAGTCTGAATTTCTGAAATAAAACAGTTTCTGTGTGGGGAATTTTACAAAGCTCACACACAAGTGCTTTCTACACCGGCTTCAACCACTGGGACTTGGGACCCAGCTTCTCAAAAATGAGCAAAGAGAGTGCAGCACAAACCCACAACCACTACCCATGGGCTTCTCAGAAAATCCAGGGCCATCCAGATGAAGTATTACAGGGAAACAGTAAGGAACAAACACGCACCTGACAACAGGCAGGGAAGGAGTTTCTGGACAAGAATTTCAATCATGAAAAGAACTTGGGGCATCTTTCAAACGTCAACCACAGCCAACTCTTTTAATCCTTCACCCAAATGCATCTTTTTTCATCAATTCCTATAACTACAGAACCAGAACTGTTCCATGTTGGCCCCATTCTTCATCCCTTTCCTTGCTAGGAGACGGTGGTAGCCACAATTATAGACAGAGATGAGGGACTCTGTTTTTAAGATCAGAACCTTGAATTCTGTTTCAAGGGAAGCAGATCGGTTCAAATCCTTCCAAACAGTGCAAGACACTGAAAACAGAAACTGCCAAGCAACTGAAGGCATCAACTCCCCAAAAGCCATTAAATAGAGCGGGGATGGGGAAACAGGCCATCATCCACCATGAACTGCCAAATCCCACTCTAGATACTCAGGTACAATCCCAGAGCTCCATCCACTCTGGCTCAGAGCTGGTCCGGAAAAAGTTAGTAACTGCTGACGATCAACTCCCCCAAGACAACTGTGACCTGATCTGTCCTTTGCCAGTGACTGTGCTTGCTAACTCCAAACACAGGGTCTATGGCCCCTTCTCCCACTTCCTGGGAGCCACTCCAAACTGGCCCCTCGTCTTCAGGCACTCAGAGCAAAGGCAGCCAGCAGCTTCCCACGTTGCCCTAAAAGGCACAGCAAAGTCTCATGAGCACCTTGGAGACAGCAAGACTCCCTGTTCATGGGTTTTCAACTTGACAAATTTGAACTATTTGGAATATGGTCATTTTCATCATTTATTCATCCTCCCTGACCCTCTTCAGTAATGTTTTGTGGTTTTCTTCATATAAGTGCCGCATCATTTCTTCCTTAATGAATTTATAGGCATTTGTTGTCATCATTAGTCAGAAGTGAGATCTCCTCTCCATCCACCCCCCATTTTGCTGTCTGATCATTTCTCGATTTTTAACTAACATTTAGAACTCCAACTGATGCAATGGTTT
This sequence comes from Oryctolagus cuniculus, assembly GCF_964237555.1. Taxonomy (NCBI): domain Eukaryota; kingdom Metazoa; phylum Chordata; class Mammalia; order Lagomorpha; family Leporidae; genus Oryctolagus; species Oryctolagus cuniculus. The sequence goes on along the minus strand of NC_091446.1, from coordinate 66,658,713 downwards.
TCCGGTTGATTCTGCTGTGTTTTGCAGATGACCAATCACTTCATTCAGATACAATTATATTTTTATCTTCTTTTCATTATTTACACTTCCGTTTTCTGTTTCTTGCATTCACTAAAAGCAGCGACTGCTAACCCAAATGCCTGCTGCACCGGGCAGGTAACAAAACTGAGGGGGCTGAGCCAGGTGAGGACTGCTGACCTGGGGAATGACAGGTGTCACACAGGTGTCACCCAGGTGACAGGTGCCGTCTGTTTGAGCATGACACTCTGAAACACAGGCTTCCTCTTGCTAGATTTTCGAGAGAAGCAGAGAAAAATATTTGGTGAAACCTCCAGTTTGTTCAAAGTCAGCAACTCATTTTTAAAATTTTTAAGCATAGCACAGGCCTCACAGTCAGATAAATGCTAGGCAAGATCTTCTAGAATTTACTATGTTGAATTTAAACTTTAACGGAGGGAGAGGCACTCCTATCAGCCCTTTCTCTAATAAAGAGTCACTAAAAAAGGATATTTTTATAAGAAATGAACTGGTTTTTAAATGTACTTATCTTTGAAATGGGGAGAGATGGTGAGAGGTGTTCCTTCCATTGGGTCACCCCCCCAAATGCTGCAACAAAGCCCGGAGCTGGGAACACAACCTGGGCTTCCCATGTGGGTAGCAGAAGCCAACAACTTGAGCCTGCACAGGCTGCCTCCCAAGGCACACGTTAGCAGGAGCCTGCCATCAGGAGAGAGGCTGAGACCTGAACCCAAGCAGGGGCTTCACCACCGCCCCAGTGCCAGCCGGGATAGCTGCTTTTGATTTGAACAGTCTGTAAGGCCCTACTGCTAATTTACTGTGAATACTTCATTAGCAATGAATATTGATTCTTTTAAGGTATCTTTGTTTTCTTCTTTTGCCTTATGGAATTATTTATATTAATATATTGCTAATACTGGAAAAGAAAAACAGAATACTTAAAACAGCATGCTGTAGGACAATGTACTATAAATTGTGAATTTCAAGAAAAAATGTAAACAGACCTTTCCTAATGTTTTAACTTATTGGTTTTATTTTATTGACTTAATACGTGATGTGACTTGCTTTCTCACCCATATTCCAGCAACTTATTCTAGTCTATTAAAATCCCAGTTATAAAACTGTCACTGACATCATCTGTTTCCAAAAAAATTATTCACAACTGGATCCATCATCAACTCAGTCTACACCACCAGTTCTGAATTCCAAAGCAATTCCACACCACAATCCACATCTGTATTCCCAAATCCACTTTGATACACTTTCCCAAGTCCACTTTGATACAGTTCACTCGTTGGAAAGATATTAGAATGACAAATTTTCTGGAAACAGGTTTTTCTTGGGGGCTGGGGCTCTTTTAAATAAAAAAGACAAAACCGGCTTCAGACAGAAAAAACATTCAATGCATGAAAGTAAAAACATCACTAAACTTGGCTTACAAAACTGTTAATTATGCATTTGACAGTGAAATATCACAAACAGCTGGGGCTAGAAAATACAAATGCACACAGGGACTGGGGAGGAGCGGGATAAACACACTCAGACTCACACAAACCCCAACTCTTCTGCAGCGGTAACTGACACCCACACACCAGGGCACCTGCCCTCACGGAAACTCACAAGCCAACTGTTCCCCGTTTTCTGTGTGCAGATATAAATTCCTAACTCCTCCTCCCAGTGAGAAAATTAGGACTGAAAGTTGGTAGCGGTCAGAGACAAAGAGCCAGGCCAGAGGTTTTAAAGAATTGTGCCCAGAGGCTGTGCAGGGATTTTTTTTTTTTTTTTTTTAAAGCCATCACTTCGAGAAGCTTCGTCTTAATCTCCTTTGAAACCTAAGCAAACGGTCTCAGGGCTTAGGGAGAACGTTCCAGAAAACCTCTTCTCTCCTCTCAAACATGTCCTCGAGCACTCGCCACATCTTCCGTCAGGAGTCTGCTCTCACAGGACCCGCCTTCCAAGCCCTCAGGGAGGCAGAAATCCTCACCTGGAGTTGTTAAAAAAATTCTCACAGCACAGTCAAGGGCAAGGCCAGAGCCCAAATCCAGCACCTGAGGTGGACATGGCTGCCGGGCCCTGTGACACCGAAGGGAAAGGTCTGGGCAGGACTCCCAGCCTGCTCTAGAGGTGCTGCTTCCGCACTTCGGTGTGGGAGGTAACACGGCCTTCCTTCCCCACCACCTGACATCAGATCCACCGGGCTCTCTCTCTACAAGACAGGTTCTCTCTCTACAAGACATACGATGGCCGTTTACAAAGCTCACAGAAAATATGTATTAGGAAAACACTGTATAGATTTTAAAATTCTGAACCAAAATAAGCTCATCTTTTAATCCCATTTTCCATAAACTTTTTGAAGTCCTTTCTTATCTGATGGCAAAAAAAAAAAAAAAAAAAAAAAAAAAAAAAAAAAAAAACTAAATTACCCAGAGTTTAACTCAGGAAGAAGTTTGAAGGATGCACATTGAGATAAAAAAAAAAGAATTATTTTAATATTCTAAGATTTATTTATTTATTTGAAAGAATTGAGAGAGAGAGAGAGACTATCTTCCATCTGCTGGTTCATGCCCCAGACAGCACAACGGCCAGGGCTAGGCCAGGCTAAAGCCAGGAGCCAGGAGCCAGGAGCTTCTTCTGAGTCTTCCACATGGGTGCAGGGGCCCAGGCACTTGGGCCATCTTCTACTGCTTTCCCAGGCCATGACCAGGGAGCTCGATCAGAATGGAGCACCCGGGACATGGCGCCTATATGAGATGCCGGTGTCACAGGCTTTACCTACTATGCCACAATGTCAGCCCCTAAAATATTTCTGTAAATGTTATACTTTCTAAAAAGCTTCTAAGAGTTAGTACAGCCATCCCTGGTACTCAATCCTAGCTGGATTCAGATGTTAAATTTCCAAGACCAAAGGTTAAAGCCTTCTAGCTAGGCTAATCCTCCGCCTTGCGGTGTCCCGGTTGCCCCTCTTCCAGGCCAGCTCTCTGCTGTGGCCAGGGAGTGCAGTGGAGGATGGCCCAAGTGCTTGGGCTCTGCACCCCATGGGAGACCAGGAGAAGCACCTGGCTCCTGGCTCATGCCTTTGGATAGGTGCGGTGCGCCGGCCGCAGCGGCCATTGGAGGGTGAACCAATGGCAAAGGAAGACCTTTCTCTCTGTCTCTCTCTCTCACTGTCCACTCTGCCTGTCAGAAAAAAAAAAAAAAAAAAAAAGCCTTCTAGCAGGAGAAAAAAGATATCACAAGGGTATCGCCTTCTCAGGTGGGATAAAGAAATATCCTTACTTGTCCGTGTTGGAGTATTTTTAGAAAATGCTTAGAACAACCAGATCATGATTTAAGCTTCTTGAAAGGTAGGGACCACCAAGAGACATCCCAAATCTCTCTTCTAAGGATCTTTTCTAAAGATGTCCATATCCTAGACGTAGGTTTCAGAGGCTGTCATTTGCTCTGACTGTATCTCAAACTGTCTTTTGTGGGAAAGGCACTGGAGTAACCCACATTCCAGGGAAAGGTACCAAGAAACTCTTCCCCAGGATCCTGAATGCTACTGTGATGTGGACGAGCCTTGCTGTAAAGGCTGCGGAATGGGCAACAGAGGTCCGAGAACATTAGAGGTCAACAAACCATCAGCAAAGGGGTGCAGACAAGGACTGAACACATTATGGTATAGCCAACACTGATTAAAAATCCAAGAAACTTTGGCTTAAGAAAATGGAAATCTATGAGTACTTTTTTCATGAATCACATTTTCCATACTTTTTGAAGACCCCTTGTTAACATGGATTTCAAAAGTTGCACCAAAAAAAAAAAAAAAATTTCAAGCAAAGGAAGTCAACAGGCCAGGCAGCCCAAGAGTAGCCCGTCCAGGCACTGAAATAAGGGAAATCACTCAGGGTGGGGCCACGGAAACAGCTCAAGCCTCCAGAAGACCACGGCAAAAAACCACATCAGCGCCAGGTGTAGATCACTCTATTTTACAAAATATAAAACCATTTCATCGCCAGTCTATGGAAACAATGTCACAGAGGCCAAGGGCTGTCACTTTGAGTCAAAGAAGGCTCACTTCACTATGGCGCTGATGGCCAGCAATGTCAAGGCGAATTATACCCCCACTCACCCAGGGAGAGATCAAAGTCAGAGAGGGACACTCAGCCGAGACACACCCACAGGAGTTTGGAAAGCCGGGGCTCCTGCCAAGCTGTGCTAATCTATCACAGGCTGAAACAAAGGATGTGTTTTTCGTTTCCTATCAAGAACTGGAAAGGACTAGTGACGGGATGGTCCACAGGGAGTTGTGGTTGAAGCCAAGGCATTCCACTCACGGAGACCCATAGGGGTGGCAGGAGGGGGTGCAATGAGGCTCAACACCTGGTAGAACTTGAACTTACAAAGGGAGTTGTGAGCAGGAACTAAAGGGATGGATGCTCAAAGAAAGAACTGGAGTTCCATCTCCAGACTGTACCAGGGTCCCACGAGCTGCCTGTCTGATGCAGCAGGTGATGATCGGAAATAGGAGGGAGAGAAGACAAAGAGAGCTCAGGAGGTCCTGGGCATGGCATAAACTCTCTGGGGCACAGCACAGTTGCAAACAATGAAAAGATTCTGTGAAAACAGGGTTATCATGGCTATAAATTTGTTCCCTAAGAGGTAAGTGGGAAAAGCAAATGGTAAATTCAAGGGCAAGTCTGGTTCTAGGGTGGAAGAACACACAGGCAGACTGCAAGCAGATTCTACAGGCACAGTCACTGACATCCACAGATAGGAGCCAAACAAGAGGGACAGGGAAGAAAGCAGGCCCCTAGTGCTGAACTGTACTGATGACTGCAGGCCGATGGGTAAACTCCTCCAGAGCAAAGCTGTGAGTTAGGATCCTTGTCATAGACCCAGCAGTTATCAGAACCGCTGACCCCAAGGATGAAGGCTGCCCAAGTCTTTCTTAAGCCTGTGGATGGACAAGAGATAGTTACCTATGTGCTCACAGCTAAAGAGGAAAAGGCAGAGAGGCAGTGCCCATGTCCTCCGCATGCTGAGCACTGGGACACACATGTGACCTTGTTTGTGGTTCCTCATTTCACCTCACCAGCTACTCATTTTACAGATAAAGAATCTAAAGCTCAGAGAAAGATCAGAAAATTTTCAAAACACATTCATCAACAGTCACGGTCACTGTGTGGGGTAGGGATTAAGCCTCCTAGGGCCTCAAGGAAGACTTTCTCTTGGAACTTGGACCGTTGTTCCTGAAACCCAGTACTGCTGGGCTCTGCGGCTCTCAGTCAAGGGGAACACCCAGCTGCTGTGTATTGGGCAGCTTTTCATTACTTTAATACTTGATAGGAACAACCCAGGAGGGAAGCTTTATTTCAGCTTGTGGTTTTGGAGGTTCACAAGACAAGGCCAGGCAGCCCTACTCCTTTAGGCATCTATGCAGTTGGGAGAACGGCAGATACACACAGGGATACACTCTTCCCCTGGCCTCTGTGTGGTGTCTCCTTAATAAAGCCATCATGATTCGATCACTAGGCTCCACCCCAGAAGCCTCATCCAGTCCCATCAGTTCCCAAAGGCTCCACCTTCATACAGCATAATTGGATCAAAGCCTCCACCCCAATCCATCAACCGTTTCACTATTAACCGTGAACGTAAGACTTGAGAGGTTGAAGTGTCTCTGCGGGTTTGAGGAGCCAAATCCTGTTGAAACCATAACAAACTGCACTGCAAGATGGGCATCCACACTCTGCTTGCTCTCCAGAAACCCGGTGATGGACAAGCCCCATTAATGTCCTCATCACCCACAATCACCAGAACAGTGAGCGCAGCCCCAAAACTATGGCAGATGTTGGCAGAATGGGGGAAATGATCCCCTGCTCCTGCACCCACACAAGCCTATGGGCCCCCGAAAGAACCAGAAAATTCTGCCTTAAGGATGAGCGCCAGAGACTGGTTGGCCCAGCCAGGAGGATTACACAGCAGTTGAGGCCACAGATCTGCTGACCCCACAGAGTGGGTTCACCCTGGGTCCAGTCCTTCTGCCAGGTAACTTTTAACTTGGGACATAAAAGTGAAGAAGTGTCTTTGTCTAAAACCCCTCTGAACTTTCTGATCACCATGATTTATGTAAATAAAATGTTAAATTAAAATGTAGGTGTTAATAAAATTACATCCATGATGGAATGGCTGTTCTTTTTTAAAACTGATCTGCAATAAATTTTCTAAATTCTGATTGCAGGTGATTCAGGCCTTGAGAGCTTTGCCAACAACAGCCAGCAGAGGTCTATTACTGAAGTGGTATTAATATAGCTATCATCACCAATTCAAAGCAGATAATAAAGGACTGACACATTTATTATCATTATTAATTAACAGTTTTCTGAGATGGAATTAAATCAATATGCTGCTCTGATATCATTTTAACTAGTTATGCAAATCAAACATTTAGAGCCCATGAACAGATATAAATGCCATTCAAAATTCACTTCACACTTATTACTGTAATATCAGAACTTTCAGGCTTTGCTAGTTAAAAAAAAAAAAGGACTTAATGCTCATTTAATTACACTCAGACGTAAAGCTTATGGAATGAAAGTTGAAATAGCTGATTAGTTAGGAAGTCGTAGTAAGGCTATAACACCCGGGATAGACAATGAGATAATAATGTGAAAATACAGGGCTCGGCACAGAGTGGCTCTGGCAGATCCTATTAAAAAGAACAATGACATGTAGGAGAGTATGTTTTAAAACTACAAACTTAAGGACCCCCTTCTTAAACCCAGAAAGGAGAAGAGAGGGAAGAGGAGAAAAAGGGAGATGAACAACAGCAGAAAAAAGAAAACACTGGGTAAAGTAAACTCCTAAGTCATCATTTCTTTAATGAGAAAGCTTCCAGGCTACAGCCACCCATCACTGCTTCCTGAAGTAGACAATGAACACGGCTGCAGTGTTTCCATGTGAAGGGCCAACCTTTCTCCCAGTTTCCTCCCTCATCAGGTGAGCTGAGATCCTCTGCTTCTGGCTCCCACAGGGCAGGAGAGGCGGAAGAAGGCTCAGGGCTCAGAGACTTGGGTTACTCATTTCAAGAAGCAGCTGCCCTCTGAAGATGGTCAACACTATCAATCTACAAATATGACCAGAGAGCCGCCCCACCCCCACCCCGTCACAGTCTCTGTGGCTACATCGGCAATGAGGCGGCTGTTCATCTCTTGGGTGGGTAGTTTGGGTAGTGTAGTAGCCAAGAAGCAGCGAATGGAACAAATGATTTTTCTAGCACCCCTCCCTGTCCCGGCGATGGCCTCTGGTGAGCATCACTCAGGTAGACTTCTACAAGGCAGCTGGCCCGTCCTTGGCCAGCACCTCTGAAGCAAGGCAGCCATTCTGACGGCCAAGCGCCCTGGGCACCTGGTCACATCAACCTTAAGACTTCATAAGCAGAGCAGCCGGAGTCTCACAGAGCTACAGGAGCCTCGGCTTACAGCAGGGAGCACAAGTGTTCCACAGACACATTCTGGGCTCCTAGCAAGCAGAACTAAGCTGCATGTATTTTTATAAAGAAGACTGAATCGTCTCCATGGTGTGTGTTAGTCCAGCCAATGTCTTGCTCTTCATTTTTCTCCAAATCATATTCCCATCCTCACCCTGAACTGCAGATGACCTTCAGTGCAACCAGGTTCAGAGCCAAAAATGAACAGGACATAGGCCAACAGAAAATGTAGCACAACTGTTCCTCCGTGATCCAAGAAGAACAGCATAAAAAGGAGAGAACATCTTATTATCCTTTCCACACCTTCCATTCTCAAACTTAGCAACTTAACAGTCTTCACTAGATGAAGCTCAAGCCACAGATGAGTATCCATCATGTGGGCTGCCATTTAGCACAGAATTCCACCAATTAAAAAACCGAATTGGCTGAAAAGTAAAGATGTTATCCTGTGATCCTACTCTGAGGGTGGTTAAAAGTAGCTACTAGCATGAGTGGTTGTAAGAGAGAAGAAATATAGGGAAAAAAAAAAAAACCAGAAAGGTGTATGAGAAAATGTGTGACAGCAGTCAACCCAGACTAGTCTGATTATGAGTGATATCTTATTGTCTTCTTTGTGCTTTGTATTTTCCAAACTATAACAAGTGCCATTCTTGCCCTGAAGAATGTTTACTGGGGGCCAACTGTTGGCCAGGCACTGTGGAGGATGCTGGAGAGACAATGATCAAGACAGACAAGGTCCCTGCCCCCTGATGAAAACAATCTAATAGGGCAGACAGAGAATCAAGCTGCAATTGCAAACATGATTATTTTTGTGATTTAAAAAATAAGCATTTACAGAGCTTTTACTCTGCTTAATGAGGGTTCTATACACCTTTCCTAGGTCTTCAGTAAGTCCCCAATCTCCCCACCTAGGGTATTTATGCCATCCCAGATGGGAAGCAACCCAAAGCACATGCCTGGGCCTTGAGTCACTTCTTTTTTTCTTACATGGTGGAGGCAGAAGATTTCTGTTGGCAGCCAAGAGCTGAGCCACGATCACAGTAACTGTCTACTCCCAATGGATGCCTTTTACTGAGTATCTCCCAAATCTGGAACTGAGGCCCTCCGCCTCCTGAGCCTCACTGACTTCTCTGTCGTCTATACTGGCCAGTTCTTTCTGTGGCCCAGACTGTCTCCACCTCTGGCTTTCCAGCAACCCTAGAGGTGAAGCAAAACTGCATAAACTACCCTCTTGAGAGACCTCTGATCTTTTTAAAAACTTACCTTATTCCACATCTTCAGATATCCAGAGAGTACAGAACACAGGAAGACAATTACAGTAAATAAAGGTCCAAAGAAAAATCTCCCATGGCCTCTCACCCTTTTCTTATGGAAATTCAACTTCTGGATCATGAATCATATGGAAATAACATCAATATATGTAATATTGTAATATATGTAAATGACAAGGTCTGCGATTGATTAGAAGACCTCGTTGGTGGTTAAAATACCAAGAAAAATCCAAAAGAAGCTGACCTTGGTAAGTTCTATTACATGACAATGGAAGAGGTTATTGATCATTTGTTGGGAAAAACTCTGAAACCATCTTGGACTACTAAGGCCTGAACCAATGCAGCCTGAGCTCCAAGGAGACCTTAGCAGATAAGACCAACAAGGGAATCCTCCAACCATGGGGAAATCATCACTGGAGTAAATTGAGTCAATGCCCAATAGTTGGAGCAACAAGTAGGATGTTCACCCAAGACAGGATTGTAGGAAACCAGACAGAACCCCTGCCTGTGCTTCTGTACTTCTCCATCAGCCTACAGGGCCTAGCAAAAATCAAGCCATACCATGAACGCTCCAACATGGGAAGCAGTCCATTCAACAGACTCATAGAAAGACAACCATTTTAAGTAGCACTCTGATGTCAGAATCAGCCCTTAAGGCATTCTTGTCTGGCTGAAAAGCCGATGACAACAATTCAGGCATGGGAAGCCAAGACACTGTGGCAAAGAGTGTCCTACATGAACGACCTCTATGGATGAGACCCCAGTGGAAAGAAGTGGTCATCAAAGAAGGGTGTACTTTTCTCTGAAGGGAGGAGAGAACTTCCACTTCGCTTATGGCCTTCTCTACATATTAAAGGAGTTTGTGGATTCAAATGGCTTCCATAGCCTAGGCAGATCATGACAAGAGCCTTGGGTGATCACTGACGTCATATATAAGGGTGTTAATTGCTAAATTAACAACAGGAGTCACTGTGCACTAACTTCCCATGCAGGACCTCTGTCCTCAAATGGCTGTATCATGAGAGTTAATAGTAATACTTGTTCTCAAAGATATACTTAGTGGGGCTGGCACTGTGGCATACTGGGTAAAGCCGCCATCTGCATTGCTGGCATCCCCTATGGGCACCGGTTCATGTCCCGGCTTCCCCACTTCCAATCCAGCTCTCTGCTATGGCCCTGGAAAGCAGCAGAAGGTGGACCAACTCTTTAAGCCCCTGCACTGGTGTGGGAGACCCAGAAGAAGCTCCTAGCTCCTGGCTTTGGATTGGTGCAGCCCCGGCCGTTACAGCCAACTGGGGAGTGAACCAGTGGATGGAAGACCTCTCTCTCTCTCTCTCTCTCTCTGCCTCTCCTTCTCTGTGTAATTCTTTTAAATAAATCAATCAATCTTTTAAAAACATTACTTTTTCAAAACAGGTGACACAGCCCTGGCTCCCTGGCCCTCTACCCAAGCCTGAGCTACATCAACCCAGCCTGGAGTCAGGAAGAAACCTCCTCCTGAGATGCGGTGGACTCTGGAGCTTCAGGACTTGCTGTGAATCCTGGCTCCCTGTCAATGGGACGACTCGCCTCAGCTCTCTTTGCCTCTGTTTCCCATCTGTAACACAGGGTTGCTGTGAAGATCCAGAGAAGCTGGCAAATGTATAGTGTCCCGAAAGTGCGCCATATGCCAAGCACTCAACACACCAGTGCCTACTCTCATCGGCGTCAGCACCATAACCACCTGGGAAAAAGTCCTTCCTCCTCAAGTAATGGCGCCACCACCCCTGCCCGGCAGCTGCTGCCCGCAGAGGCTCCAGGGCCACGTGATCCAGGAAGACCCTGCCCAAACCTACGAATGTGCAGGCTTCCCTAGGGAAATCCCTGGAAAGCAATTTTGAAAACTTGGTCCTTTGACTCTTTACATAACCAATTTATAATAATAGGGCTTTTCTGCGGCCTACAAGTCTTCTGGATTGATCTGAGCGCTGCCTTGGTGAGGAAGCAGCAATACGATCCTCTGACTAGAAATACTGGCATAATTTATTGCATTATTACTCCTCTGAACTGAAAGCAATTAATTACCTGGAGCAGGATGCACAAGTGAAAATTTATCAGAGGAAAGTGATGAAAAATGTGCCCGCTGCTTTAAAATAATAGGTGCTTAATGGTTTTTTTGTTTGCTGGCTAATCTCAGGCATCTTCTAAACAACTCAGCCTGGTTATCAGTTGTGAATTCCTTCCCCTCCTTTTTTTTTTTTTTTTTTTTTTTTTATCCCTTGGTATTATTCGATCATCTGGTATCTCCCTTGAGGACAGAAGGAAACATCTAAAATATTCACTTAGAAACAGGAGAGAGACTCCATTCCTCTTCTACAGGGTAAAATTATTAATACAATGTAGAATATGTGATAAAATAAACACACATGTTTATCGCCCATGTTGGTAACACAAATGTGTCTGCCTGACTGATGTCTCTTTCTCCATTACGACCTTTTATTTCAAAACTTATAAAAGCCACACGGGATACAAAGACATGTTCCAAAGGGACCTGCATGCATTAACTATTATCTCTCACACCTCGTGAGTGACATTCACATAACCTGCACCTCGAAATCCTCAAAGATGCTCACTGAGAATTATTTTCCACCCAACTCTCTCCTGGTCTTTTTCCTAATTCCATCATCGACCGAGAGGCAGAAAGGGAGGAAACGGAGCCAATAATGTTGTGCTGTGTTATTTATAAATTTCATGCACATGTGAAAGATAGGAGCAGGGCTAAATTCATTATATTTGCTTCTCCTTTTCGGAATTATTCACATCTGTATGATTCCGTAATTGTTTCTTCTATAAAGTTATTGGAGTAATTTTGCTCCGTATATTCCCGATCAATTCCCCCTCTCAAGGGCACAGTTGAAAAGTGATATTTGAAAACGGCCTCTGATAGATTGCATGGTTAGTCAGCAGCAGAGACAAACAACCTAATCCAGCACAAATTAGTTCGGCTGCCAGCAATAGTTTTATACAAAGATGTAAATTATGTTGTCAAAATCGGTCGCTTTCTAGCTTGCTGCTCAGCTAACAAGAAACCACTTTGGCTGATAAAGATGAACACTAAGCTTCCCTCTCTTACAAATTTGCAAATCTGCCATTTCAGCATTCTGTTAGCCACAAACAAACAGCCTGCTATAATTGCTTCTTTTCTTCCGCGGTGGTATTTTTCCTCCTCGCGCGCCTCGTTCCTTGCAGGCTGCTCATGAAAATAACAACAACAAAGGCTGGGAAGCACCACAACAATAAACAGCAGCAGCCGCCACACAAGCATTGAAGGGAGCGCTGGGCCCTGCCTGCCCGCCCCACTCGCTCTCCTGCAGAACCACCGGCCTGGCCCGCTCACCACGGGCATGGGCAACGCACCCCTGGACAATGCCACTCCACAATGCTGTGATCTCAGCTTCTGGGGAGAAGGAAGTATTCTTACTGCTCTGAACAAGGACTGCCTGTGACACGGCCCAGCCGCTGGCTTTTAGTTCCCAAGCGCCCATTCCAGGCAGCCAGGGGCACAGAGCTCACTTTGCAAGGGCCCAAGTAGAAAGCTCCACCAGGCTGCCTGCGTTAGGCTGGCATCAGACAGATCTAAAGCCGGACTGAAAATAATAATGCATTATAACGGTAATTATATCCAGCATTAAGTCAAATAAATAAATTATAAATTACAATTACCCTTTAAAGTTGCTAGTCTCACTGTTTGCTTTACAATTAACTACAGGTGCTTCTGCGTGTTTTATTACGGTCCCAAAGTTATATATTTGAAAGAATGGTACAGATGATTCCTGTTTATTTGTTAAATTAAAGCATTGTTGGTAAAATTACGGCTTAATTAATATTATGGGTACTGTATAACAAAATAGTTTACCTTGTACATAATTTATTTCCACATGCATATCTGAGCCCAGACCCATTACAGCTCTAAGGCAGCTAAAATAAAATATTCCTCCTTTGCTGGCATTTTTCTAAATAGCAGTTCCGTAAATCAATATTATTCACTTGGTATTTTTAAAAGCAGTGTATCTTAATAATTACACAGCATTAGAGTAGGCAATAATTTTACTTGCTAAGCATATTAAATTTAGCAAACCATCAGTCAAATAGTTTGTTCTCTCTCAGAATGGGTAAGCAGTGAGTGAGTTTGGAATCATGTTCCTTTGGTAGAAACGTCACATACAGTTTAAGAATGCGTCTGTGACTCCCTAAGCCAGCCCAGCACTATATATCTTTATTAGTTTCAGTGGTCAGTGCAGTGACCAGTTGTTTATTCTCATTACTCAAGACAAGGTGAGCCACTCGGCAGCGACTGCAATCACAGCTACAAACATATGACTTTGCAGAAAGTGAAAACTGGAGACAAGGCGACATGCACAGCGGCTGCTCCAAACAGGGGGCTCGGCTGAGGGACAGGGGAGAAGGCAGCCTCCGCTGTGTGCACGAGCACTTGAAGTTTCCTGGCTCTCTTTCCTGTGGGGTCTCTTACATGTTTTTAATGTTCTTCATTCACTAGAAAAGACCACTAATTTCATATTTCTCCTACCTTTGCCCATTCCGAATTTATTCTTTCTTTCTCAAACTCACAGAGAAGACCTTAGGCTCTTTGATCTCCTTCTATGCCACCTCTCCAAAATAAAATAAATCCTCCAAAAAATAACAAACTCCAAATTCTCTTATACACACACACACACACACACACGCATGGCTTCTTTTTCAGAAAATTGATTCATTCACTGCATAAAACCAAAACAGGTGAATTCTGCCTGAGCTGTAGGCAACTGCCTGCATGAGCAAGTCCCTGTTTGATTGATGCATTTCAGGATGCTTATGGCCCCCTAGCTTATGTGTTTTAGATAAACAGCTAAAATCCTTTGGAACTGTGGAGGACGGAAGCGGAGAGAGGTGAAATCAGCCAGCAGCACCAGGAAATGGCCTCTCAGCCCACACAGAAGGAGACTTCATGCCTTCTTCATCATCTTTATCCCCTCTCTTCTGACTCCCAGGCAGCTCAGCTCCCTCCCTCCATGGGCCCTGGGTGAGACCACACAGACCCGAGCCTGGGCAGTGTCTCAGAGCAGCCTCTCCCATGGTTAACAGTGGCCAAAGTCCAAGCACACTAGCAGGTGGGTCACATGTGGGACCTATGATGCCGGGAGCACCCATCAGCACCAGGTCACTCAGCCTTGTCTCCTTGGGAAGCACAAACCTGCCTCCACCACCCAGAGAGAGCAGCTTTCTGAGTGTCTGCCCAACAAATGCCAATGTGCCTACCAACCAAGAGCAGGCAGAAAAGTTTATCCAGGAATGGGAAGGGGAGACCTTCTTGGAAGGTCAGGAATGGGGGGATTTAAGTCACTCATTCCAACCTACCGAGAGAAGAGCTCTCCACAGCTGCTCCATGCTCAGCCCTGCACTAGACTTGGCGGAGAAAGAACAGGACACAAACAGGTGGGAAAGGATAAGCACAGAATTCAAAGTTCAAAATAGCAGCAGAAGAGGAGCCAGTCATAAGGAGACATTGCCACATGAAACATCTGTGCAACTACTGCAAGAGGAACTCAGGCTCCCTAAGATGGGGCACTTAGGGAAGGATTTACAGACGGAATGGGAGTCTTAAAAAGCAATTCAACGCCAGTGCCATGGCTCAATAGCCTAATCTTCCACCTGCGGCGCCGACACCCTGGGTTCTGGTCCCGGTCGGGGTGCCCAGTTGCTGTCCCAGTTGCTCCTCTTCCAGTCCAGCTCTCTGCTGTGGCTTGGGAAGGCAGTGGAGGATGGCCCAAGTGCTTGGGCCCTGCACCCCATGGGAGACCAGGAGAAGCACCTGGCTCCTGGCTTCAGATCAGCGTGGTGCGCCAGCCACAGCGGCCATTGGGGGGTGAACCAACGGAAAAAGGAAGACTTTCCTCTCTGTCTCACTGTCTGACTCTGCCTGTCCAAAAAAAAGGGGGGGGGGCAATTCAAAACCGGAGTGACAGAAAGGATAGGAAGGTGCTCTAGAAGTGAGCAAGACTGTGGGGACCGAGGCAAGAGGAGCAGGCCTGTGAGAATCACACTCCAAGAAGCACCTCCCTGTCCCAAAGATCGTGCGCAAGGACAAAGGAAAGCTGCACCCTGCACTCCTGCTTTGAAAGCCCAATCCTCAGCCCCAAGACAAAGCAGAACAACAACAGGCAAAGCCCCAACCTGACAACCACTCACAATCACTTCACTATCAAGGCTGTTATTTTTCACTAAGATGCTCTGTCTAATGGAAGGGGTTACATAAAAGTGCATTGGGTTTTTACATGTGGAACTGAATTTCATACCTTTTATTCTGCAATGGGTACAACTCATTCAGAGTTCCCCTCTCCTGATACAATCAATCAAGTTTGAGGTCAAGTTTAAAAATGATGCTTGAGCCAGCGCTGTGGCACAGCCAGTTAAGGTCCCAGCCTGCAGCACCGGCATCCCATATGCGTGCCCATTCAAGTCCCAGCTGCTTCACTTCCGATCCAGCTCTCTGCCGTGGCCTGGGAAAGCAGTCAAAGATGGCCCAACTCCTTGGGCCCCTGCACCGGCATGGGAGACCCAGAGGAAGCTCCTGACTCCTGGCTTGGGATCAGCTCAGCTCTGGCCATTGTGGTCATCTGGGGAGTGAACCAGAATGAAAGACCTCTCTCTTTCTCTCTGGGTCTACCTCTCTCTGTAACTCCCTCTTTCAAATAAAAATAATTCTTTAAAAAAAAAAAAAAAAAAGAAAGACGGGCTTTCCTGATGAAAACATGGCCAGGCCCAATCCTCCTTCCAGAGGGTAGGCAATGCACACACTTGATCGTTACACACAGGTGCTTCCAGAGGGCCCGAATGTGTAGCAGCTCTCACTGGTTGCAGTGGTAGCAGACACTATGTCCATCATGAGCATGGGTGATACAGCACGAGAGGATTAGCTCCCCTGAGCAATGCTATTACAACACAGGAGGAATAACCTAAGAAAGCAGGAGGTAAAACATTGTCATTTATTGAATGCACTGTGCTAGGCCCTTGAACATAAGCTACTACCATATTTACAGACAAGGATTTTGAAATCAAGCGAAGCCAGCAACATAGATGAATAATACAGCTACTAGGTTTGTAGAGGCCAACTGAGAACCCACATCTACCTAACTCCGAAGTGACACTCGCCCTGCTTCCACCTGCAGAAGAGCTGTTGTCCAACCACAAGCCAGTTCACTGGGTCATCCTCAGAAGAGACAACCCAGAATGATCCAGAACAGTACAGAAAACAGAAGGTAGAAATAAAGGCTGGAAGAGCAACAATGTGACCCGGGCGTTTTTCTCTCAATGCTAACCCTAGAAAAAAGTCTGGTTCTCTGAGCACTCATCCACCCACCTATACACACGTCCTCTAACACAGCAATGAAATACAACTACTGATGCTAATTACAACCAGCAGTGTTAACTACAAGCCTAGCAATGTATTTTGTGTGGTGGACAAACTGCACACACCGAGAGTGAAACTGCCCTAATATCCACAGGTAGCTTCCTTCTGAGAGTCTCAGCAGATACATAAAGACCGGTACTCCAAACAAACAGGACCATAGGCTGGGATGTGGACAGAAGTCTCTGTGTCTATCTGTCTGGTAAAGTGACTACATAAAAAGAGATGCTTACTGCAGAAAGAGGGTGAAGAAAAAAAGAATCGCAGTGATTGGATTTTGGATGCCACTTTTCCCATCTCTTTTACAGTGTTATTTCATCATGAATAGCATCTTCATAAGTAGGTAATTACAAAGGGAAGAAAATGCCAACTTAGCGGCAGGGCAGATGCGGGAAACGTACACCAACAATACAGCAGGTGAACTGCATTATGTGACAGCAACACAAGAACAGTTGCAGGTCAGACCATGATTAATTCCCCAAGAATATCCTTAGATGAGTACAGTGTGCTGCTGTTCACACTCATCACCCCCTCCAATCTTTCTATGAGGGAGAAAGATGCATTTCTTTCTCAAGGTTCTCGTCTTCCAGCCAAGGCGATGGACGCCGGGGAGGCTCAGTCACTCAAGGGCACAGTGAGTCTCTGGTGTTTCAGGTTTTCTCTTTCCCACTCTATGCTGGTGCCTTCCTTTCCAACAGAGTGGCGATTCAGACATGGATGGACCATGATGCCAGTCTTTACAGAGGGGATACGGCCTGTACTGGACCTCAAGACCCATGAATGACCAAAGGAGAAGGAAATCCATGCAGTGAATCTGGAACATGGGACAGAGTCATGACAAATGACCAAAACCAAAATGTGCCTGTGAGGTGACACCACTGGCGTGGCTGGAGCAGTGTGTCCAGGCAGAGGAACAGCCAGAGAGAAAACATCGAGGGCAAGCAGTGAAGGTCCAGCTCAAGAAACTGCACTTGGTTCGGAAAGTTGATGGGAGCCACAGAACGATCCTATGGAGGACATGGGCTTAAAAAAGGCGGAGCACCATTAGAGTGCAGAAGTAATGCAACATCAAACACAGAGGGGGACATCCCAACACACTCGGTGGGCCAGATTCTCCAGTGAGAGAAACAGACTGCCTCCAGCCATTTGCTAAATGACACAGGCTCACTCCTTCAACTTAAAGGATGCAACTGGGGGAAGTTGGGCTGCCGTCCCTACAATCCCTGCCCCAGCCTCTCTGGCTTCCCTGCTGTGCTGTCTCACCCAGAACGGTCCAGGAGCTGGACCTTGTCTGGACACCTCTCAAGCTCAGAACACATGTGCCTTGGTGGTAGCTCCAGCTATTCTGGTGAAAGTAACCCAAGCCAAGGCCAAAGTGCCTGCTTGAACCCATAGTGCATCTCCTCCCGACATGTGTACCTCCACAGAGACTCTCAGGCCTAACCCAACAGTTCCCAAACACTGAGGCCAGCCGGCACCATCCCAGCAACTGCCAGCTCAGTGGGTCTGAGCCAGGTTCCACTCACATGCATCTTTAGAGAACCCTGCAGTGACCATGATGTTCTGCTATATTTGAAACCACGGAAACTCCAATGAAGAAAACAAAGAGAAAACTCTAGCAGAGAGAACGGTTCTAGCCTTTTGAGGTCCTCCCAAATGAAGTCGTACAAGAGGTGTGAGTCCTAGCACTAGGCTCCAGGAGTTCAGACACCACAAGTGTCATGCAACAAAGCTAACTGACCTACACACATACGACTATCTTCATAAAGATCTCAATAAAGCAGAATGTGAGATAATTTAGACACAACCCACATTAAAATTAACTTTGCTCTGTTAATTATAAGAGAGTTAAACATAGTAAAGAAGATTTAAAAAAAAAAAAGAACATATTTAGAGTTCTAGGAGGAGCTCTGTTCAATGGTACTTCAAAGCATTTGTGGGAAAATGGAATTAAAAGATAAGTTGGGGCTGAGTACTTAGCTTAGTGGTCAAGCTCCCAGCTTGGACATCCGCATCCTACATAAGAGTGCCTGGGCTCACGTCCCAGCTCTGCTTCTGATTCTAACTTCCTGTCAAAGCACAGCCTGGGAGGCAGCAGCTGATGGCTCAAGTGGCTGGGTCCCTGCCACTCACATGTGAGACATGAAGTGAGCTCCTGGCTCCTGGCTTCAGCCTAGCCCAGCCCTGGCCGCTTTGGGCATTTGTCATCCTCTTGTTTTCTTCCTCTCCTTCTCCCTCTCCCTTTCTCTCTCCCTCTCCCTCTCTTTCCCTCTGCCTCTCTTTTCTTCTCCCTTTCAAACAAATTTTAAAAAGTTTTTAGTGGCCGGCGCTGCGGCTCAATAGGCTAATCCTCCACCTGTGGCGCGCCTGCACACTGGGTTCTAGTGGCAGTCAGGGTGCCGGATTCTGTCCCGGTTGCCCCTCTTCCAGGCCAGCTCTCTGCTGTGGCCAGGGAGTGCAGTGGAGGATGGCCCAAGTGCTCGGGCCCTGCACCCCATGGGAGACCAGGAGAAGCACCTGGCTCCTGCCATTGGATCAGCGCGGTGCGCCGGCCGCGGTGGCCATTGGAGGGTGAACCAACAGCAAAGGAAGACCTTTCTCTCTCTCTCTCTCTCACTGTCCACTCTGTCACCAAAAAAAAAAAAAAAAAAATTTAGTAATAAAAACTAATTTATTTATTTTGGTTTTGGTGCAAGAAGTTTTTGAAATCCACACAGCTTTTTCAAGAAGGATTTTCCACGAGGTTTTAGAATATCCCTTGGACGCATAGATTTCAAATTTTTTGTACCAGAATAAACTTATATTGTAATTCCATCTTTCCATGAACGTTTTGAAGTACCCTTGTATATACCATGCATAAACTATCATCTAACTCATAGACCCCAACCATCTGGTCTGGAGATTAACAACTTTTCATCATCTGGGTACCATACCATCATTTCTGTCACATCTCTACAGCAGTTGCACTACCAAATACTTTCTATTTTTTCCTTTCATTGGCTCACTTTTCCTATGAATTCAGAAATTAAAAACATGAAAGGTAATACAGTCACAAAACACAGCTTATAACCATAAACGGATATCCAATATCATTTCAGAAAGAAAATTCAACTGTAAACATAAACACACTTACTACAATTTTAAAAATCCATTCTCTGTACCATCCAAAGTCATTTCCTGTACCACCCATGCCCCAGTGCTTGGGGAAACATTGTTCTAGAATCAACTTTCCCATTTAAGAAAGGAAGACATTGGCATTCTGAGAGGAAACCTGATAGTTACACAGCTCCATGGGAGAAGATCCAAAACTCTGTCTCCTGATATTTTGCTCTTGAGCATTGTTCCCCTGACCACGAATATTCAACTGATCCATTAACAGCAAATCATTGCCATATTTCCATTAAAATAAGTACCCCTCCAGTTTTACTAGGCAATATTTAGGGACCCGCGTCCAAACAACTCTGTTCATATCTGAAAGTCATTAAGTTTCTTTTTCTATTTAAACGCAGTTGTCACACGGACTTTTCATTAATTGTTACGCCTCTCCTTGCACCAACAATTTTCTGTTTTCACAGCAAATTTCATAAAATTATATTCAAATAACACTGACATGCTCTTTATTTGAGGTTGGCTCTCATGTTTTACACACACTATGCATATGTCAGATATTAGTATCATGATTCAGTCATGATTTGCCACTGAGAGCAGAAACCCGCTTGCAGTCTCCAGGGTCTCGTCCTCAGACTGCCATCTTTAATTGGCAGGAATGAAGGAAAGGACAACAGCCACATCCCTTGTCAACCATCAAGATTCACCCGAGCTGTCTGGGTGGCACCAACTGATCCTGAGCCGGGGCTGTTCTTGAAGACCTGCTCAGCAGTGGGTGAGTCCCCAAGACACAATGTAAGCCCAATGAGCACCTGACTCCAGCTCCCCCGGGGGCAGCCAGCCTCCCCCTCTGCAGCTGCTGAAATGGGTCCACCCCTCCTACCTTGCGTGTTAACATCAGGTTGTGACAAGGATATACAAGTCCATGAATCCAAAAGACAAAGAGGGAGAAAAAAACATAAATATCCACAAAACCTCCTTGGAAATTTAATAGTGCTAACATTCTTCCAGTAAACCTGAGGGAACTTTAGCAAGTTCATGGGAGAAAAAAAAAATCCAATTAAAACATAAGAATTGTGGGGGATCCTGAAATCCATACATAGTGATTTCACTTTCACGCTAGGCATTTTCCAAGCACTTTGTTAAGACCTTGCATATGCACAGATCAAACACTTCTGCAGCAAAACAAACTTATCTTTTAATTCTACTCTTCCAAGAACTTTCTCAAACCCTCTCATGCACCACAACTGTGTGCCCCTTGTTGTGTCGTGAGAGGAGACCGGGGTTGGGTCCCCCCCCCACCATGCCTCTCCCTGGGACAAAAAGGAAGTTGGAGTGGGGGAAGGGAGGAGAGAAGAGACAGGGCAGGTGGCAAACTCCTGGAAGCAGAATGAAGGAGGAGCGGAAAGTACCAGGGCCTCTTTCTTCCCTTTTTCCATGAAAAAACAATGGCTTCTCTGAGGCTCAGTGCAGACCAGGCAGCTCTGAAAAAAAACTAATGGCCATGATTAATGACAATGGGCTGGAGGAGAGTAGGGACACAGCCGCCACATACATCATCCCATCCCGTCAGTCTCTGCTCCTCTCTGCCCCTCTTCCTCCTCCCAGCAAGGCATTATAAAAACGTCTTATCTGCTCCGGACGCTTATTCTCCTGCTGAACTCACAGCCAGCCCCCCACCCCCCAAAAAAAAGAAAGAAAAAAAAGAGAAAGCATGGCCTGAAAAGGATGGTGCTAGCAGCAGAGCAGGGTGGAAGAGGAAAGAGAGAGAGGGAGAGAGACAAAGAGGTGATAGGGTGAACGAGAAAATGGCATGTAAAATAACTGTAAGATATTCCAGGGGAAAATGTGCAGGCTGTAATCACTCAAGATTTCAGCGACTTGACTCCTCACATGCTGAAGCCACATTTTCAAGGTCTTATCTGCCATATGGTTCCCTGTTTGGATGATTTATTAGGTGTAGAAAGCACACTGATAAATTTTACTGCATTTCCCTGAATAGGCAACCTATGGTGTCAATAACAAAGCTCAGGCGGCTTTAATGAAAACTGCAAGCACCAAAGGGTAACCATTTATTTATGAGTCGCTATAGTATTACTAGGACAAAATTTATCTTCCCTTCTCACGCACTCTGTAGAAACCAAATCTGGTCAAAGTAACAGAGATCACCTCCATATGTCAGCAGTGTACGAACATCTCCCCGCATCCCACACTGGCCACGGCTCTGCAGAGGCTGCTTGGCGCTTTCCAGTGACCCATTTTGCATAAGAAATCTTGTTTGTATGAACACACACACACACACACACACATACCCCGAAAGCTGAAGAGCTCTGCCAACCCCTTAGCAATCATACTCGGAGGTGCTTGCACAATCCCCTCGTTTTTCTTTACCCAGAAAATGGGACAGCTGCCCCAGGGGTAGGGATGAAAAAAGAGATGGGGATGTATGGATGAGAAGGAGAGAGATGGAGAGATACAGCCCCATCCATAAATATTTTGAATGTCCCAGTCCCCACAACATTCTTCCCCTCCATCCACTCTGTTCCTTAGGACACCAGTCATAAAATAACAGAAAATCTGCATCCTGCACTCCCTGCCTGTTCCCACCCCTGGCCCCCAATGCCTCTCTTCTTGGCTAGCAGCTATCTGCAAGTCTGATGTATGTGTTATTTTTATAACAGAGAAACAATCCAACTTGTGAACAACTCCAAAGGCAGCAAAACGAATGACCAAACTCGGGGGCCGGGGAGGGAGGTGGATTGTACAAGAAGAGAGGAAGAGAGCCAGCTAGCGCTCCTTACTGTGCAATGGTGAGCCACGGTTGCCTGCTATAACAAAGTAGCTGGCCGGGTTTTCAAGTCTGCACTTCCCCACTGTGTAATAGCCCTGTCCCGAGTGAAGACAGCCTGGCCCAGTAGGATCAAGGAAAGGAAGGGTAAAAAAGTTCAACCACAACACCATGTGTCCGAGTCACATTCTTAACAGGACAAACCAACGAAAAAGCGAACACAGTGAAAAGGCAGGCCCAACAGTGCTGTGGCGTAGTGGGTAAAGCTGCCGCCTGCAGTGCTGGCATCCCATATGGGCGCTGGTTAGTGTCCCAGCTGCTCCATTTCCGATCCAGCTCTCTGCTATGGCCTGGGAAAGCAGCAGAGGATGGCCCAAGTCCTTGGGCCCCTGCACCCACATGGGAGACCTGGAAGAAGCTCCTTGCTCCTGGCTTCGGATCAGCGCAGCTCCGGCCGTTGCAGTCAAATGGGGAGTAAACCAGCAGATGGAGGATCTCTCTCCCTCCCTCTCCCTCTCTCCCTCCCTCCCTCCCTCCCTCTCTGCCTCTCTTTCTCTCTGTAACTCTTTCAAATAAATAAATAAAAAAAAAAAAAGACTGGCCCAAGGGGCTGGCTCTGTGGTGTCCAGGGTAAAGCCGCCATCTATGATGCTGGCATTCCATAGCGGTGCCTGTTTGGGTCCCTGCTGCTGTACTGCTCCCTGATAATGTGCCTGGGAAAGTAGCAGAGGATGGCCCAAATCCTTGGACCCCCTGTATCATGTGGGAGACCCAGATGAAGCTCCTGATTCCTAGCCTAGTCTGGCCCAGCCCTGGCCATTGCAGCCATCTGCAGAGTGGGCCAGTGGATGGAAGATCTGGAAGATGTCTCTCTCTATGTCTCTGTCTCCGTCTCTCTAACTCCAACTTTCAAATAAATAAATAAAATAAATTTCTCAGAGAGGGGCATGTGAAAGCCTCAGCTCAACCTTCATTTGTTTCGTTCCCACCAAAGTTGTTACTGTGACAAATGTCTCCACTAAATGACTGTATCCAGGTTTGTTTCAATTTATCCTTGATTAGTTCACACAGCTTTCTCCTCACTTTGCATCAATTGTCTTTCTAATAATTTCACATTGAGAGGCCAAGCACATCCTTTGGTTTTTATGATTATCTACTGGTTCTTGTCCAAGCTACTGCCTTTCTCCACATCCACCACTTAGAATATAAATACGTATGGAAGTAAGTAAGCAACCCCTTCAGAAACCAGTGCAAAAATAAACATTTTAGGGGAAAATCTCTTTTCATACAGAGTGAACAACTAATTAAAAGTCAAATTAAGCAGTTCTACTACTGCTACCTGCATCATAAATTGGCATCAATTAAAGTCTAATAATCTTACAGAAGATGATTCAAATATTTGTGTGCCAAACAGAGGAAATAAGTATTGCTTGGGCTCTGACCAAATTTTTAGAGTTCCTCAACCAGAGAGATTTACAAGAACATCCATTGTTGTCTAGTTTGCTTCCAGTTCTGCCATGGGGTTATAAAGAGAGTAGGGAAAGGGCCCAGAACGGTTCAGAGCACATGAAACCAACTCCACTTTCAGTTTGCTAAGTATTTCCCCCAGTTTTCAAAGGCATCGTGCGAGCAAAACCTCACACTTGCTTTTCGGCACACTTCTCCTCTTAATTTTTAACCCCCTGAGTACTTGCAAAGGAAACGAAATCCGCAGAAGTCGTTTGTGCTTGGCTCACGCCGAAGGGCAGTGAATGGGCTGAGTGTGCTGCTCAGCGCCCCGTCCACCTTTCTGCCGGCCTCTGAAAGCCCTGTGTTCTCAGCAGCTCCACTCCAGCGAGACTCGTCCAGCTCCAAGCGTACGGCAGGAGGGCCAACGAGGCGAGAGGAGAAGGGGCCTACAGAACAGAGAGGGAAAGGCAGCCGGCCAGGGGCTCCGGGGCAACGCAACATCTCCTTTCCAGAGCCAGAAAAAAGGACCAATTCACACAATTGTTCAGGCTGTCTACCACCCAAAGGCCTTTGGCCAAGGGGACAGGTGGGACTGAAACCCAGCCGGTCCTCTGCTCCCAGAGCTCAGGTCTTGTCACGGGTAGCAAGCACCCAGAGGAAAGGGGCATCTTTTTAAGCCTGGCTCAGAAAGCCAGAGCAAGCCAGTCACAAAAGGACCAACATGGCCCTCCCTGGGCATCTGTGGGAGACTGGTTATGCACCACCCAGACAATACTCATGACCTGATGCAAAGTAAATACTCCAGAAACGGCAGTTACCCAAGATTCTACCGGAAATGAGAGGAAAGAAAAAGGGCGCACATGTTCAGTAGCAATGTGACTTTTCTCCTTAGTATTCTCTGTCTGAGGCTGGTTGACTCAGAAGTCATGCACCAGGCGGAAGTAGAGGCCCGATTGGACTGTAGGGCTCTACTCCCATGAGGAAGCGACAGTAGTGGAATTCACAGATGGGCCGGAAGAGGGGGTCCTCAGCGGGTGGGGGAGAGGAGATGGAGAATTGGGGAAATGAAAGCACTCTGCAGAGAGATGATAGTGATAGCTGCACAGTGAACAGCGCACCTTGAAATAATGGCCAGCATGGCGGCAAACTTGATGCGTATTTTTTACTATACTAGGGAAGGAATGGCAGTGGGAACCAGAGCTAACACTGCCAGCAACAACTCCAGAGACTCTGGGATAGAGATGTTGCTCACAGATGGGCTGTCTCCAAGCCCAGGCCATGGGTCCAACCACTGAACTGGGTCAGGGCTGGGCTCACCGCCACCGTCCCCAGGCACACACGACCCCTTCAAACCCTTCCTCCAGTATGGAAAGTCAAGACACTGTGTGGCAAAAAGTGTCCTACATGAAGGAGCTTGGTGGGCGAGACCCTGTGGAAAGTAGTCATCAAAGAAGGGTGTACTTTTCTCTGAAGGGAGGAGAGAACTTCCACTTCGCTTACGGCCTTGTCTACATATTGAAGGAGTTTGTGGAGCCAAAAGGCTTCCATAGCCTTGGCAGCTCATGTCAAGAGCCTCGGGTGGTCATTGATGTCATATATAAGAGTGTTAATTGATAAATTAACAACAGGAGTCACTGTGCACTAACTTCCCATGCAGGACCTCTGTCGTCAAAGAGTTGTATTATGAGAGTTAACAGTAAAAACTTGTTCTCAAAGATATACCTTATTTTAGTGTATTAAGTGGAAGATATTTTTATGTTTTGAGGTTTTTTGTGGTTTTTTTTTGTTTTTTTTTTTTTTTGTTTTTTTTTTTTTTGACAGGCAGAGTGGACAGTGAGAGAGAGAGACATAGAGAAAGGTCTTCCTTTGCCTTCGGTTCACCCTCCAATGGCCGCCGCAGCCAGTGCGCTGCGGCCGGCGCATCGCGCTGATCCGATGGCAGGAGCCAGGTGCTTCTCCTGGTCTCCCATGGGGTGCAGGGCCCAAGGACTTGGGCCATCCTCCACTGCACTCCCGGGCCACAGCAGAGAGCTGGCCTGGAAGAGGGGCAACCGGCACAGAATCCAGTGCCCCGACTGGGACTAGAACCCGGTGTGCCAGCGCCGCAAGGCGGAGGATTAGCCTAGTGAGCCACGGCGCCGGCCCTGTTTTGAGTTTTAAATAAGCTTAAGTGCCCAGGTCCATTGCTTGTTTCCTTAAATGATTCTTCAATTTTTCTTTGTTCTCAAAGAAAAAACAAGTATATTATCACAAAAATTAAAAGAGTTTTTTTTTTTTTTTTTGACAGGCAGAGTGGACAGTGGGAGAGAGAGACAGAGAGAATGGTCTTCCTTTGCCATTGGTTCACCCTCCAATGGCCGCCGCGGCCAGCGCACTGCAGCTGGCCCACCGCACTTATCCGATGGCAGGAGCCAGGTACTTATCCTGGTCTCCCATGGGGTGCAGGGCCCAAGCACTTGGGCCATCCTCCACTGCACTCCCTGGCCACAGCAGAGAGCTGGCCTGGAAGAGGAGCAACCGGGACAGAATCCGGCACCCCGACCAGGACTAGAACCCGGTGTGCAGGCGCCGCAAGGCGGAGGATTAGCCTAGTGAGCCACAGCAGTCAAAAACAACGAAACCCGGTCATTTGCAACAAGATGGAGGAATTTGGAAAACATCATGCTGAGTGAATTAAGCCAGTCCCAAAGGGACAAACATCATATGTTCTCCCTGATTGATGACAACTAACTGAGCACCAAAGGGGAAACTTGTTGAAATGAAATGGACACTATGAGAAACAGTGACTTGATCAGCTCTTGTCCTGACGGTTAATGTACAATGTAATACTTTATCCATTTTAGTATTTTTTTTGTTCTAGTACCCTTGGTTGAACTCTGTAATTAACACACAATTATTCTTAGGTGTTTAAATTTTAACTGAAAAGTGATCCATGTTAGGAATTTGGAAAACATTATGCTGAGTGAAATAAGCCAATCCCAAAGGGACAAATACCACTTGTTCTCCTTGATAGGTGACAACTAACTGAGCACGAAAAAGGAAACCTGTTAAAGTGAAATGAACACTATGAGAAACGGTGACTTGATCAGCCCTCACACTGACTGTTGATGAGCAACTTGATATGTTATCCCTCTTAGTATTTTTTTTGTTTGTTCTACTTAATACTTTTGGTTGAATACTGTAATCAATACACAATTCTTCTTAAGTGCTGAAACTTAACTGAAAAGTGATCACTGTTAAATATAAGAGTGGGAATAAGAGAGGGAAGAGATGTGCAATTCGGGACATGCTCAAGCTGACTTGCCCCAAACGGTAGAGTTAGAAACATACCAGGGGATTCGAATTCAATCCCATCGAGGTGGCATGTACCAATGCCATCTCACTAGTCCCAGTGATCAATTTCTGTTCACAATTGATCATAATGATAGGACTAAGAACCAAAGGGATCACATAAACAAGAATAGTGTCTGCAAATACTAGCTGATAGAATAAAAAAGGGAGAGAATGGTCCAACATGGGAAGTGAGATACACAGCAGACCCAAAGAATGGCAGATGTCCTAAACAGCACTCTGGCCTCAGAATCAGCCCTTAAGGCATGTGGATCTGGCTGAAAAGCCCATGAGAGTATTTCAGGCATGGAAAGCCAAGACACTCTGGCAAAAAAAAAAAACAAACACACACCTAAATGAAAGATCTCTGCGAGTAAGATCCCAGTGGAAAGAATGGGTCATCAAAGAAGGAGGTACCTTTCTCTGAAGGGAGGAAAGAACTTCCACTTTGACCATGGCCTTGTCTAAAGATTATCAGAGTCGGTGAACTCAGGGGGCTTCCATAGCCTTGGCAGCTCATGACAAGAGCCTAGGGTGATTACTGATGCCATAAACAAGAGTGTCAATTTGTTAAGTCAACAAC
This sequence comes from Oryctolagus cuniculus, assembly GCF_964237555.1. Taxonomy (NCBI): domain Eukaryota; kingdom Metazoa; phylum Chordata; class Mammalia; order Lagomorpha; family Leporidae; genus Oryctolagus; species Oryctolagus cuniculus. The sequence continues at coordinate 66,631,254 of NC_091446.1, read as the reverse complement.
AGGAGTCACTGTGCACTTACTCCTCATGTAGGATCTTTGTCCTTAGTGTGCTGTACATTGAGATTTAATGCTATAACCAGTACTCAAACAGTATTTTTCACTTTATGTTTCTGTGTGGGAGCAAACTGTTGAAATCTTTACTTAATGTATGCTAAACTGATCTTCTGTATATAAAGAGAAACGAAAATTAATCTTGATGTGAATGGAAGGGGAGAGGGAGTGGGAAAGGGGAGGGTTGCGGGTGGGAGGGACGTTATGGGGGGGAAGCCATTGTAATCCATATTCTGTACTTTGGAAATTTATATTCATTAAATAAAAGTTAAAAAAAATTAAAAGAAAAATAAGGAAGGAAGCAGGAGGAAGGGAGGGAGGGAGGGAGGGAGGGTGGGAGGGAGGGAGGGAGGGAGGATGGGGCGAGAAATGCCAATATGTTCTTAAACCTGCATGTATGAGATATATGAAATCTGTTCCATTTATATAAATTAAAATTTTTTAATTATAAAAACAAACAAACCCTTCCTTGTCATGTCCAGCTTATGCCTCCACAGGATACTGAGGGGCCTGGTGTCTCTCTCTGGGTCCCTGCCCCCTCTCTCGCCAGGAGCTCCTTCTGCCTGAGGCTCAGTTCACACTGGCCTCCGTCAGCTGCCTCCCTGCACAACTTCACTCCATGCAAACCCTGGGAGAACAGAGGCGAGCGGGCAGCCCCAGCCCACCTCCCCCACCAAAGCAGTTCATCAATGCAACACAAGAGAAGGTTCCACCAGCAGCAGGCCAACTGGGGAAGAAGCAAAGTTCACAACTCCTATAATTTGGGAATTTGTGGCGAAATCCAGCCTAAGCTGGGCCAAAGAAAGGCTCTGCTGTGAAAATGTGCAATGTAAACAAGACTTGAGGGAAAGCGTCCAAGCGAAGAGAAGTTTCTTACAGGTTTTAGTTGAAATACATATTTGATTGACCATTTTTGAAGAACTTAAAGAAAACACACACTGCGTCAGGACTGGGAAATTGGGTCCCATGCCTGCCACTCAAACATCAGCCAGTCCCACAGAATCCCCACTGTCACAGTTTCTCTCCCCCCAGGTTAGAGAACCTCCAAGTGCCTTCCAGGCACCAGCAGGCCGTGACGTTCACGTGCACGGACCCTCTGGGCTGCAGGGGACTGGCTCCAGGACCTCTTTCAGACACCGCCGTCTGTAGAAGCTCAAGTCCTTCCCGGAAGCTGCACACGTCCCTGCCCAGACGGAATCATCGCTGGATCACCGACAACGTCTAGTGCAATGGAAGCACAATGCAAGCAGGCGCTGCCCTGTGGCGTTGAGGGAATAGCAGCGACAACAGACTGCACATGCTCGACAGACACACCCTTTTTTTCAAATATTTTCTATTTGAGGTTGGTGGAACCCAGAAACAGGGAGGGTAGGGGTTGACTATCACACATGTTGTATATTTACATGTACAGAAGAGAGAGAGGAAGAGTAATGGGGGTGGGGGCTATGTTCATGTTCTCTATGTGTTATAAGGGGGATGATACGAGCTGTATGGCATGTATATTGTGATGTGAAAGTGTGTGCTATATATGTGGTCTGTGTGTCTGCCTATATATGCACTAATGAGACCTGCTACTGAATAGAAAGAACACATCAGTTATTTCATAGTACTTCCTATATTTCAAGGTGACAAAAGTGGCACTAGACAGGATGGTAAATGTACTAAATGTCACTAGATTACACACTTTCAAATGGTTAAAACAGCAAATGTTACGCTGCATGGGGTTTTTTGTTTGTTTTTAAAAAGCAGTAAGGCTGGGGTCGGTGCTGTGGTATAGTGGCTCAAGCTGCTGCCTGCAATGCCATATGGGCACTGGTTCAACTCTCAGCTGCTCTACTTCCAATCCAGTTCCGTGCTAATGTGCCTGGGAAAGCAGAAGATGGCCCAAGTGCTCAGGCCCCTGCCCCATGTGGAAGACCCACATGAAGCTCCTTTTAGCCATCTGGAGAGTCAACCTGCAGATGGAAGATCTATCTCTGTGTGTGTGTGTGTGTGTATGTGTATGTATATATATCCCCCTTTCTCTGTAATTCTGCCTTTCAAATAAAATAAAAATAAATCTTTTTTTGAAAGACAGTAAAACCATTTCTTTGAAAACACTCAGCATGTTCATTAGTCCTGAAGCCAGAATCCAAGCACATCCTTTGGTCCAGTTCTTCTGAGTGATGTCTTATCACCTTACAATGTAGGCCTGACATCTCCTGGCTAATCCATGCCTGGGCCAAGTCCCACAGACCAAGAACACTTTCTGGCTAATAACAAATAGCAGCCTCACCTTCTACTCACCAAGGAGGCCATACTCCTGCTTTCTGAAGGTCTTTCCAGCAGGGAAGGTGAACACAGGAAGACCACATGCAGCAGGGTGAGTGTCAGGGACCTGGTTCCACCTGATGTTCACACTCAGGATTCATGTACAAAATTCATCACAGCAGACATTCAGGTCTTCTCACCTGGCCCAGGGCAGGGCTCCCTCCAATGAATCACATGTCCACAAGGTTTTCATCCCAGTTTTTTCTTTTTTTAAGATTTATTTATTTATTTATTTGAAAAGCAGACTTAGAAAAGGAGAGGCACAGAGAGAGAGAGGGAGAGAGAGGGAGAGAGGGAGAAAGAGATCAATCTTCTATCTGCTAGTTCACCCCCCAAAAGGCTACAATGACCAAGGCTGGACCCGGCTGCCATGGATACGGGGGCCCAGGCACTTGGGTCATCGTCTGCTGCTTTCCCAGGCACATGAGCAGGGAGACAGATCAGAAATGGAGCAGCTGGGACTTGAACTGGCACCCATATGTGATGCTTGTGCTACAGGCCACTGCTTAACCTGCTGCGCCACAGTGCCAGCCCCTTCATTCCATTTTTATAACAATTTAAGCAATGAAATGCCCATATAAACCTGACAACCAAGAACTTTCTTAAACAGGAGAAAGATGCCGGATTCTCTTAAGGTGCTGTGTTTTCTCCCTCTAGAAGTAGGTAACGGAGGGCAGAGTCTGACAAAACTAAGAAGGAGACTATGAAGCTTGCTGATGATTATTTTTTGAAATCTGCTTTCCAAAAAATACGGAGCTTTAAGTTCCAGTTAATGGCCCTTGACAAGAACCAGAGTCCTTGGCACTTCACTCCCAAACAGCCCCACAAGTCAACAGTGTGGACGTATGTGCCCTAACAGAGCCCGTTTCTAAGCAGCAGCCTCCCCAGAGTTCCTGGGCAGCACCATTCCAGACTGCAGCACAGGTTTATTTGCAAATAACATTGCCACTTCTTGTGGAGCTCTTCTGTTGCAGGACTTATTTATCTGAGAGCCAGAACAATGTGGGAGGGGGGAGTTCACTCTCCAAATGTCCACAATAGCCAAGTGGAGGCCAGGCTGAAACCGAGAGTCAGGAATTCCAGCCTAGTGTCTCACGTACGTGTCAGGGACCCAAGCACTTGGTCCATCTCGTCCACTATCCTCCCAGGAGCATTAGCAGGAAGATGGTTCCAAAGCAGAGCAGATGGGATTCAAAAATGCACTCCAATAAGGGATAACAGTGTCCCAAGCAGCAGCCTAACCCACTACATCACAGCCCCAGCCCCTCTGAAGGCCTGTTAATAAGGCCACCTCGTGGGGTAAGGAATGAACTATCTAGCAATTCAAATCTATGAGTCCTTCTTTGGAGCCTCCTATTGCCACTCATTTGGACTCGACTTCTTGATTCTAGCCCCACCTCCCAGGCTGGGGAGGGCTGAGTACCCACTAGTATAATCCCAGATGCTAACTGCCTTGAAGGAAGTTGGTGCTCTGTTTGGTGCCATGCGAGAGTAATTGTGGAGGTCGGTGCTTTGGCACGGGAGGTTAAGCATCTGCCTGCGGCACCAGCATCCATAGGGGCATTGCTTTGAGTCCCAGCTGCTCCACTTCCAATCCAGCTCTCTGCTGATGGCCTGGGAAAGCAGTAGAAGATGGCCCAAGTGCTTAGGTCCTTGCATCCATGTAGGAGACCTGGAAGAAGCTCCTGGCTTCAGATCAGCTCAACTCTGGCCGTTGTAGCCCTTTGGGGAATGAACCAGTGGATGGAAGACATCTCTCCCTCTTTCTCCCTCTGCCTGTAACTATGCCTCTCAAGTAAAGAAATAAATCTTTTTAAAAATAGAAAAGAAATTGTTTAAAAAAAAAAAAGAAAGTAATTATGGCCTATGAACAAACTAGGGAGAGTGATGGAGAAAATGAGGGTGACGCAGCTCTTTGTGGTGTACCTGCAGTTATATGATGGAGGAAAATCGACAGTTGCTGGAGACCAAGGCTTGGAAAGTGGCCCTTGACCAAGACAGGAGACCCAGGCAGAAACAGTAACAGGAAGTGACTCTCTGAGAGACAGAGTGAACAGAGGAGCTAGACCACAGTGTGAGGTACAAATGTGACTCACTAGCCTTTGCCTCAAAGGGCCACACTCCCACTGCACAGGGACTGGCACACATTACCCCACTGCATCCCAAACTGAGCCACCACGGACCACTATGGAGGTCAGATACGGGTTCCTGCCTGGCAGGGAGGCTTCAGAGTTTGTCACAACACAAAGTGTACACAGCTAAGATGTACAACACAATGTTTCATCTACAAACACACAGTGAACTGATCACTAGAGTCAAGCGGATTAACACGTCCTTCTCCTCACATAGTTACGTCTGCACGTGTGTGGTGAGAACACTACAGATCCACTCTCTTGGCAAACTCCAAGTACAAAATACAGTGCAATGGGCTGTAAGCCCCCATGCTGTGCACTAGCTCTCCAGAACTCATTCACCCCACATAAATGACCTTGTGACCAACATCTCCCCATCCCACCCCCTCCACTGTCACACCTCTCTCAAGTAACCACCATTCCATTCTCTGTGTCTATGTGTTTGCCTATTTTAAATTCCACATATAAATGAGATCTGGCTGTACTCTTCTGTGTCTGGCTTATGTCACTTAGCATACTGTCCTACAGGTTTACTCATGTTGTTGTAAATGGCAGAACTTCTTTTTTTTAAGACTAACTAATGCTCACTGATAGATACATATTTCACAATTTATTATCTGTTCATCCATCACTGGACTTAGGTTACCACCCTATCTTGGTTATCTGGGTTTCTACACAAAGTAAATGAAATCAGTATCTCAAAAAGATAACTGAACTCCCGTGTTCATAGCAGCATTGCTCATGAATGCCAAGATATGGTACTCGGTTCATAATCCCTCTAGACAACCCCTCTGTGTTTGGTTAGACACCAGAAACAACCAGAAAACTGGTTAAAAGCAGAAATTCCTGGGCTCCACTATAACCTACAGTTGTCTCCAGGAGTGGGGTATAAGAATCTGTGTCTCTTCAACTTCCTTGAGTGGTCCATACACAGCCAGTGCACAGACCAGGATATGCAAATCACCGAGTCACCTCACCTGCTTTCACGTGGGGAATGAAGCAAAAGTTTTTGTTAACAAAACATAGACAAAGTGGGTATTTCCCCTTAAAAAGAAAAAATATGTTCAACGGTAATATTTTAGTATTTGTTTACCAATCATTAAATGTAGAGAAAAAGGTTAGAAAGCCAAGATTATATACTAAAAACTAAAACTGGAGGGACCAGGAATAAATTAGTCTCCTTTCAACTGGACTCCATTACATAAGTATCACCTGCACCAACAGAAAAATACAGTTCAATAGAAGGACATCCCAAGAAATACAACATTACATAAAATGACTTCCCAGCTGTGCTAGCTTTAACAATACATAATTAAGACAATAAATCTGCAGACAGGAAAATACCATGTAGGTCAATGTAAGTAACACATCAGAAATTTGCAGAAATTTTAACAGGCATTTACTAGCCTATCACATATCAAGAGAGGTCTGGTTCATAATACCAGATAGGCAAGACTGGAAGAAGACAGTTAAAATCCATAAAGGGACAGTTCTGAAATGTCTTCATCCCTGTAGACACAGCTATTCCCATAAAACTTTATAATAGAATGCCAAATATTTTTAACTAGTCATTAAAGCTGTCTTAAGAATTTCTATTGTAGATTTTGATATCTAATTCCAATGACTGTATAAATTTGGAAGCTACAAAATCAATTTTCCATAAAACATCATTGGAACTTCACTAATCCAAACTGGCCTCCTTCCTAATTAGGTTGAATTCATGGGATTCTACTATAGTGCACTGCCAAATCAAATAGAACTAACTTGGAGATTTGTGCTGTAGGGGATTCGCAAGTCGCCCTCCCCTCCATGAGCAGAATGACCAGCGGGCAGCAGTCCCTACAATAAATATTTAATGGCTGCCAACACCGTCCCCAGCACTCAGAAGGAGACACAGATACAAACACACCTTCAGATCTATCTGCAACCTGCGTTCTGCCCTCTTTCTTGCTCATGGCAAATAGTGAATTTTCCCAGCACAGAGAGAAATGCCAGTCGACTCACTCAAGCCAAAGGTAAACAGAAAGGCAGTGAGAAGAAAGGAACAAGGAAAAAAAAAAAGACTGCAGCAGTTTAGGAAGCCTGTCTTCATACCAGAAGGTCATTGCCTCCTCTAAGTGTCCCCTCACCTCCTGACAGGTGAATTCCAGAGGCAGAGTGGACACCCAGGGCTCCAGGGGGCCACACCAAGTCTGCATGTTGGGGAGAGAACAAGCAGATCCCAAGTGGTCCACAGCAGAGCTGGGAGTGAGTGAGAACATACAGGAACCCAGCTCTAAAAATAGCTGGTTTTTTTTTTCTTTTCTGTTTTTAATACTCTCATTGCATCCTTGTTTTACAAGCACTTCTGTAGTTCTGACATTTTCTTTCCATTTCTGAATGCACAGAGAGGAAACGAAGGCACGGTGCAGGAACACTGACAGTCCACCTCCTCCCTTAGCTAACAGTGACGTGAACACACAGAGGCACAGGCACGTCTCGCCTCCGTCCACATGCTTTGGTTTAGGAGGCGAGTCACCAGCAGGGAGGTCTCATCTTGAGCAAACATCACTTCTGGAGCTGGTGTTTGGAGTAACAGTTAAACTGCCAACTGGGACACCCGAGCTGCATATCACAATGCCTGGGTGCCAATCCTGGCTCCACTTCTATTTCCAGCTTCCTGCTAATGCGCACCCTGGGAGTCAGCAGGTGATAGCTCAAGTATTTGGACCCCTGCCAGCCATGTTGGAGACTTGGACTGAGTCCCTAGCTCCCAGCTTTGACCTGACCCAGCCCTGGATGCTGTGAGAATCTGGGAAATGAACCAGCAGATGGGAGTGCAGACTCTGCTTCTCCCATTCATCCATTCATATTCCCTCTCTCTCTCAAATGTACAAACAGAAAACAAGCCTTCTCTGCAAAGAGACTAAGAGAAGCTCACTTAACTCCCCCCAGAACCACCACATCTTGCTCCTTTAACTGGCCACATGTCATAGGGAAGCACACATCCCAGTCACAGAGATGCAGGTTCCTGTCCCAGCTCCACCTCTTCTTCCTGGGCGACCCTGGATCTGTTAACTCACGTCTGTGACTCCATTTCCTCTTTAAATTGCTGATAACTATTTTCATCCCAGTCCTTCTTAACACCGCAGCGGCAGCAGGGAGGGCTAAAACATGCCCAGAAAGGATGCCGTAGGACAAGGAACCTGACTGTCCCTGCAAACCAGATCCAGGCAGCCCCCAGGAGCCCATGGGTGTGCGTCAGCCTCTCCTTGCCTTGTCCCCACGAGGCTGGGAAGACAATGGTTTGGTGAAATTATCTCATGCCACAAGAACTTCTGTGTGCCCCTCCCTGCTTGGGGCAAACATGGCAAACTCTGGAACACATCCGCATGGAGAGGAGGCTCACTCTTGACTAGAGGCTGCATGGAACGGACCCCCTTCTGCTTTCAAACAGCGGCCGTGAGCTGAGCTACTCAAAATCCAACAACACAGGGACACCATGGGGAAGAATTCTGTGAAGGCAACACCCAAATCCAAACCCACAGAAATGGATTAGAACTCAAGATTCCTCACGCCCCATCCTGGGACAGCCGCATTGTACAGCATTTCATCATATAGACTCTGCAGCGTGACTGCTGTAGTTCCTTTCGGTTATGCTGAACACAGAGACCTGGGTTTACACTATGCCCGCTGTCCCAGTGAACTGCTCCTTGTTCATTCAACCCCATAAATTTATTTTTTCTAAAGGTTTATGTATTTATTTATTTGGAAGGCAGAGTGACAGAGAGGGAGAGAAACGGGGCAGGAAGGGGCAGGGAGACACACAGAGAGCTTCCCTCCTCTGGTTCACTCCCTAGATGAAAACAACAGCTAGGGCTGGACCAGGCCAACACCAGGAGCCAGGAACTCCATCAAGATCTCCCACATGTCTGGCAAAGGCCCAACCACTTGGGCCACCTTCTGCTGCCTTCCCAGGTTCATTAGGCAGGAGCTGGGTCAAAAATGGAGGATCCCAGAGTCAACCAGAGTCTGATACAGGATGCAGACAGCACAAACGACCTACTTTTAGTTCTGCAGAACTCATCTCAACGCTCAGCTTCAGGACAGATGCTGGAAACTCTCTTACCCTACCTAGGAAGGCAGTGCAAGGCCTAACTGGGAGATGGCAGCAGTAATAATGATAAACATGAGCACAGACAAATCAATTGAGTTTCTATGTCCCTGTGGGTCCGAAAAGCAGTTCTGGTCTCATACTAATATGCTGAGAATTTCGTATCTTTCACTATATTTCACCCCAAGGAAACTCAACATTTCTACGACAAAACATAATGTTCATGAAATCCCCAAATTAAATACAAACCTTTTCTAAGAAACAAAATTTGTCTTGACCTTCTTGGCAATGGGCTTGATCTTATGAAACACAAACAGCAGACCAAAAGAAGAGAATGGCTTACTGATTGAATTTTTAAGACTGAGAGCATACGGCAAAGGGTCACAAGACAACTGACATAAAACTGAGAACCAGAGAGATCAAATGACTTGCTCATTATTACATGCGATGGGCAACGGCTAGAATCCAAGTGTCCCAGTTATAAGTTCACTGCCTTTTTCCTACCACACTGTGTGCCACTTTAAAAAAAATCTACCAAGTCATGGCTACATTTCTGATAGCTCAGCTGCTAAGTATCAAGATCCTTAGCTGGGGCCAGCACTGTCGTGCAGCGGGTTAAAGCCCTGGCCTGAAGCAGCGGCATTCCATACAGGTTCTGGTTCTAGTCCCAGCTGCTCCTCTTCTGATCCAACTCTCTGCTAGGGCCTGAGAAAGCAGTAGAAGACAGCCCAAGGCCTTGGGCCCCTGAACCCAGGTGGGAGACCCGGAAGAAGCTCCTGGCTCCTGGCTTCAGATTGGCGCAACTCCAGCTATTGTGGCCATCTGGGGAGTGAACCAGTGGATGGAAGACCTGTCTCTCTGTCTCTATGTCTCTCTGTAACTCTGTCTTTCAAATAAATAAAATAAATCTTTAAAAAAAAAAAAAGATCCTCAGCTGTAATCATCCAATCAGTATTTGGGTAAAGGGGACAATAATTTTGACTAAAAAAGCAAAATTATAACTTACTTTAAAAAAAGATGCTTAGAGCACTGTTGATGACTGCCCTGCCTCCTTGGTCAGGCATGACTCTCACTATGGGGCAAATAACACTTTGTGTGAAGAGCTTAACATGGGGACCCCAAGTGGGTGTTAAGAGAGATCTACAAATTGCAAAAACTAAGTGCAACATGTTACATTAATGCACATTTTTCTAAGACAAATGGCCATAATGTTCATCAGATTCTCAAATAGTTCACCTTAAAATAACTAACCGAGCCAGCGCCGCGGCTCACTAGGCTAATCCTCCGCCTAGCAGCGCCGGCACACCGGGTTCTAGTCCCGGTTGGGGCGCCGGATTCTGTCCCGGTTGCCCCTCTTCCAGGCCAGCTCTCTGCTGTGGCCAGGGAGTGCAGTGGAGGATGGCCCAGGTGCTTGGGCCCTGCACCCCATGGGAGACCAGGAAAAGCACCTGGCTCCTGGCTCCTGCCATCGGATCAGCGCAGTGCGCCGGCCGCAGCGCGGCGGCCGCACCGGCCATTGGAGGGTGAACCAACGGCAAAGGAAGACCTTTCTCTCTGTCTCTCTCTCTCTCACTGTCCACTCTGCCTGTCAAAAAAAAAAAAAAATAACCGAATAAAATTATTCACTTTTTCCAAATTTGTAAGGGTTTGTAGTGTCATCCATTTCTCTAACAATGGAAGGATGTTGGTACTGAGGACAAGAACTACCAAGGTGCCCAGCGCTTTGGCGAAACCTCAGATGTGGGGCCTTCTGGCCAAACGCCTGTGCTTTCATATTGTTGGAGCCTTTTCCTTCTCCTTGAGCACTACAACGATGTCTAAGTTTGCAGGGGGGGACCAAGAAAGAAGGCATATGCAGATTCCTGCAGAAATTATGATTCCATGAAAGATTTCGAGGAGATGAAGAACACTGGTATCTTCCAGAGTGCAAAGTGATTTGGGATATAAAGAATTACTTTGGATTCAATTCTGTAAAAGTCTGTCACTGACCTGCATTCCTGAACTATGAAACATGAAATATGTGGGGTAAGGAACAGTTTCTCTTGATAAATAAATAAATACTCTGGAAAAAAGAAGAGTCTGTGCTTTCTGACTGAATCCTTTTAAAAAGTACAATCTTAATAATGCCGCAGACCCTAAACTTGACTCCCTTTAAAAGAAAATCTCCAACGATCAAAGTTTTACCATTGTCCTTTCTCACTTGAAATCCACTTTATGAAACAGAGACTTCTACAAAACTTTAAAGTCAGGTTGATCATATCCAGAATGGTAAGATCCTGAAATATCTAAGCCACTGCTATTAAGCTCTAAGATATAAGGGTCCTCTTTAGTGGAAAGCTGGGTTACTGTACAGCTGAAACCTAACTGCCCATCATAAACAACTTCAATACATTTGAAATAGCAGGGTGGACAGGCTCTCCCACACTGAGGGTCATTTATGAAGCGATCAAAGGCTGTAGTGGGAAAAAGAAGTATGAAGAGGGACAAGGCTTTATAGAATGAATAACTTTTCTCATTCTCAACATTTCTTATGTTCTTTTACAACAAATTGCTTGGCTCTTGAGAACAGACTCATAAAAGAAGTGAAATATATTTTTGTATCCTGGATGTGAACTTTTTTTTTAATATATAAAGTTGTAATGACCCTTTCTAAACAATATGAGCCAACCCTTCAAAAATTTCCATTGTTTCCACGACATAAATTACTTTGTGCATCTATGTCTATCAGCTGAATGCAGAAGGCAAACACATGAAAGGCATCTGAAAGACAACATCTCCTAGGAGTTACGCTTGGAAGCTGGAAAGCCCAGTAATCCCCCTACCTAGATAAATAGAGTTTTCCAAATGACTAGAGGGATCAACAACAGAGCAGGGCCAAGCATTTGAATGTTATAAAGGGGACTCAACACTGGTCCCCGGGGGAGAGAATCCAACATTCAGCTCCTTTGTGGCTGGCCGACCCTTCTAAGACACAGCCCTACCTTGACTGGAAGGGAACCAAAACAAAACAGTATCTTCAAGCAATGCACACACAATCCAAGTGGAATCTCTCCAAGCTCAGAACATTCACAGCTTATTCAGTCCATATGCTATCCACTCCTTCCCTTTAAACAAACAAACCTAGACACAAGGAGCCATTTCTTAGTCACTCAAGATCAAAACCCCTTCTCCCTTAACCTCGAATCATTGGTGACAGTTACTGTGCGTCACCTGTTTGGGGATTATTTTTTTCTTTGTAATAAGAAACTCAGTAGACGCTTTCTCAAAAATGTCTCAGGAGCCTGACTCAACTCGTCTTCTGTTAGTGGCAAACACAAGGCATATGATCTGACCTTGCACTGAGTTCCCGAAAGCAGGATTTAGGGAAGCTGACAATAGCTCAATTGGGTGATGATCAATCACAGACAACAGTATTGTGGGAGAGAAGAGAAATCACACAGAGCATGTTTCTCGTGGAGAAAATAAGCTTTTGAAGTAGAGCAGATGACCTGCACTATGTTAGCCGAAACTCCTGCTTTCAGAGTGGGAATGATATAACACGCTGTGGTCAGAAAGGCCATAGGTCAAATCCCACTTGGGCTAACAGACTCTCTGCAACACACTCAAACTGAGATCGAGCCACATTCTTTGTAAACTGGTATGGTCAAAGCAGTAATACCTAACTCTCAGGGTTGTTGAGATTACTAAGCAAGATAACTGAATGTAAAGTACTGAACACAGCACCCAGCACATACTGAGCACTCAGTGCACCTTAGTTTAGTTATTGCTATCATTGCATTTTGCATTTTTATACAAGGTTTATTTATTTATTTATTTGAAAGGTGGGGTTACAGAGAGAGAAGGAGAGGCAGAGAGAGAGAGAGAGAGAGAGAGAGAGAGAGATCTTCCATCTGCTGGTTCACTCCCAAAACGGCCACAACAGCCAGGGCTGAGCCAGGCCAAAGCCAGGCGCTTCTTCTGGGTCTCCCACTTGGGTGGCAGGGGCCCAAGCATTTGGGCCATCCTCTGCTGCTTTTCCCAGGATCGTTAGCAGGGAGCTGGATCAGAAGTGGAGCAGCCAGGACACAAACCGGAGCTCTTATGGGATGCCGATGTCACAGGCTGAGGCTTCACCCTCTGGGCCACACACCAGCCTCTACTGCTGCATTTTTACTGGCCAAAATCAAGGAATGGAAAGCGAGACCCAGATGTTTCTTTGTTTGCCTATGCCTGTAATTCTATTCTTGTATACAGAAATTCCCTTATTTATGCCTTCATTTCTTCCAGGAAACAAAAAACTCCTTCCCCTAGGAGGCATTAGAACCACAGAGAACATTCTGAGAGTGCCCATTATTCCCACCACTTTCCCAAGAAGTGGAGTGTTCTGAACGCTTTCACTCTTTGCTCCAATCGTCCATTGTGGTTCCCCAGGGGTCAAATGAACTTAGAACAAAATCAGCGTCCCTGCTGCCTAACTTTAATAAGAGGAGTCGGAATTCCCAGGCCAAAGATGTCTCTTTGAGCAGCTCCAGGGCCTGGCAAGCCAACAGGCAGGAAAGAGCAGCCATTCATGGCACAAATAAGTGATTTGCATTTCCAAGGATGTGGGGAAACATATTAGTTATAATTAGCAAACACGCAGTCCCCGTGACAGCTCCACTTTACACACCCCTGAATGTCTGACAAGGAAAGGTCATGTTTTGTAAAATCCTCAAAAGGTCATTCAATAACAAATCACATGAATGAAATCGCAAGAGTTCAGGGAGGTTAACAGAAACACCACAGGCAGCAAAGTGCGTTTTCAAGGTAAACAAGGGAAGCGGGAGAGCAGCCTGGGCGCCGCTTGGGAAGCGAGAAGCGCAGGCAGTCTCTAATTTACCCAACACTGTAATTTCAGGACGCTGGCTCGGTGCTTGGCGGCTTCACACTGAACGTTATTTCTCATGGTCAGTGCACGTGCAGGATTAGCAGAGAGCAGCCCAGCAACGCTGCAGTGGCTCTTCCAAGGCTTAGCTCCACCTTAGGCCAGACTTTCCTGAACAGATAGATGGCTGCGCACCTGCCAGACGCACCCCACCCCGGGGGCCCCCAGGCCCATACCCTCCTTGCCTGGATCTGGGAGCCTGAGGCCCACAGGCCTTTGCTTCTGGCATTCTGACCTGCTCATGACCTCCCTCTTCCCAGGTCTATTTTCTTCCTCCTCCTCGAGGAGAGCCAGCAGCACACGTCTCGGAGTCAGGAATAACAAAGGCTTGTTTATATAGGGTGATTTAGCTGCAGGATCAGCCTGGAGAGGAGGAGGATGCATCGGAGCCACAGGTCAAAAGCGCAATTCAGGGCCAGCAGGTTGAAGGCAGGGCTCCCCAGGGCACAGGGCCAGAGGGGCTGCCTGCCTGCCCTCCAGGAAGCACAGCCAAGGCCAGGGGAGTGGTAGCGCCCTTGTCCAAGTAGGGAGATCCCTCACACTGGGCTTTGGTGCACAGACGAAGAACGAAGAACGCTGAGAAAGACGATGCCCCAGGCTGCTTCCAGGTGGTCAGGCTGCAGAGAGCCCAGGCTCCCCGCTAGGCAGAGTCACCGCCCCTCCCTGAGCCCCTGGAAAAGGGCGCACAGATCTGCTGCCCGACTTGCTCCAGGACCTTAAGCAGATCAGTTTTACCTGTGAGGCCTCGGTTTTCCCAGTTATAAAATGGGCAAATACTCCTCCTTATTGCTTATCTCCACGGGTAAGGTAAGGAGAAAACCTAAAGAAAGCCACATGGTACTGGACACAGAGGAAGGGTTCGGGGGGAGGGGGGGAGAAGGCCTGCCTCTCATCTCCACCTGTGTGTCTGTCTTCCTCCCTGCTCAGATCTTGGGGAGACACCATACTCTGTGGGCCTGCTCTCCCCAGCATGGCAGCTGCCAGGGCTGTTTCACCCTGAGCCCTAACTCTAACAAAGACGGCCTATGATTGAAACTTCCGTTTTGCAGCCACAGCAGCCACATTTCTGCAGGGCCCAAGAGCTGCACCCTGGGCAGCACAGATGCAGACCTCGCCATCAGCTCAGAAGCTTCTGCCGACGGTCCAGCTTAGCCCTCCCGCCAACATGCCATCTTCTCCGTAGCCACCCATGTCACCTGGGCCTCCTGCCTTCCCCACTCGCCGTGCCACCACGCTCCTGACGCAGCCCTGACGGATGGCTCTGAGCACGTCCCTGTCACCTTTACAATCACCTGCCGACCACGGAGTCGGGGACCGCACTGGCAACCAGAGGATGAGAATGACGGTCAGAACCGGGACACCTCACTTTGTCTTTCTTGCCAACTATTTTAGCTTATTTGCCACGAGCACAGGGTATAATTAATATCACACAGGAGCCAGCATTGTCATTTTTCAAATCATTTCCCTGGAAATGTTCTACACCTCTTAATGGCCCTGCTAATGCTGTAGCTGTCAGGTTTTGGACAGCTGCACTTTTACAAGACAAACTCTGTAGCGCCAGGAGACTCTCTGCAGACTCTGCAGCTCAGGGGCTCAGAGGCCGTGAGCGCCAGCCGGCAACGGCGACGTGGAAATCTTTGATTAATTTTTTTAACCTCTTGGTGTGGACTGCTCCCCAGGTGTCACCTTCCCGGCTTCCCTCCCCAGTCACCTCTCTCCTTTCGGCCTCCTTCCATCGCCCACCCACCGCCACCTCCTCTCTTGCATGCCACCTGATGGCCAGGGGCTGCACGCAATTGGCTGAAATACTGGCACTGGTTAAAGCCAGGACACTGTCCAGAGGCTTCAACAACTGGACAAAAGCCAGGCCTCTTCGCTGAATGCCACACACTGAGAAAGCAGGGTCCTTCCTGCCTATTTAATTTTACTTTACAGAAATAAGCATCCCCCTAACTTCTTAGGAAAAGGTTTGAATTTTTCTACGCAATGGGTATGTATGGGAACCAGGGAAGGAAGAAGACAACATACAAGGAGTGATCCAAGGGTTCTCCAGAAAGTGTGTGGGAAAATATTATTAGAACATGGAGGGGCTGATGCAAAACACTGTGGGATCTGCGCCGAGATTCTTTTTACAATCCACGCTTTTCTGTCAACTTTCTGACAAGCCCCTCATATGCACAGATTCCACTTTTTTCTTTGACACTAACTAAATTTACATTTTAACTATTTTCCGAAGTACCCTTGAATCTGAAGGTCCCAGGGCCAGGCCAGCAAGGACAACCTGAACCACAGCCATCACTTACTTGAGGGACACAAAAGGAAGATGCTTTCCATTGAAACAGAAAAATCCCCCACGCTGCGTTTGGTAAGAACAGAGCATTCTGCCGATGCTTCTCATGGGCTTACATTTTTTTTCTTTAAATAACAGGTTTCAAGTAGAAGAAGGAGATGCTTGAGCTGAATGTCTTAGGTAGCTCTGCCCAGAAAGCGCACACGGCACCGTGCACCACCACCCAGCAAAGCCCTCCCTGCTGGGACCTCCTGTCTCAGAAGGGAGGCTCTGGCCAGGCCTGGGGACACGGCTGTTTTTCCGCTCAACAGCAGTGCCAACTCACTGCCCCTTTAACACGGTGTTTATTTGTGATCCGCAGCCCAGGGAGAGACGAGCACTCCACTTCCTCTCACGCTGCGTCTGCAAAACGCTCCACAAAGTTGGGCTCATCAGTGAAGCAGCGGGTCCCTGGGCTGAAACCAGCCAGGCCAGAAAAGTGACATGAACAGGATGCTGCTAAACATGCACAATTCGAAAATACACACTGTATTCTCTTCTGCATGATTTGCTGCCATTTAAGAGACAATAAACAGCAACTTTAGATTGCTAACAACATGTCATTTAAGGTTTGCTGTTGCTCAACATCAAGAAAAATCAATGCCGGCTCTACGGGGGCAGCAAACCCCGAGAACTGAGCTCCATTTCAGGTCTGTTTGAACTCATTTCCTTTCTCCATGGTTGCCCCCTTGTACTCCCCCTCAGGCGTCCCCTCTCAGCAGGCTGACAGCTTGACACATTGACAGCTCGCACTGAATGACAACTGATTTGTACAAATTTCAAGCCTTATAAATCTACCTGTCACAACAACAACATAAAAGCGCCCAGGCCCAGCAGGTAATTCAGAAAAAGCTTCCCTTGACAGCACTTTCTGAAAAGCAATGGCGTGCCTCCTGCCAAAAAATTCCAACTATCATCCTTGTATAACTTTGAATAAAAATCCAGGGCCCATTTTCTTGCCAACAGGCTACCAATCGTCTTATTTAAAGATTAAAAAGAGCGCACGGGAGAGAGGGGGGCAAAACATCCACACAATTTCATTTTCTGCGGATATAGAAGTCGCACCACCTGCTACTCCACGATTACCACACCGTTTTTCCCTCCAGTGCTCCGAAGGAGTAAATGAGGGAGGCTTTTTACGGTATTTAAACAATATCCCAGATTGCAGGGGCTGCGCCGCCCACTCCCCTCCTGGCTCACCTGGGCCCCGGGGTGGTTTTCACTGCTTGGGAGCCCGGGGAGGCATGGGTCCAAGGCCATTGGTCCCTGTCCCAACTACCCCAAGGTTTCTGAAAACAAAAGCCCTTTATGGGTCTGTAGCCTTACCTTCTTGTGAAAATGATCAGACTGGGGGAACGTAAGCCCTCATCAAACACCCACTCCATTCCAGCCATTATTTCACCACTGCCTCCTCGCCGTCCAAGAACTACTGAGGCAGGGAGCTTGCACTTGCATTCGGTTTTTAGGTCTGATTTTATAATTAGGTGGGACAATGAAGGAAAAAAATCTAGGACAACAAGGAGCGTGGTGCTCAAAGACAGAACCTAAGTCCCTGAGAACTTAAACAAGGAAGAGCAGAGAATAAACACTTTCCCTTTTCCTCGGCGGTGGAAGTGCTTCCTCTGAGGAAGGGGCAGCTGGGAGCCGCTGATGTCATCTCTCAGGGACCTCGCGATAGGCTCACAGATGGCAACAATGAACTTGGTTTTTACCTTTGAGGGTTGGCTGTATGTACGTGTTGAATGGGGATGCTGCCACACAGACTCCCCAGAGAAAAGCATGGGACCCTGGATGAGGGCAAAGCGGGTGGCCAGTGAAGCACCCTGCCACAGTGCAGCCACCGCCTCTGTCCGCCAGTGGACAGTACAGAGCGCGGGTGCCGGGGCTAACTGCCCGACTTTTCATTTAGGAGCTGCGTGGCTTTGGCCAAATTCTGCTGATAACCTGTGTGCTTTCGCGTCAGCAGCTGTAAAGCAGGGGTCACACGTACATGTACTTTGAAGGGGGGGGGATTAAATGCCTGTAAAAAATGCAGTCCATGGTAAACACTGCTCATCCATTCATTCATAGGGCTACAGGTGCACACCCCTAAACACACACACATAAAACACAAGGACAAGTGCTACACAGAACAAACTCTCCCATCACACTATCAGTATCAGTACTCTCTTCAAGGTTCCAGATACACAATCATCCCTTGGGATCCAAAGTAAAACTGTCTTGGGAACCACCCTCCCACCAGCACCCCCTACCCCCACCACACACACCCACACAGCTACCAAAATCTGCAAAGGCGCCCATCTCTTGTCTAAAATGTTGCTGTATATGTGTCTAGCTTAAGCACATCCTTCTGAAACCTTTAACCCACTTCTAGATTACTTGTAATACCTAACACAACGTAACTATCTATATAAATAGCTGTTACACCGCACTGTTTAGCAAGCAACAATAAGAGAAGTCCACACATGTTCAGAGTAGAAGTAATTTATTTTTCAAATATTTTTAACCTGTGGTTAGTCGCATCCAGAGATGGAGAGGCTGTGGATACCAGGGGCCGACTATAATTACTTTTCTCCCATGGAGTGCAAGCTTGCAGCATAATAAAAAGGGTGGAGGAAAGGAAAGGAATAATGGTGCACATGCTACAACCTACTTGGTTAAAATACATAGAAAAGAGATCTTTGTGGCCACCCTAAACTTCTTTCCTATCCTATCTTTTGTAAGCGTCTTTACCAACACTTTTCAACTTGCTTATTCATTAGCTCATGACTAATGAAACCATCCAGGGTGTGATAGAAAATACTTATATAAATTTGGAAGCACATAATTTTCACTGTCTTCATACTATTTGTCACTCAGAAGTACTATAAATTATGAGGACTACAAGGGAGGAAATGATATACTTACATAATATATACACCAATATGTGAACACCCATAAATACTGAGAGAAAAACAGAATACTATGGCACACAATAAAGCTTATATCAGTATTAGCTGCTAACTGGAGATTTTGATTAGAGAACAGAATAGGATGTCATGATTTGCCATAAAACCCACTGGCAACATAAATTGAACCCTAAAATATAACTGATATTAGAATTACCCAAGTTATATGAACTGAGTTCCACCTTGTAATATTCTTGCTATTAAATTTCTCAGGTTAGTTACCATCAAGACCAATCCATGGGGGCCAGCACGTGGCTCACTTGGTTAATCCTCCGCCTGCGGTGCTGGCATCCCATACGGGCACCGAGTTCTAGTCCCAGTGGCTCCTCTTCCAGTCCAGCTCTCTGCTATGGCCTGGGAAAGCAGTGGAGGATGGCCCAGGTACTTGGGCCCCTGCACCCACATGGGAGACCAGGAAGAAGAACCTGGCTCCTGGCTTCAGATCGGTGCAGCTCTGGCTGTCATGGCCATTTGAGGAGTGAACCAAGGGAAAGAAGACCTTTCTCTCTGTCTCTCTCTCTCTCTCTGTCTGTAATTCTATCTATCAAGCAAACAAACGAACAAAAAAGACCAATCCATGAGCTAACTGAACTTCAGCTATCACCAGGGAACGACATTCAGCAAATTCATCATTTCATATTTGTCTGATCAAGAGCAACTGCTTTGATCTGGGGCCACGAGTAAATAAAATGCAGTTTGATTTTCACAAGCACGCTTGAACCTCCAAAGATCTGTATTTCACACTAAAAAACTGAAACGAAATTTTCATGTAATAAAAAAACTGATAAGATACAAACTAAAACAACTGCACAGCAAATCTCTAGAATGAGGTGAAGACACACAATTCCCTATAAGATTGACAGGAAAATGATGATGATTCACGCTGGCCAAACCAGCCTTCTTTCTCATCTTTCATGAGAGCGTGGTAAACACCTAAGAACAGATGAGGTATGATCAAGTTCATCCTCAAGCCAATTCTACCCGAAGTAAATGGAATTGAACTTCTGTTAGCTCTTCTCAACAGCATGTGTTTGGCCTAACAAAATGATAAATCATATTTTTGTTAACTATTGTCTCCATAACATCAATCACAAAGATATAACAAATGCGGTCTCACATATGCCGGGATCCCCCCTACTATGACCAATTAAGTACCAAATCACTCAACAGAGAACTTCCGGGCTGACAGAGGTATTATCAAGTACAAAGTCCAGTGCCGGCCAGTTAAGTCTCACATCAGCCCACTGAGAGTTTGCTCAGCACAAAATAGGCAGGAAATCTGCAGCTGCAAAATACAGGCTGTCTTATGTGTGTCTGAAGTTAACGTGTGTGTGTGTGTGTGTGTGTGTGTGTTGAAACTACTTATTTCTAAAGAAGAAGGAACAGTGCTTTCAAACACACTGGACACTGGTGCCCAGAAGGTCTCCATTCCCCCACCTCCCTACCCACATAGAGGCCCCTCCGGGAGCTACTTCTTTCTCCATCACAGCAAAGGCCAAGGAATGTGGTCTACCTAGTGGCCATTCATCCATGGAGGCCAAGAGCCTTCAAATCAAAAGTGCTATTTCCGTGTGGCCTAGAATATACCAATAGTGGCCACTCACTGAGAAAACTGCTGGGTCTCTGGATTCCCCAGCCACACAAGCTCCCTCTGGTTCACAACCACCTCCCTTCTCACAGCTTCCGTACGAACCTTCTGTGTTAGCCAACAACAGGTACCCCTGCAGCAACCCAACTCCACGTCTTCAGCCCTTTGACCAATACCACTTTGAGAAGACCAGCTGGGTTTCTACTGCCTATGGATCTCTGTCTACATGCACAGGCACACACAAAAAAGCAACTTCACTCAGCTGCCACCAAAAAACAACAGCTCAAAAGACACTGTCCTACCAAGTGAGATGAATGAAAATCACATGGCCCTTAGTCCCCACGCAAGGCTGAGAATCCCCCGTGGCCTCCTCAACTCCAAAGCGACACACCTGAGGCCATAAGCCACTCCTTCAGGCCCCACCGTCCCAGGTTAAAGGCCACCAAGAATCCAGGTGTGGGTTGTCTGGCACCCGTCAGGGGCAAGATGTGAGAAGGGACCAGGAAATAGGGAATAACCAATCCCCACTTGCTCTGGCTGGACCTTCCACGGAATCGGTACATTTTCGCCACTTAGGACCTTCGGTGTTATTTGTAACTGTCAGAGGAAGGAAAATCTGTAATTGTTAAGGGGGATGAAGCCTGTGCAAATTCCTTCTCGTGCAAAGCGAACAGTCAATCACTTTTATAAGGACAGCAACAACTGAAACTATCCATTCGTAGACTTTCCTTTAGTCAACAATATTACCTTTAGTAATCTGGGGAATGTGCATCCATAAATTACAGAAAGTGTTATTGCATTGCTGAATAAACACCAACATTTCCATCAGCAGCAGCAGTGGCAGCCCCACAAAGGTATAACAAACAGACTCAATCATTTTCTTGTCAAGCTTAGCAATGACTGCAGAGTTTACTGCTGGAGATAATGTTGCTTTCCTCAGCATTGTGTGCCAAACTGCAAACTGCTTATTAAAACAAAACCTCTTTTTCGGAGCAGCATGAGTTGGATAATCACTTATTGCACTCAAGAAAAAACAGGTTTGGTGCCCAGAGGAGGTGAACAATGAGGCATATGTGTTAACATTTGGTTGGTAAAAACTGGTTAAAAAATAAATTCTCCAGCGCTGGGGTGGAGGTGGGAAGGAGTTGACTTATTCACATCTCTGCACCCAGGTTGACTGTTTTCCTTATGACATCATTCGGTTTTCTGACAATCTGTTCCAAAGGGCTGAACGTGCAGGGAGCTGGGAAGTTTAGGTATGGCGGTGCGAAGGGAGGAAGATGATGGCAGGAAACCAGAAATGGCAAGGCACCCGGCCAGTCTCCGTGCAGAGGAATCCCAGGAAGAAGTGACACTGCAGGGGGAGGAGAGAGGCCGCAAGAGGACAGCAGGGAGGTGACGGAACCTGAAGCCGCTGGCGTCTGGGACTCCACTGTTTCTGCAAGACAGCTCTGTGATGATGCTGTGAAGAAGCCGCTTCACACAACCCAGCCAGCGTTAGTGCTGGAAAGCCCTCCGCCACTCTCCGAGCTGCAGACAGACTGACAGCCATCTTCCCAACCTGAGGATCGGAGAGGCTGGGGCAGACCCCAGAGGGTGCCCTGTGGGGAGCTCCAAGAGCTGCCCCGACTCCCCCTCCTGGTTTTGATCTTCTCCCACTCCTTGCAGACAAATTAATACCAAAGGAGGCGGGCCTTCTGCCCTGGGCGGCCCTGCCTCCACGCTGCCCGACAGCCCCATGGTCCCAGGCGTCAGCTGCACAGGAGGAAGCCCTGTGCTTGGACATTGCTATAAACAGGAAATGAGACTCTGAAGGCCGTATTATTACTTTGGGCAACATATGAGGTTTGACTCCTATCACTGCTGCAAAGTTAAGTGGAAAACAAAGGAAAGCATCACCCGTGTAGACTAGACAGGCAACTCCAGTAACTGTCATTCAATTTCGGCCAGGCTGGGGGCAGGGATTTCCAACACCAGCCAGCACCCACAGCCCTGCAAGGTCTGGTGAGCCCCAAGCTGTGTTCCTGTTCCCTGCTAGAATCGTAAAGAACCTGGCAGGCACATGGTCAAGCCACCACTCGAGACACTGCATCCCATGGTGAAGACGCTGACCTCAAGTCCTGGCTCTGCTCCTGATTCCAGCTTCCCACTGACGCACACCCTGGGGGGCAGCACTGACAGCTCAAGTAGCTGGGTCCCTGCCACCCCCATGGGGGACCTGGACCAAGCTCCCAGCTCCGGGCTTCAGCCTGGCTCAGCCCAGTGTTTGGAGGGTGAACCAGCAGAGGGGAATGCTCTCGCTCCCATTCATTCTCTCCCCCTTCTCAAATTAACAGGATGTATTAATTAAAAATTAAACCTACAACACTGAAGACCCTGCCAGCCTGACTCATTCCTCGTTGCTACCTATAGGCCTAAAGCAATGTCATTCCTTCCACCTGTTGCTCCTGGTTCCTTGTCTGCCTGGTTCATTATTTACATGCTTAGCCACGTCCACAGAGGAAGGCCACGACTGGGCACCCAAGCAAATTTGGCCCGTGTTCTGCTGTCCCATCTCCTTGTTCGGCCCTCTTGTCACCCTTCTTTGCCTCATTACCTCACTTTAGACTGTATCATGCGTGAATTTATTGATGGTTTATTAGCTGTCCCCTCTACCAGGAGGTAAACTCCATGAAGGCAAAGATATTATCTTCTTTGGAGAAATACCCCCAGCACCTAGGATTTTACCTGGCACTATAAATAACTGATATATAACTTTAAAAATATCACATGTTTTAAAAGAAAATGTCCTGGGGCCGGCATTGTGGCTCAGCAGGTTAAGCTACCCTCTGTGACCCTGGCATCCCATAAGGGCGCCAGTTCAAGTCCCAGCTGCTCCACTTCCAGTCCAGCTCCCTGCTTCTGGCCTGAGAAAGCAGCAGAGGACGGCCCAAGAATTTGGGCCCCTGCACCCATGTGGGAGACCCAGATGAAGCTCCTGGCTCCTGGCTTCGGCCTGGCCCAGCCCTGGCCATTGCAGCCATTTGGGGAGTGAACCAGAGGATGGAAGAGCTCACGCTGTCTCCCCCAGCCCCTCTCTGTAATTTTGACTTTCAAATAAATACATTTTTTAAAAAAGAAGAAGAAATGTCTTTGTGGGCATAAATCAGAGGCCTCCGTCAGGCGGAATCACTGTTTCTGAGTGTCGACTATGAGTCTTCATTATGGAGGAACTGCGGGGAATCTAAAAATGAGGACAAGTTTATTTTCAGATCTCCAGGAACACGCAGGTCTACATGACTGCCCTCATCATGAGGGCAAGACATGACATTTTGGTTGCATTTGATTAAATTGCAAAGATGGTGGAAATTGCCCATGGCCTAGGTAAGAGATTCTCAGGAAGGAGTTAGAAAACCTGGATGTCAGACTGCCTCTGTGCCAGAGATATAAACGGGAGTGCATCAGTCACTAGGGACACATTTTTTCCTCTCAAGTGAGGATACAAAAGCTTGCCCCATGTTCTTAATGCCATTTTTAACATGCAGTTTTTGACACAAAAATAGAACAAAAAATAATACACCTATAATATCCATATATCCACGTTTTATCGAGGCTTAACATGTCAACTCATATTGGTATTAGAATGTGTTTTAGGAAACAAAATAACAGAATAAAACAACTGCCCATTTTATTTTAAGGATTAGATACATCTGGTGTCTTAAACATATGTAAAGTCACTATTAAATGCCACATATTATCATAGCTTCCACCTTCCAAAGCTGTCATTAATTCTCACCTCTTCTGCCACGGGCATTTTAATTCCCTCTTCATTCCTCTTCTACACCCCTTACTGTGATTCTTTTCATTCATTTTTTCTCATCTCCTGCCTGACTACCAATTACTTTCAACACTGGGCCAGATGACATCATATAATAAAATAAATTTCAAAAACAAAACCATTAAAGTACTAGAAGAAAATCAGAGAAGAGAGAAAACCAAAAGCCATAATATAGAAAATGACAAATCCAACTGATTAAGCATTACACAAAGTTAAAAATCAGCTTTATACAAAGTAAAAAATCTGCCAGACATACTAGAAAACAAAGCAAATAAATAAAAATCCACCAAAATCAGGAAACTACCAAAAAAGATGGGAAAAAAAAATGGAACGCTATCACAAAAAAAAAAAAGACTAGTTACATCTACACAGTACACACACATGCAAAGTTACACTAGCGCACACACGGGGGATGCAAAAAATAACCAATAAAAAGAGACAAAACCCAATAGAAAAATGAGCAAAAGAGAAAATCACACAGTTCACAAAAAAGGAAAGACAAATGTCTATCACATATATTAAAATAGGATGCTTAATCTCATTCATGGTAAGAAAAATGCAAATTATAACATTAAGAAACCATTTTTTAACCTACCATATTGGCATGAATCCAAAACCTTAATAACATGGTCTGTTGGTGAAGCTGTGGGAAAACAGGCAAGGCTCTAACATTGCTGTTGAGAGTATAAATTAGCTCAGCTACTGAGGAATATAACTTGGCAACGGCTGTCAAAATTAGAAATGCATGTGTCCCTTGACCCAGTAAGTGTATGTCTGGGAATCTGTCCTAGAGATACACTTGCAAATATTCCAAAATGACCACTGAAGGTCATTCATGAAGCTCAGGAATAGCGAAAGAGGAAGACAAGCATAAAGTCCATCCATAGCAGATTGAAAGACTAAATATGATAAATCTATACAATGGAATAATATGTACCTGTAACAATTTAGCAAGAAAGCTCTTCATGTACTGAAATGGCAAGGTAATTTTATTATGTGAAAAAGCAAGTAGCAAAATACTGTGAAAAGAATGCTGTTTTGTACACACAGGAAAAAATACTTAAACCCTTAAATATATGAGGATTCTATTATATATGCCTGTAAAATATCTGATGTGCAAAAACATACACTTAATTGTATTTTATATTACAGACTTCGTGTCTATTTATTTCATATAGATTTAATTTCTATTTTTAATTATATATTTAATTTGCTTATGGATAGAGAGTTTGGAAACACTGAAAAAATGCAAAAAAAATGAGTATTGGCTACCTTTTGGGGTTGCTATGGGAATCAGGGAACAGAATGGGGTGCGAGGAACTTCCTAACTCTGTTCTCTCTCCATTTTTTAAATTAAATGAGGGTATTACTCATTCAAAAATTGAAACCGACTATAAACAAAGAAACCTCCACTGAACAAAGTACTAGACTATTTTAGAAGTAAAAAAGCAAAGCTGGGTGAGACCTGTATACCCTAAATAAGGGAAAGAAGGCCCCGCGTGGGAAGGAGCTCACACGGGCTGGGTGGGGAAGCTTTTATGCATCTAGGCCTCACTGACTGACGGACACCACCTGCAACACACACAGCTCAGCACGGTTTTGACCAAAGCACAACAGCCTTCGTTAGTGTTTTTTCCTGCACCAGCTGGACGTCATGGTGCACACTGCCTGGGTGCTCTCTGCTCCTGTCCCCCTCAGCGTCTTGCTCAGCCCCCTTCTCCCGGCCCCGGTGCTCTTCCTACCCAGCAGACGAACCCGCTCATGTCACACTTTCTAAGTGCTACAGCTCGCTCTTAACCCCAGTCTTCCTTCTCTCACATCTTGCCGGGATCACAGCAAGCTGCCAGGGCAGTCACATGGTGTGACCTTGAGGTAATCAGCGAACAAAAGGAAGGATCAAAGGGGAACAGTGTCCAGTTGCACTAAGAAAACACAGCGAGGATCTGTGATCATTTGTCTTTATCTAGCACCCAGCCGTGCAAAACGTGGCCTTGGAAACATGAATTTAGGGGTATAAGAGAGACAACCACCCTGTACTGCCTCTTCTAGGGTTCCAGGCTCTGCCCACAGCCCTGAAGGAGTGAGCCTGAAGCAATCAATCATTCCCCCTCCCAACCTTGGCTGACGGGACCAGGGACAGATGGACACTCAGCAGAGGGGCAGCAACATCTCACAGGAGAAAGGTCTTTTAACCCTCCCATCCAGCCTGCCACAGTACCCTGTGATTCCAATTCTGCTACTCAAAGTTACTGATCCTACAGGCAGGCATTTGGTGCGGCAGTATAGACACTCCCATGCCACACTAGCACACCTGCTGCCCTGGCTCTGCTGAGACTCCAGCTTCCTGCCAGTGCACAGCCTGGGTAGCAGCAGGCTTTGGTTCTTTAGTGGCTCTAATGGCGTACCACAGCCTTAGTTACTGCAGCTCTCAGAAAACCATCGACGACAACTTTCAGATGCCAATGAAATAGCACTCATGTGTTTATTTTACAACATACACTTTAAAAAAAAAGATGTATGTGTTTATTTGAAAGGCAGAGTTACAAGGAGAGAAAAGGAGAGAGATAAAGAGATAGATAGAGAGAGAGATTTTTATTGATTCCTTCTGCTGGTTCACTCCCCAAAAGGCCATGCCAGCCCAAACTGGGCCAGGAGCAGCAGCTTCTGCTGGGTCTCCCCCATTGGTGCAGGCGCCCAAGCACTTGGGCCATCTTCTACTGCTCCTCCAGGTGCTTTAGCAGGCAGCTGGATCTTAGGTGAAGCAGCCGGGACTCAAACCAGCGCCCGTAAGGGATGTCATTGCTGCATGCCACGGCTTTAATCCACTACACCCCAGCGCCAGCCCTGAACAAGATTTTATAACAGGTGAAAAATAAATATTGGCTTATATCACACCAGAAACAAAAGCAACTCAAAAAGGATTAAAAGATTAGAGACTTAAACACGAGACCTAGAACTGTCAAAGTCCAGGAAGAAAACGTAAGGGAAAACCTTTTGGCAGTGGTCTTGGCAATAACTTGGACATGATACCAAAAGCACAGGCAAAGAAAGCAAAATTCAGTGGAACTACAGCAAACCGAAAACCTGCACAGCCAAGAAGACAACTGACGGCGAGAAGACAACTGACGGCGAGAAGGCAACTGACGGCGAGAAGGCAACCTAGAGAATGGCAGGAAACGCTTGCAAACCACACATACGATGAGGCATTAACCTGGAAAATATGTGAGGAATGCCTACAACTCAGTAATGCAAAACAACAAACAGATAACCTGGTTACAAAATGGGCAGGCTTGAATGGACATGTCTCCAAAAACGACACATAAATGACCAGTGAAAAAACTCTCACGATTACTCATCAAAGAAACGCAAATCAAAACTGCCTGTTAGATAGCTATCATCAAAAAACAAAGGACAAGTGTCAGTAAGAATGCAGGGAAACTGGAATGCTTGCATGCCGTGAGTGAGAATGCCAAAACTGCGCAGCTGCAGCTGCTATGGCAAACAGCATGGACAGTCCTCAAAAAAACACCAAAAACAGAACTACCAACTTCTGGGTATTTATCCAGAAGACCTGAATCCAGCATCCTGAAGAGATACCAGCACTCTAACGTTCATTACCGTGCTATTCCAAGCCAAGCTGTGGAAGTAACCTGAACATCTATCAACAGATGAACACATATGAAAATGTGGAACCTAACAGAATGCTAGTCAGAGAACAGAAGTGGCCAGGGTCTGGGGAGAAAGGGAAATGAGGCGTTGACTAGTCAATGGGCACGAAGTCCCAGTTAGGCAAGATGAGTAATTTCTAGAGCGTGCTGTACAGCACTGCACCTGTAGTCAGCAGTAACGTATTGTCCATATGTAAGTTTGTTGCAAGGCTAGATCTCATGTTTGCTCTCACAATAAAACAAAATTTAATAAATAAATATAGTCAAGTATGTAACACAACTGGAACTTTCATAGTCTGTTGCTGAAAGTACAAATTGGCACAACCACGTCTCACAACCATTAGGCATTATCCACTAACACTGAATATATTCACACGCTATGATCCAGAAATTCCATTCCAGGTATGGATTCGACAGAGATGGGAATCTGCACTCACTTTCACAGCAGCACTATTCACACCTGCCGAAAACCACAAACAACCCAAACGTCCATCAACAGAACAAAAGCCTTTTAAAATCTGGCATATCCAAACACCGGAAGAAAGCCCATAGTGAAGTCATGAGAAAGCATGAACAACCTGGATGAATCTCAAGGACACAACACTGAGCAAGAGAAGAAAGCACGCGGGGGAGGGGTCTGCGCAAAGGTCACAGCACACGTTCATCATGAAAAAGATCTGCATGGATTTCAATCTTCTTGCACCAAAATAAGCCTATCTTTTAATTCCATTTGTCCAGAAACTTTCTGAAGCCCCCTGATAGATGCTGAGCGTCAAACTGTATGATTTCATTTACATAAAATTTTCCAAGAGGTAAACTTCATCTCTGCTGGGGCCAGTGCTGTGCACCGCAGGTTAAGCTGCTGCCTGTAGCTCAGGCATCACTTCAGGGTGCCCCCTTAGAGTTCTGGTGGCTCCACTTCCAATGCAGCTCCCTGCTAACATGCCTGGGAAAGTAGCAGAAGATGGCCCAAGAACTTGGGCCCACGGAACCATGTAGGAGACCCAGAACAATCTCCTGGCTCCTGGTTTTGGCCTGACCCAGCCACAGCTGGAGTGAACCAGCAGAGGGAAGGTTTCTCTATCTCTACCTCTTTCAAATAAATAAACAAATCTTTAGAAAAAAAAAAAAAAAAGGTAATGTCTGCTGTTAGAGATTAGAGACAGGACAGGGGTCAGTTACCCTTTGTGGGAGAAAGGGCAGAAGTGGTGACTAGGACCCCCCTCCCCCATTCTGGGTGTTCTACATCCTGGTCTGAATGTTTCTGACACTGTTGTGTTCACTATGTGACAATCAATCAAGCTCGACACAGGATTTGTACACATTTTGTACGTATGCTGTATGTCCACAAAAACGTTTACTTTCAAATACTTGGGGGAAAAGTGTTTTCAATTAGTTCTCAAAGCATCAAATACCTGAACTACTGCCCCAAAGCTAGAGGGACTCTTAATTCCTATCATTAGTTCCTGACATGTCCAAATGCCTCTTTGGCTACTTGTTAATAATGGAATCCAAAGGCACTAATCTCATTATCGCCTGTCAGCAGCACTGTCACAATGCTGTTGGCCATTAGTTGCCTGCTGCTACAGTCAGTCAGTGACTTGCAGAGCACCCAAAAAGGAGACTCAACCTACTGGCAGCTCAGTTTCCCTGCTGTCCCACTCACCCCTCACCAACCCAATGCAGACGCCTCCGCAGCCCAGACTCCACGCCACTTCCTCCAAGGGCCACCCCCAACTTCTGTAGACGCATCACACTCCCATTCTTTCAGCAATCATGCATTTATTTGCCCTCTCATCCACGGAAACAGTGACTAAGCACCCTCCATGTGCCCAACCTACAAAAAGGAATACAGCCTCAAACCTTGCATGGAGGTGCTCCTGGTACAATCTGGAAAACAGACACTAAAATGGAATGAAGATGATAGACACGGACACGGGAAGCAGCAGGATCACAGGAGAGGGACTCATAAGCCAGATCTGAGTTTTCTATTTATTTATTTATTTGGAGTAGAGTGAGGTGGGCAATAAGAAAATGATTCCTGCAGGAGGCGCAGGAATTCAGCTTGATTTGACAACAGACATTTTGGACGTGTCTGCCATTTTGCCCTCTAAGGAACCCTGAAGGGCCATCCCAAGCCCTACCATGTAAACACAGTCATTATCTGGCATCTGGAGTGTCTCTTAGCAAAGTTCTCATTTCTTGAAAAAGTCCAGGTGCGCTCCAATTAGCTTGAGGCCTCCTTTGTCTACAAAACCCTTTTTCTCCTGCCTTATGGTATGTGGGTCCATTGCCTCAAGGGCACCCGGGAGAGACCATTTTCCCACTCATACACCCCCTAATACATTACACTTGGTGTGATCTTGGGTTTGTCTGCCCTTTTCTTTGGTGTCCCCACACTTTTCACCTTTGACGGCCACCTCCATACACCAGGTTTTCCCAAAACAAGAGGGGACACACAGTTGCCTTTTAAGGATGAGCAGACGTTGGTCCATCAAGTGAAGATGCGGCTGCTCCTCAGAGGAATCCTCACGAGTAAAAGGCCCCGGAGCAATAAAAGACCTGGCGGCAGGGATGCAGGTGTGGGCACATCGGGGACCTCGGGAAGCCTCAGACTGCTGGAGGGTAAGATCCAAGTTAGGACAGAGACTTCTGGAGTGGCCGCGTCAGGGCTGTCATCAGGAACTGTGTGGGAAATGGAGTAGAAAGGGAAAGGGGGCAGGAAAAGTCAGCCGGAGACCTGCAAAAGCAGCCAGCCAGCTCGGATCAGCACACTTTGAGTGAGGCCGCAGAAAAATTCAAGAAATGCTTAGGTGGTAAAATCAGAAGGCCTCCGTGATTGATGTGATGTGGTGTGAGAGTCAGGAAGGAGAAAGGGAAGCTGATGAGAAATGACAGACGGATGACAGCAACTGAAGAAAACTACAGGAGGAGGAGAAGGCTGGCGGGTGGAGGGAGCGAGGCGGTGAGATCAGCACTGGAGGACTCGTGCGAGGCACCTGTGCGAACCTCAAGGCGCTTGTTCAGCAGAGAGCTATGCAGTCCAGGAAGAAATCCCGGCTAAAAGGGGAGTGAGCAGAGTGTGGCTGTCTTGGAACTTTACCTATGGAACGCATGAAATCTGTTCTCTAAAACTGTTTCGAAGGAATCATGGCTAAAGGAAGAGAGGAACTCAGCAGCACATACAGTAACCAAAACCTGGGAGAAGATGAGAAAGCTCCTGCGTTGAACAAATGGACAGCAAAGGACCCTTGGTATTGCTAACACGAGGAAGACACAGAGGAAGAAGAGTTTATGACGAAGACAGAGAAGGGATGGACAGAGCAGTACTCAGTGAACCAGGAAAACGTGATGTCAAGGCAGTAAAACAGTGAAACAGGCGTGAACCATCAGGAGTCCCAAATGCAGTACTCACAGATTCGGGAAGGTTGGAACAGAAATAATTCCACTGGATTTGGGAGTTAGAGTTAGAAAGACACTAATGCCAACCGGCACAGGGCTCACTTGGCTAATCCTCCGCCTGCGGCGGCAGCACCCCAGGTTCTAGTCCCGGTCGGGGCACCAGATTCTGTCCTTCCACAAACCAGGACCACAGTTAAAACATTACAGGGGTAGGCGTTTGGGCAGGGAAGATGCCTCCACCCACATCAGAGTAACTAGGTTCTAGATCCTGATTTCAGCTTCCAGCTTGCATGGTCCCTGGGAAGCATCAGGGATGGCTCAGAGGGTTCCGTTCCTACCACGCACACGGGAGACCAGGACTGAGTTCCCGGCTGCCAGCTTCAGCTCTCCAGCTGCTGGAGGCATCTGAGAGGGGAACTGATGGGACTGCCCAGAGCCGCCCCCTCCCCGAGGTCCTGCCCCTCCCCTCCTCAGGTGCACCAAGGCACATGGGGTGCTGCTCCCACTGCCCCTCCTCCAAGAGAGGCCAAAACAAAGTAAAGTGAACCAGTGGATGGAGGTGCACTCTTGCGTGTACACACTTGCTCTATCATAAATGAAATATTCAAATCAAATAAATCATAAAGCACAAAAGGAAGCAATTACTATGAAGGAGACTTAGCTAGTTACAAACATAAGAACTAGACACTATAAAAAGAATCAGAAAAGTATAAAATCTCAAAGAAGACACAATGGAGGCAGGGGAGGACAGGTAAGAAAAATAACAAAAATCCAAAAAAAGAATCCTCAAATTTAAAATTGATGCATATGCTGAACAGAGAATTAGAAATAGATAAACTGAAAAGAAAATTAGTAAACCACAGGCCAAGTCCAGAGAACTTATCCAGAACTCAGAACAAGGAATGCAAGGAGATGGGATACACAAGAGATCTTCAGGCTGGCGCCGTGGCTCAATAGGCTAATCCTCCACCTGTGGCGCCGGCACACTGGGTTCTAGTCCCAGTCGCTCCTCTTCCTGTCCAACTCTCTGCTGTGGCCCAGGAGTGCAGTGGAGGACGGCCCAAGTCCTTGGGCCCTGCACCCGCATGGGAGACCAGGAGAAGCACCTGGCTCCTGGCTTTGGATCAGCAGCGGCCATTGTGGGGTGAACCAATGGTAAATGAAGACCTTTCTCTCTGTCTCTCTCTCTCTCACTGTCCACTCTGCCTGTCAAAAAAAAAAAAAAAAAAAAGTTAAGAGATCTTCAAAAAAGGTCACAGAAAATGAGTATTATGAAAAAAAATTACACATGATATTAAAAAAATTTCTGAACCCAGATAAACATCTGTTCACTCCATTAACTTTTTCAAGTATCCATATAAGAAATAAAAGATATAAGGAAGACAGATTAAGAACTATGATGTAGAGGCCAGTGTGATACAGCACGGTAAGCCACTGCCTGCAACACTGGCATCCCATATAACTGCCAGTTCAATTCCCAGCTGCCCACTTCCGATCCAGCTCCCTGGTAATGCAACTGGGAAAGCAGTGGAGGATGATGTAGGTGCTTGGCCCTCTACAACCCAAGTGGGAGACCAGATAGAGTTACTGGTTCCAGACTTTGGCCTAGCTCAGCTCTGGCTATTGTGGCCATTTGGGGAGTGAACCAGGGTTTGGAAGATTGATCTGTGTGTAGGTATATGTGTATGTGTGTGTGTTTAACTCTCTATTTCAAATGATGTTTTAAAAAGAACTATGATATAATCTAGTAAGAATCCCTGAGACCAACAGAAGAAAAAATGAGGAAAAGACAATAAACAAGAAGAAAATAGCTGAGAGTATTCAAGCCTTGGGTGGAAAAATTCATGCATCTTCAAACTGAATAATGTCCTAGGGTTCTAAGGATTTTAAATAAAGAAAATCCATGGGACTGGTATTGTAGCTTAGCAGTGTAAGCTGCAGCCTGCAACATGGGCATCCCATGTGGGCTCCAGTTCAACACCTGGCTGCACCATTTCCAATCCAGCTCCTACTAATGCACCTGGGAAAGCAGCAGAAGATGGCCCAAGTGCTTGCACCCTTGCACCCACCTGGGAGACACAGAAGAAGCTCTGGGCTCCTGGCTTTGGCCTAGCCAAGCCCCAGCTGTTGAAGCCATTTGAGGAGTGAACCAGTGGATAGAAAATCTATTTTTCTCTCTCTTTCCCTCCCTCCCTCTCTCTCTCCTCCCTCTCTCCCCCCTCTCTCCTGCCACCCCCCCCCCCATAATTCTGCCTTTCAAATAAATAAAAAGATAAATCTTTTTTTTTTAAAAAAAGAGCAGAGACTACATGGATTATTTAAACAAAGAAAAGAAGAAAATCCACACATTGATATATAATATTGTAATGGACAACAAAAAAGTTAGGATTAAAAATATCTAAACCAAGTAGAGTGAAAAAGGATTATCTTCAAAGGAATAAAGGCTTACAGCAGAAGTCTCACCAACAACAGTAAATCCCACAAGACAATTAAATTTTTATTAGTCTTTCCGAGCTGCCATTAAAAAAAATACCATGGACTGCAGGGCTTAAACAAGAACACATTTGTTTTCTCACAGTTTTGGAAACTAGGAGTCCATCATCAAATTTCCAGCAAATCTGGTTGGCAGAGAGGGTTTTCGTCCCACACTGGAGGTGGCTGCCTTCTAACTATGTCCTCTCATGGCCTCTCTCTTCTCCATGCCCACACTCAGGCAGCTCTGACAGCTCCTGCTCTTCTCATGGGGACTCCAGGCCTACAGGATAAGGGCCTCACCCTTAACCTTAATTATGTCCCTGAAAGGATTATGTCCAAACATGAGGTTAGTGCCTCAACATATAAATTTTAGATGGCCACAATCCAGTCTATAACAGAATAACATCTTTGATATGATCAGAGAAAAATAACCGTCAGCTGGAATTCTGTACCCAGCTAAACTATACTTATCCTTCCAAAATAACATCAAAGTGAAGATTTTCTAAAGTGAGAAAATTTCTACATCTACACCAATGAAAGGCCTACAAAACTAACAGTGGACTTAGCAGAAATCAAAACTGGAACAGTGAATGGAAGTCCCAATAAATTAACTAAATGGGTTTTTTAAAGTCATTCATATCTTTATTGCACACAATCTTATGTGCACTCTTCCATCCAACTGGGGATGCAGAATTAAAAAGCCATGCTCTGTTACATGTATGTAAGCAGTAGTAAGCACGTGCACACACACACACCAGAAAAAAGGACAGGGAGTGAGGGTCAACGTTTTATTTCATGTTTTTAAATCTAAATAAGTAATAAGAATGTAGAACACAGTAATAAGTGAGAATGGTGATACTTTAAAAACTTGGAGAATAAAAAACACAGACCCTCTGAATCAGACAGGATTACACAGGCTCAGGAATCACTGCAAGGGGCTCAGAGCCGAGCTCCCAGGATCTTTTCCTCTTTCCCTCCTGTCACCCCCAGCAGGGCAGCTATCAGTCTACCAGATGACTGATAAGAGGGATGATGACTGGAGTCCATACATCTTCTGCAGACTCAACAGAATCTAGCGGGAAAAGCAGAAACATCTCTTAGTTGTTTCCCTTCTTAGGAGCAAAGAAACTTTCCCTGGATGCGTCTTACAATACACTCCCTTGTATTCACTGGTCCAAACAGTGTCACACACCCGAGTCTAAAGCGGAACCAGGCAAGGGGAAAAGGATTCCAATATTGGTTTTCAGACACTCCTGACACCAGGTACCTCTGGAGCTGGGAACTGGTAACAGAGAGAAGGCAAAACATCTAGACAAAAATCACAGTTTCTCCAGCAAGCAAGAAAGAAGTGCCCACTGTGAAGACCTTACTGTTTGTCCCATTTGTCACCCACTTAAACCTCACTACAGGGCTGACAACATGGCACTATGCTAACACCTCCACACAATGGGGAAGAATCCTATGGTGGAATAATTTTTAAAGAACCTGATGTTGGGGCAGGTGCTATGGCTCACTTGGCTAATCCTCCGCCTGTGGCGCCGGCACACCGGGTTCTAGTCCCGGTCGCTCCTCTTCCTGTCCAGCTCTCTGCTGTGGGCCCGGAAGGCAGTGGAGGATGGCCCAAGTGCTTGGGCACTGCACCCACATGGGAGACCAGGAGGAAGCTCCTGGCTCCTGGCTTCGGATCGGCGCAGCACGATCTGAATTATTTATAAATAAATAAATAATAAATAATAATGAAAAAAGAACCTGATGTTAATCTAACCCATTACTTGTGCTCATGCTTGTTAAGAGATCTGTATCTCTATTTCACTAATTCTATAACCAAATTCTAAGAACAACAGGACCATCCAATGTCCCTCAAATCAATGCCTGAAAATGATGGATGTGAACACTTGCATACAGTAACTCAAACCACAGTCGATTTATGCAAGTATTTAAACTTCCCAGATGCCCCAATAAAAACTCTCTCCCTCTTCAAGTGATATCCCACCTCCAGATTAGCTCAGATGCCAAAGAAATGAGCCTTTTGCTAACTACCAATTCCAAATTATTTCATCATTAGGAGATCAAAGGGAGGGTGTGGAAATGACTGGCTAAAATGGATTAAATGCATTCAGTTCTACAATGAGAAACTAAAGTTATGATAATGGAATTTTAGAGCCAAAAGGGACTTCTCAGAGAGTATTTAGTATGACTCCCACATTTTACAGATGACACTTGGTACAAGTCAGCAGCACCAGGGCTGGCAATATGACAAAGGAGACCTTTTAAATATCTCTATTATCACATGTCCAGGGACTGAGAGAGTATACATCAGTTCAATTGTTCTCAGCACACATGGTGAGCTGCACACCCAAATTCTACATCTAATTTCAGGTTCTCCCTGTACCCTCTGAAGCTCATACAATAACTCTGTGATTAAAAATCCCACCATTAGACATCATTAATCTATTCAGGACAGATCATACATCAAGGTTATGATTGTTCTTTTAAAAAAAATCTATTTATTTTTATTTATTGGAAAGGCACAGTGACAGACAGAGAGGGAAAGGCTAAGAAAGAGAGATATCTTCCATCCACTGGTTCACTCTCCAAATGGCCCCAACATCCAGGTGTGGTCCAGGCTGAAGCCAGGAGCCAGAAACTCCACTCTGGTCTCTCACCTGGGTGGCAGGGGCCCAAGCACTTGAACCATCTTCTGCTGCTTTCTCAGGACACCATCAGGAGGCTGGATAGGAAGCAAAGCTGTCAGGACTCAAACCAGTACTCCAACATGGGACGCGGGCGTGACAGGCTAAGGCTTAACCTGCTGGCCACAATGCAGGCCCT
The DNA here is from genome assembly GCF_964237555.1 of Oryctolagus cuniculus. Taxonomy (NCBI): domain Eukaryota; kingdom Metazoa; phylum Chordata; class Mammalia; order Lagomorpha; family Leporidae; genus Oryctolagus; species Oryctolagus cuniculus. The sequence continues at coordinate 66,594,706 of NC_091446.1, read as the reverse complement.
AAGGTTACAATCTCTCACAAGTTCATTCAGATGTAAGAAATCATATTATGTTAGGTCATCCCTGCTCAATCCTATTGTATGTTAGCATAAGTTCAAGAAATTCTGTCCCTTTTAAAAGCACCTCAAGAAAACAAGAATAGTGATCCCATAATGCAAAGTTAAACAAGAGGAGCCTCTGCCATCTCCTGTGTCTACCCACTGTCTGCAGGCCCGAAGGACTCCTAGCAGGAAGTCAGCTCTCAGTAAAGGTATTTAGGTAAATACATCAGCTAGCACTTTTTAAAAAATATTTACTTATTTATTTATTTGAAATACAGAGTTACAGAGAAAGAGGGAGAGAGAGAGAGAAGGAAAGAGATCTGCTGGTTCTCTCCTCAAATGTCCACAACAGCCAGGACTGGGCCAGGCCAAACCAAGAGCTTCATCTGAGTCTCCCATGTGGGTACATGGGCTCAAGCACTTGGACCAACTTCCTCTGCTATTCCAGGTGCATTAGCAGGAGCTGGATTGGAAATGGAACAGCAGGGACTCAAATAAGCATCCATAAGGGATGCCTGAATTGTATGCAGCAGCTTAACCCAGCTTAACAACATGACCCCAGCACAGTACTTTGAACCTGTCGAGATACTTTCTAAATGACTTTCTCAAACAAAAATAGGGGAGTATTAAGCCCCTGACTATGACGTAAACTGAAAATACGTCACCTCAAAAATAAGTTTAAATAAATGAATAATAAACAATTATATCAAGCCCACAATCCCCTCTGATCTAGGAAGCATTGGTTTGATTGTTATTCTCATTTAATGGGTGAGCAAACAAACCAGCTCAGTGACTCGCCCAGGGGCACGTGTTTAATGAGGAACAAAAGGAGGACCAATGTCTCGGTTTACTTTTGGTGTTCCAGCTTTGACACCAGTAGTATTCAACTGTATTTTTTTTTTTTTTCAGCTGGATGTAGCCCCACAGATGTGAGCTTTTGTTAATACGCTGTGTACCTTGCAAAGCAAAGCAGAGCTCTCTTGTGGATTCTCCGTTCACTTTGAATTATCTATGCTGCTTCACTCCACTAGCCTGGAGAATAGCATTGGCCATGCCTTCCATAAAACCGCCTCCACACACATGAGCTATCCCATCAGCCAAGGCATAAAAATGAGGTTTACCACGAGCTAGCTGACCACAGCTCACCTCCACAGTCTCTGAGTAATCCAGAGTCACTTTCCCATCACCTCGATCTGATCTGTGCTAAAACTAATCCCTTCCTCTGGGCATAATCAGATGGAGAGAACAACAGCGGTGTGATGTGTCGACAGGCACGCCACCAACTTGGATCACTTTCCGGCTCATTTTTGCTGGGTAAATAATACCTTGAAATGTAGCACCTGCTAAGTGAAATGAAAATGGGAAATGTTTTAAAGGATTTTTTTGCTTAATGTCTTTATACTACGTAAATGTATGAAAATTTTATATCCGGGTTTTTATTACTGTTGATTGCTAAACTGACAAGGGAAAATAATCCAAGCTGGCACATTAATGAAACATGATTTTTTTTCTACATTCTTTTTTTTTTTTTAAGCACAGAGCTAAACACAATTAAATGGTAAAAGTGACTCCGACTTTTAACTCTTTAGGGTCTGAATAGTAGATACTGGGTTTATTTACATGCTTTCTTAGCCACACCCCTTATATAAAATATTTTCCTCTGACCCAGCGGTATGGCCAAACCCAGGGTCTCCAGGTTTGACAGCCCCCCCACCGAAGACCACCACTTTGTCACTTTGCATGCCGATCCATTCTAGAGAACTGTGACAAAACAGAGAAAGGGAACACAGGAAAAGAGCACCCAAAAAAGTAGGCACCTGCGAGGAGGGGCCCCGCAGCGAACACACACCCTAGGCATCGATCAAAGTCTCCGAGGTGGGCGTGGCTCCACCAGCAACCATGAAGAGCAGCTCAGCCCCTTTCCAACAGCGCTCGCTCTCCCAGATACTCATCAAAGAGCCCTCGGAAAGCCTGCGTTCATCCCAGAGGTGGTGTCAGTGGCAGCACTCGTCACACCTGCCAGAGAACAGCACACAACAGCTGGACAGACCCCAGTGAATCATGGGTCGTGGGCTGCACTCTCCCAGGAAGCCAACTAAGCAATTTCTGCTGTTTCCAAGCCCACTGAAAAGAACTGAAACTCGCAAGTGATGAAGTGCCTTAACTGTGTCATCTTAAAGCATTTCATTACCATAACCAATACCAAAAGGCTGGGAGAAGCCCAGTACAGCTATGATACTTTCCACACCACTTCTCCTTCATCAGCAGATCCTACGCGGATTCTCGCCTACCCAAGGCAAGCTAGTGTAGGGGAGAGGCAGCCCTGATCCCTAGTCCACTACAGCTCCTACTCACCACTTGTTTCCCTGTTTCTAACTAACAGGAAAGGAGAAATGTGGTTAAGTCAATGGTATTTCATGGATTTGTCCTAACATTTAATTTTGCAAACTCAACCTGTATTTGCTAAGTACCTGCTGAAAACCCACGCCTATACAAGATGCTGGGATGATACCGAAAGAAACAGAGTAAGTCCTACAGCCCTCAGAAAACTGGGTTCTGGACCAGGAGGCAAAACTGACACTAACAGCAGTCACTGCACAGGATTTATGAACACACACTACGGGCAAAGCATGGTGCTCAATGTCTTCAGAAAAACTAAGGTAACTCAGCCGTTCCCCTCCTCCAGGAGACTTTAACTGAGCCAAGCTGGGCTTGAAAAACCTCAAAGACCACCCAGCAGCTTGCACTCAGCCACACCCTGGCCAGCAGGCTCCTGCTGGATTCTCCCAAAAAAGATTCCAACTTGTCTGCTTGCAGTGTAACATGTAGCACCTAGAACTGAACAGACAAAACTTAATGCTTTCCTCAGACATCAGCCCTATGGCGGTACTTTCTTCAACAGTTATCCACAAGCCCAGGTGTAACGTTCTTCAATTTCATGTCTTCTGATTTGCACCATATTCCAGAACACTTCAACAGTATTGTGGAAAATGAGATTTTAAAATAAGCTAAGATTAATTAAGCTTAATAAGATTAAAAAATAAGGCTGACACAGTGAGTGCTACAACAGCTTAAGCCATCGACTGTAATGCTGGCATGCCATATGAGCACTGGTTCGTGTCCCGGCTCTCTCTCTCTACTAAATGCACCTGGGAACAACAGTAGTGGGTGGCCCAAGTGTTTGGGCCTCAGCACCCATGTGGGAGATCGGAAAGAAGCTCCTTGCTCCTGGCTTCAGCCTGGCCCAGCCCTAGCCAGGTGGCCAATTGGAGAGTGAACCCGTGGATGCAAGATCTCCCCACCAACCCTGTCTGTCTCTTGTGTCTACAACTCTGACTTTTAAGTAAATAAATAAATCTGTAAAAATAATAATAAAATTAAGCTTCTTAGGGCTGGCGTTTTGCTGTAGCAGGTTAAGCAGCCTCTTGCAACACCAGCATCCTGTATGGGCATAGGCCCAAGTCCTGGCTGCTCCACTTCCAACCCAGATCCATGCTGATAACACCTGAGAAAGCAGCAGAGGATAGCCCAAGTACTTGGGCCCCTGTAACCCAGTAAATTCATTATGGTGCAATTTTTTTAAACGTTTGAAATTCAAAATTTTTCAAATTCAAAAAATACACGCAAAACACACAGATTGCAAATTTTCTTTCCTCTAAAATAAACATATTTTAATTTCATTTTCACAAACTTTTTGTTAAAGGTTTATTTTATTTGAGAAAAGACAGAGAAAGAGAGATTGATCTTCCATCTGCCAGTAGTTTCATCTGCGTCTCCCACATGGGTGGCAGTGGCTCAAACATGTGGACCATCTTCTGCTGCTTTCCCAGGTGCATTAGCAGGAAGCTGGACGGAAAGTGGAGCAGCTGGGACTCAAACTGGCACCCATATGGGATGCCAGTATCACAGACAATGGCTCTACCCACTGCGCCACAGCACCAGCCTCTTCATGAACTTTGTGATGTACCCTCATATCCTAGAAGATAAAGTACTGGAGAAGCATGATTCTATCAGCTGATTCTATTGTCCTTCCCCAAAGCTGCCATCCACAAACTTGATATGTGTGCTCTCTGTATCTTCACCTAAGGAACCAGGAAATATTTTTTTACCAAGAATCAGGCACAAAATGAAGTTCTTTGGAAAAATCACAAGAAATCACTGACAGAGCTCCATTTAGGTGCTCTCTTTTGATAGAGTTTTTTGGCACAAATCCAGTCTCAAAAAGCCTTTCTGGTCTTCAAATGCCTGGTGTTTGTTACATTTCTCTTCTCTCTTAAGAAAAAAAAAAGGTAGATCATAAGGCCTAATCTATTTGCAATGAACTCACCCTGGCCGATTCACTGTCTATCCTATAATAATCTGCATTAGATTCTCATTCCAAATTCCAAAGGTTATCTTTATTTAGTAGGGAAATACCAATGAGAGCAAATGTTGGACCAAGCACTGGGCATTAGAAGAATACAGAGAAAGCTGCTGCAGAAAGTGGGCCTGAGTATGTGTGGGGAGCAGGGCCTGTCTCCCGCAACATGGCGAAATATGTACTGAGACTACCGAGACTAGACTAGACCACTGAGACTATTAAGACTAACTCTATGCATCTGCTCTCCCATCATATGGCGCTGAGAGAGAGTGGGCAAACCTTACACAGCTGCTTCGTTAATTAGCTGATTCCTGACCCAACCCCTTAAAAGGGGGAGAGAGACAACATGCGCGGCCGTGCCCCGCTGAGAGAGTCGGTCAGAGAGCTGGCCGGTGCCGCTCCTCCACGAAAGTGGGGGAGCGGCAGGGGCACCGCTTCTCCACGGAGGCGGGGGAGCGGCAGCAAATCCGGGAAGGGCCGGGGAAAGAAAACAGCGTCCGGAGTCGTTCCTCCGCGAGTGGGGGAGCGACAAGTATGGAAGGCCTTGAAGCCTACACTGAAGAACTCAGAGTCTACAGAAACATTCAATGCTTTGTGATGGGAATGTCTAAGACAAAGACGACGTAACAGTGAAGGATGTGGGGCAGCAGTAGACAGTGGGTATAACTACAAAGATGAAGCCTTTGTGACGTTCAGGACAAAGAGTAAACCAACTGGAATGAATAGCAACTGAGAAAATCAGAACACAAGACAGGCATGGAGGTACAACCTGGTGATGGGCTCGACAGGGAAGGAAACACAGGAAGTGGAGGATGCAGAGGGCCCACAGGGATGTCAGTCGCTAATGTGAGGAAGGCCAGAGAACGAGACGGGTTTCGGAGAACAGGAAAGCTGAGAGCTAAGTCGGTGTGGACAACACACTTGTGAGATTTCAGAGGGGTGGCCGAGGGAGAGCTCTCTAGAAGGCAACTGGAACAGTGGAATCAAACCTTAGGAGAAAGAGAAGGTAGGGCAAGACACAAACTTGTAGAAATGTCCGTATTTTGGAGTCTAGCGCTGACAGGAGGACAAGAGCCCAGAAAAGGAACCAGAGAAGGGAACAGCCAGCGAAGTGTGATGAAGAACGTGACAGCTGTGTTAGAGAAGCCAAAGAAAGAGAAGCTTGGAAGAAGACTACATCAAATAGCAGAGCAGTTAAGGAGAGGGAGAGTGAGAACTGGCCATTAGGCGTTGTGCTGAGAAGGCCTGCAAAAATGCCTTAGTAGCACCTTAGTAGCACCTCTCAGACCTCGACGTACCATCAGTCACTTGGGGATCTTGTTAAAAATGAGGGCTGTCGGCTCACTAGGCTAATCCTCCGCCTCGCGGCGCCAGCACACCAGGTTCTAGTGCTGGTCGGGGCACCAGATTCTGTCCCGGTTGCCCCTCTTCCAGGCCAGCTCTCTGCTGTGGCCAGGGAGTGCAGTGGAGGATGGCCCAAGTCCTTGGGCCCTGCACCCCATGGGAGACCAGGAGAAGTACCTGGCTTCTGCCATCGGATCAGCGCGGTGCGCTGGCCGCGGCCGCCATTGGACGGTGAACCAACGGCAAAGGAAGACCTTTCTCTCTGACTCTCTCTCTCGCACTGTCCACTCTGCCTGTCCAAAAAAAAAAAAAAAAAAAAAAAAATGAGGGCTGTGACTCAGTAAGTCTGGGTTGGGGCCCACAGTCCAACAATTCCAACAAGCTCCCAAGAGATGCCCTCGCTGCCGGTCCATCAACACAACTCAGAGACTGCGGGGTGAGCAGCCTGGCAGTATGTGGACACAGTGAGTGACAATGAATCTTTCAGGAAGTGGAGTGGGGAGGAGGACAGAGCACACAGGCTGGGCGTGCCATGGGAATTAGCAATCACAGCAATAAGGAATCAGTGCTGTTGGTAAAGAAGTCACTGGCCTGGCACTCACCTTTGATAAATGTGTTAAGGAAATCCAGAATGTGATTCACCTCTACCTTTTATCTTACCCGACTTCAGTGACTTAAACTTTAAAACTAAGTAGGAAGTGCAAAGTTTGACACCGAGGGTGACCAAACAAAATGAGCGTTCTCCTCCATAATCATACTCACTGGTAAAACATGCCTCTAGGCCGGCACCGCAGCTCACTAGGTTAATCCTCCACCTTGCAGCACCGGCACACTGGGTTCTAGTCCCGGTTGGGGCGCCGGATTCTGTCCCGGTTGCCCCTCTTCCAGTTCAGCTCTCTGCTGTGGCCAGGGAGTGCAGTGGAGGATGGCCCAAGTGCTTGGGCCCTGCACCCCATGGGAGACCAGGAGAAGCACCTGGCTCCTGCCTTCGGATCAGTGCGGTGAGCCGGCCACAGCGCGCCAGCTGTGGTGGCCATTGGAGGGTGAACCAACAGCAAAAGGAAGACCTTTCTCTCTGTCTTTCTCACTGTCCACTCTGCCTGTCAAAAAAAAACAAAAAACAAAAAAAAAAAAAAAAAAACATGCCTCTAACTGCCCTTCCTACTACTAACATACCTTCTGGCCAAAGTCTCTCCCACAATGCAATTCCCTCTCATACGTCAGCTCCAAGCCTCCCCAACTCACCCACTACTGTCTGATTAGGACTTAGCCTCTGCCAACAGATTTTACCTGTAGAAATGTCCCTGGAGGTGCCAAGAACTTCAGCGAAGATTCACCAATACACTCTTGCCAGTACAGTCAAAACCAGCACCCAGTAAGAGGCAGACAAGCAACAAGGTCCTGTAAGGATCCCCAAGAAACGGCTGCTGAGGTGTCTCCACCACCCCAAAGTGAACCAACCAGCATCTAGCTCCCATTTTCTGACAACTGCTCTCATGCATTTAAATACAAACATTGTACTTCCAAGCCACTTCCAAGCCATCCCAATATACTCTAGAAACGAAAAAACATTCTCACAAACACACAAAGATTCTCCAGCCAGCCCAGGCCACGTTGTGGTTCTGAGACAACTCAGAACTGCACAGATGGGGCCGGCATTGTTGCATAGCTGGTAAAGCTGCTGCCTATAATGTTGGCATCCCATATGGAAACTGGTTTGAGTCCTGGCAGCTTCACTTCTCATCCAGCTCTCTGCTAATGCACCTGGGAAAGCAGGAGAAGATGTCCCAAGTTCTTAGACCCTACACCCACATAGGAGATTCAGAAGAAGCTCCTAGCTCCTGGCTTTGGCCTGGTCCAGCCCCAGGGGCTGTGGCCATTCAGGGAGTGAACCAGCAGATAGAAGCTCACTCACTCACTCGCGCACTCTCTCTCTCTGTAACTTTGACTTTCAAATATATATATGTAACTCTTTCAAAGAAATATAAAATGTAAAAAAAAAAAAAAAAAGAAAGAAAGAAAGAAAGAACCGCATAGAGCATTCCCCTGTCTATGTGGAGCCAAAGCTCTTGCTTCTAAAGTTGACTTTGTAGACTATTTCCAAGCCTCAAGATAGGTAAAGAAAAATGGCCAAATGCGTTATTGAGACTGAGAGTGGTATAGGAAAGAACACAAAGGATATTAGGATAAAAATATCACTTGACCCTAAATGGGCTAAACATTTAAAAATGAAAAGTTTATATGCAAAAACTGTTTTTCATGACATTTTGGGAAAACCATTGAAAGACAGAATGTTACAAACTGGAGATCCTCTTACAGATGAGCGAAAGGATCACCTGCGAGCCTGTTAAAATATAGACAGGTGCTCAGGACTCACCTTAAATCTTATACTTAATGACCCAAACTCTACTGAGGTGACCAATTAACTCCTTTTTTTTTTTTTTACTTATAAGATCCAGGGAAGTACAGTGAATTTTTTTAATCAATAGATGTTTATTTTACAGTTATCTTCCATCACATTTTACAAAGGCTCTAGTGCAGAAATCTACACGGTTGCTAACAGAGCTCTCAATCACTCAGTGTAGACCTGCACCAGGATTCAAGGCAGTGAGTACACGGCAGACTAACTCCGTGTTATCCAGGGCAAACTTTATTAAAGCACAAAGAGAAGGGCAAGTGTTTGGCACCACAGTGAAGTCACTGTCTGGGCTGCTCCTACCCCACAACTGAGTGCACGGTTCTAGTTCCTGTTATTCCACTTCTGATCCAGCTTCCTGCTAAATGGGCACCCTGGGAGGCAGCAGGTGGTGGCTCAAATACTTGAATCCCTGTACCTACATGGGAGATCCAGACTGAGTGCCTGGCTTCTGGCTTTGACCTGGCCCAGCACCAGCTGTTGCAAGCATTTAGGGAATGAACCAGCAGATGGAAGACTTCACTGTGTGTGTGTGTGTGTGTGTGTGTGTGTGTCTGTCTCTCTCTCTCTCTCTCTCCCCCTCTCTATCCCTCCTTTCCTCCCTCCCCATCCCCTTGCCTTCCAATCAGAGAAAAATAAGTTTAAAAAAAAACACACAGCTCAATGAACATAGGACAATTTGCTTAATGACAGACATGACACAGGGAAGGCCAAACAGGAGAAAAGACACAGGGGCTTCCTGTCCCTCCTGCAACCTCAGCTCCACCTGATTCCCACATCAAAGCACAGCCAGATTCAGCTGTGACTGAAACTGCATCTTGTTGCATCAGCGCCAGGAGACCTGGACAAACCAAAGGCTACACCTCCTGTCTTTTCTAGAGAGTTTACTAGCTCATCATTTTTCATGGTCATGTGGCCTCCTAAAGTCCCCCCACAACCATCTAAAACATTCCTGAGGACTGAACAGTCAAGCTTTACCAGCCTTGTGTCTACTGGATGCATAGTCCACTAACATTAAAACAATGACCAATATGACTCAAGTCTGCCATTTTATTTTTATGCCTACCCGCAAGTCCACCATTTTACAAGTTTCTGTTTGTCTCCCTTATCTCTTACTCCTTTGCTCCTCCTTTCCTGCCATCTTTTGGAGTTATTATCTAGCTTTTTAGGATTTCATTTTTTCTATTGGCTTTTTAGCTGTACTTCCTAAACTATTTTTGAGAATTACCCTAGTATGGTAATATGCACCTGTTAATTTGTCTTAAAGTTGATCTGAAAGGTCTTCCAAAAGCTCATGGAAAATGCATATTATGAAAAAATGCACAAGTTTCAAAACTTTGTTTGCACAAAACAACCTCATCTTTTAATTTCACTTTTCAACAAACTTTCTGAAGGATTGTCATGCTATACCCCATCACACAAAAAGTAAAAAAAAAAAAAAAAAAATCACCCAACATATGGGTCTGTAAGTCCCACCCCAAGCCTTTATGGTAGAGCCGTCATGTACATCACATCTACAAACACCCTTTGGTAGACTTTGGGGGACACACAGCAACATCTATGTAGAAGAAGTCAGAGGAAAAGCACTATTGTTCTCTGTTCATGCACATACTTAATTCACCTGATGCTCCTCCTTGCTTCCTAAGGACAAATTTCCACTTTCCAGCTTAAAGGACCTGCTGAGCCCTTTCTTGGCACACATTTCTGCCGGAGACACATTATCTTAGTTTTATTCCATGTGACCAGGTCTTTCTTTTACCTTTATTCTGGAAGCTCACTTTGACTGGACAGAGTATTCGAGATACACAGATTTTCTGGTTTGCTGTTTTCTTCGTCTGAAAGCTCTTTGGGGTGGTGCTGTCCTGCTCCCTCCCAGCCACCACTGTTCCTGCTGAGACGGTCAGGTGCTTCAAGCTGTTGTTCCCCTATAAGTGATTCATAGCGCTTCCCCGCTTGTTTTCCAGATTTCTCCTTCATCTGTTATTTGGGGGGAGAAGGGTTGGAGCCTCACATGGATGTGCACAAGCAGAGTTGTCTTGAATCCTGAATAACTCCGCTGAGCTGAGCTCCGTAATCTACACCTCTATGTCACTCACCACATCTGGCAGATTTTCAGCCATGATCTCTTTTGTTTATTTCATTATCTTGCTTCTCCTTCTGGAACTCAAATATGTTAGAACTTATATTACAACATACAAGGATATTAGAGCTTTGGATACTGTCCACAGTCCCTTGTGTCTCCATTTACATGTTTTCCTTTTTTTAAGACTAAATACATTCTATTGACCTTTCTTTAATGTCTGGCTCTTCCCACTATCTCCACTGTACTATTAAGCCCATCCAATGTACTTCATTTACTATTCCAAATTTTTCATCCTAAAATGTCCACTGTTTCTCACTAAAACTTCCATCATTTCCTAGACTGTGAACATGTTTTCTTTATGATCTTGAGTATACTTAAAATAGCTACTTTAAAATCTTTGCTTGTTCTCCCATCTTCTGGGTATTCTTGGGGTTGGTCTCTGTTAACTCCTTTCATCACACAATGAATAATTTTAGATAGCATCTTGGATATCGTGAATGATATGTTGTAGAAATATCAGATTCTGTTAAGTTTCTGTGAAAATCTTCTTTTTTTAATTAGACAGTTAACTTGACTGAAATCAAACTGCAAAACACCATCTCCCCTGAGAGAGGGAGCAGTAAGTTTTTCAATTTGATAGTTTGAGCTTGATACAGCTCATGTGCAATATGCCCCACGTGTGTGGTTCAGGGCCCAGCCATAAACTAGAGAAGATCTTCTACATGGAATTTGGGACTGCAGTCTCATGCTCTCTCCTTTCAACAGCTAGGGTTGCCCTGAGCCCTCATCTCTACCTATTCAATCCAGCAAAAATGAGTGCTTTCCCTTGAGTTTTAGCCTTCCGAGACTTTAGACTGAAGGCTGTGCTAAAGACAAATCTGCGGCCGGCGCCGTGGCTCAACAGGCTAATCCTCCGCCTTGGGGCGCCGGCACACCGGGTTCTAGTCCCGGTCAGGGCACCGGATTCTGTCCCGGTTGCCCCTCTTCCAGGCCAGCTCTCTGCTGCGGCCAGGGAGTGCAGTGGAGGATGGCCCAAGTACTTGGGCCCTGCACCCCATGGGAGACCAGGATAAGTACCTGGCTCCTGCCTTCGTTTCAGCGTTTCAGCGCGGTGCGCCGGCCACAGTGCGCCGGCTGCGGCGGCCATTGGAGGGTGAACCAACAGCAAAGGAAGACCTTTCTCTCTGTCTTTCTCTCTCACTGTCCACTCTGCCTGTCAAAAAAAATAAAATAAAATAAAACAAAAATAAAAAAAAAGACAAGTCTGCAGGAAATGAGAAATTCACTCAAAGCCTTTTCTCTCTTCCAACCATTACTTTCCCTTTCAGTATCTCCCTGCTTCTCCCTCCCTTGGTAACCATATTTTGTTATTATGCTTGTACCCTCGTTTTCTTTAGAATTTTCTTAAAGGGCAATAGACCACATACAGCCCAGGACCCACAGAACTCTTCTCATCACCAAACCATGCTTCCTCATGGCATAACTTCATGCTCTCAGGAAAAACTGTAAGGGACCACCAGATCTTCCCATCCCATTGCTGACCACAGCAAGACTTCCATCCACCCTGGCTGATCAGGCACATCCTGCTTAAATAGCCCACTGCAAGTGCACACAACTTTTCAGAGACATGCAAGAAAAGTGAATGACCCAGACACATTACATACTTCAGCTCTTCTTGTCTGCTCAACAGTCCTTCAAGGAAAATGTTTAAAAGAGAAACACGTCAACTTGTCCACATTCTGTTTGCTAGAAAATGGTGGAATCAGGCTGGGAACTTTGGTGTCTCCAACTCTAAAAGCCTGTGTGCTGTCCATATTTACTAACGCATCTTTAAAGGCTTTAAATAGTGTCAAGTTCTCACTTAAACTGAAGTCATCCGTAATTCTGGATTGGGACCCTTTAAGAGTAGGGCTAGTTTCCTATTTGTCTTTGCATCCTCAGTGCCCAGCACAAAGGGGCTGAATAACTGATGAGCTAATTGACTGACAACACAAGAAATAGCAGGTAAAATCTACACTACTTCATCATGGCCATCTGACAGCTCACTGTAAGTGAGTAATACATACCACATGCTTCTCACCAAAAAATTTCCCTTCTCCAATCTAAAGTCTCCTTGGTCATTTAACCAATTCCATATGGTTATGATTTCTAGAACCCCTCTTGGACACAAGGCAACTGACCAGTGCCATTTAAGGTATCACCCACATTTCCATTCCTTCTCAGAATGTAAAAAACCACAAGAGAATATCACCTATCTAAAAAAAAAAGACCCACAAAATTAGAATTTTTCTCCAGCCCATCAGAAAGCTAATGCTACCAGGAAAAGAGCAAACTGAAATCCGAAGCATGACTAGCCCCTCCAAGGAGATACAACACACAAAACGTTTCACTCTTTGCAAAGGACAAGTTGCAGAGGCAGGCAGCATGAAAGTCAGTAAGAAGAAAAGAGCTGAAATTTCTAAAGGATCATAGATGCTGGATATGAATAGTCTATTGGCCGGTTTTTTGTCACTGTAACACGAGTACTTAAGCTAATTTATAAACGAAAAGGTTTACTTTCACTCACAGTTTTGGCTGTGCACAGTGCAACAGACTGTGTGCAGAGACAGGACCACATGGAGATCCAGAAAACAGAGACTGGGAGAATACTCACCTTCTGTGCCAATGTCTCCCTTTGTAAAGGCACCATGATTCAACCACAGGCTACACCCCAACAACTTCATCCAATCTAATCACTTCCAAAGGCCTCATCTTCAGACACAAGTGGACTAAGTTTCTCCCTTAAATCCATTAGACATTAATGTTCACCCATTAACCACTAACATAATATCTTGGAGACTTCACCCATAACACATGGGCCTGTGGAAGACACCGAAACTAACATTCAAACTATATCTAGCATCTAACAAGAAAGATTAGAATTTCTGAGACTCAAAAGCAAAGTCTAGCTTCACCAATCAGATTTTCCCAATAGTTCACAAGATGGATTAATATCAAGCAAGAGGGGCCAACGCTGTGGTGCAGCAGGTTAAAGGCCAGGCCCGAAATGCTGGCATCCCATACGGGCGCTGGTTCTAGTCCCGGCTGCTCCTCTTCTGATCCAGCTCTCTGCTATGGCCTGGGAAAGCAGCAGAAGATGGCCCAATCCTTGCACCCCAGCACCCATGTGGGAGACCCAGAAGAAGCTCCTGGCTCCTGGCTTAGGATTGGTGCAGCTCCGGCCGTTGCAGCCATCTGGGGAGTGAACCAGTGAATGGAAGACCTCTCTCTCTCTCTGTCTCTACTTCTCTAACTCCTGTCTTTCAAATAAATAAAATAAATCTTAAAAAAAAAAAAAAAAAGATAGCCGGCGCCGTGGCTCAATAGGCTAATCCTCCACCTTGCGGCGCCGGCACACCGGGTTCTAGTCCCGGTCGGGGCGCCGGATTCTGTCCCGGTTGCCCCTCTTCCAGGCCAGCCCTCTGCTATGGCCAGGGAGTGCAGTGGAGGATGGCCCAGGTGCTTGGGCCCTGCACCCCATGGGAGACCAGGAAAAAGCACCTGGATCCTGGCTCCTGCCATCGGATCAGCGCGGTGCGCCGGCTGCAGCGGCGGCCATTGGAGGGTGAACCAACGGCAAAGGAAGACCTTTCTCTCTCTGTCTCTCTCTCTGTCCACTCTGCCTATCAAAAATAAAAAAAATTAAAAAAAAAAAAAAAAAGATCAAGCAAGAGTCAAGAGAGGCCTCCTAGAGTGTATACAGGTATGAAATCTTGCTATTTTCCAGACCCTTTTAATTTTTTTTTCTGACAGGCAGAGTGGAGAGTGAGAGAGAAAAAGGTCTTCCTTTTTGCCGTTGGTTCACCCTCCAATGGCCGCCGTGGCTGGCACACTTTGCTGATCGATGGCAGGAGGCAGGTGCTTCTCCTGGTCTCCCATGCGGGTGCAGGGCCCAAGGACATGGGCCATCCTCCACTGCACTCCCGGGCCACAGCAGAGAGCTGGCCTGGAAGAGGGGCAACTGGGACTTATTAAACACAGGTATTGAAACCTACTGAAGAGTAACAGTCCTGGAAACTGGTACAGGTATTAGTTCATGTTGTGCTGCTATAACAGAATACCTGGTGCTACTGGTACTTATTGAAGAACAGATATATATGGGTCTTAAAAGTTATGAAAAACCAGTGCATGGATTTCAAAGTTTTTGCACCAAAATAAGCTTATCTTTTAATTCCATTTTCTCATATCTTTTCTGGAATACTCTGGTATATGACTCACAATTCTCATGGTTGCAGGTTCAAACATGATGGCACCAACATCTGGCAAGGACAGCCCTTGGCTGTGTCACAACATGTTAAGGTCATGGAAAAAAGTGGTCAAGGAATGAATGCCCTAGCTTTACAACAATTCATTCACATAAGAGATAATCCAGGCCCACGAGACCTCAGTCCTGCAAGACAGCACACATCCATTCATGAGAGTGCAGCATCTGACCTAAACCACTTTCCACTAGGCCCGACCTCTCCAAGGTTCCATCACCTGAACACCAGCACAAGAGGAATCAAGCTACTCAAATGGGAACCTTTGGTGCTCAGACCGCATGCAAACCACAGCAACTCACCTCCACTAAAGGAGAGGCAGAAGCAACATACACCTGCCTCCCAGAGGAGGGGCAGAAAGCCACTGTGGGTGCATCACCTTGAGAGATACTTGCAGAGGAAGGTCACCACTGGGAGCGGGAGATGTCCTCTCCACCCACAGCCCCCACTAATGTGAGAAAGAGAAAATCTCAGGCCTCAGACCCAGACACATAAGACCTAAGACGAAGACCAAAGCAAAAGAGAGAAATCCCCAACCATCACGAACACCATCCTGCCACACTGCAAGTTTCACACTGAGCAAGCAGCAACAGCAGTCTAGTCCTTAGGAGAGGCAACAACATGGAGAGAGAGCGCTCTCTGGTACAGGCAGGTGGGCTTGCTGAAAGCTGAGGATGAGGTGGAAACATGAACAAAGTCCTCCATCTCTGCAGGCTCCACACTAAGCACAAAGTAGCAGCAAGCCACCCTGCGCAGACTTGGAGGCCTATCACACAATAAAATCAGATCAATCCAGCTCAGTTTCTAACAACATTTATCCAGTTTCTCAAACTGGAGGTCTCTGTTTCCAGGCAGGAACAGAATTTACCTCAGTCTCTACTGTCATGCTACATACATTGTCTGATGCTGGATAAAAAATTATGGGACAGAAGAAATGCATGGAAGGAATTAGAAGAGACTTGGTCAAAAGATAAAGTGGTCAACATTACCAGAATAAGAGGTAATACAGATGTTAGAGTTACCAGACAGGGGCTTAAAATAATCGTTACTAATATGTCTTCTTTTTTCAAATCTAGTGTGAAAGGTGGACAACAACAATGAGTAAATGGGTAATTTCAGAAGAGAAATAGAGACTATTTTTTAAGAGCCAATTGGAAATGCTAAAGATAAAAAAGCATAATAACAAAAAGGAAGGATTCTTTCAAAAGGCTTATCAGAAAACTGAATGTCGAATAAAGGATTTAGGAACTTATTTAAAAATAAAAATTATTCTAACAACAAGGAAAAAACAGCATGTATGAGGTATGGGATGATATCAAATGGTATAACATATTTGGAATTCCAGAAGTAGAAGAGAAAGGAAAGGGAGCAGAAAAAAAGTGTTTGAAGAGATAATCGTGAATAATTTTCCCAAAATTAATGAAATACATCAAACCACAACATAAAGAAACACAGAAAGCCCTAAGCAGAGGAGTAAGTTAGGCACATCACAGTAAAACTGCAAGAAAACAAAGATATTGTAAAATTTGTGAAGGCAGTCAAAGAAAATCACACAGAAAAGAACAAATCTAAGAACAACAGCATACTTCTCTACAAAAAGAATACAAGACACAAAAAACTGGAATTATATCATTTAAGTACTATAAGGAAAACTGTCCACGTAGCATTCTAACCATAGCAAAAATATCTTCTAAACATCAAAGTAGATGAAGAATTTTTCAGACAAAAACAGAATTCACTGCCAAAATACTTGTGCTATAAAGATACTGAAGAAAGGCCTTGGGAGATCCAAGATGGCTGAACAGGGTATAGCTACACCAACTTAAGCTGTTCTGGGATACGAAAAGAACAAAGGAAGGACTCAGTGTCCAGGAGTCTGACAGAAATTTTCAGCAAAGCAGGGGAAAAAAAAAAAAAAAAACAGCTGTGAGCCACCATCTTACCACCTTAAGGTAGGAAGCAATCCCCACACACCCTGCCACTCAGCAGCTTTGGCTTCATCCTGGAGAGCTGACATGGACCTGAGCCACTGCCTGGCTTGGAGCAGGGAAGCCATGTTCCTGTCCTTTCATCCCCTCCCCACCACACACAGAGTGCAATACTCAGCCTCTATTCTGGTCCTACAGGCATCACAGTCATAACCAGGACAACAGGGGGCAAAGGACAGATCCTCAGCACCCTGCAACTGTGGGAGTTTTGGGGCATTAGCCCCAGAGCTAAGCTCACACATTCTATGTGAGCCAGGGGAATTCAGCTAAGCTGCTGGGGTCTAACACCAGAAGCAGCCCACCCTGAGAGATTTTGGTAATGATCCTAGTATACCAGCAACACCAGGACTGCAACAATTCGTATGAAATTTCTCGATGCCACTGCAATCTATGTGGTGGACACAGGGAAGAACCTACCTTCATTCCACCTCTCTGGAGTCATACCCTCCAAGTAAATCCCCTGAAGACCTGTAGTCACCACGTAGGGTTGAAACAGGGTTCACTTCACATCCTGTAGTCCTAGGACTAGGGTTGTTGGTATTATAAGCCAGAGCACCAGATGGACTCTCCTAGCAGGACCTGAGGAAGGGTCCATCTGTATCACACAGTCCTAGAGTCACAGCAGTTAGGACATAAGCCCTGGCATCACTCAGGCTTGCCAGGAGGACAAGGAGGCAGCCACTTGTCACCCTCAATGTCAAGAACAGGGACCTGTCTGTTACATTCGCCAGGGTGACTAACACCAAACTCTTTGTGGGCCAGAGTTACCCAGAAGCAAACCCTTTTACTTCTATAAGTCACACTTTTATCCCTACAAACTACAGCAGACTATATGACTGTGTCACTTATAGACACAGCTGACATTGATTAAGACAAAAAAACACTCAGACTACATTCCTGGGCTCACCTAGAACCAAATGCAAAGCAACAAGCCAAGTGATACCCTGCATTCCAGCTAAACCATAAACTCTTTTCCAATAAAACCTACTCCATAAAGAAGAAGGGACAAGTACACCACATAGATGTCAATGCAGATCTCAATGTAGGGAAATGGAAACGTGAAGAAACAAGGTAGCAAGACAGTTCCAAAAGAACACAATACTTCTCCAGAATGAGATCCTGAACTGAAGGAAGTCTATGAAATTACATATGCAGAATTCAAAATAATGATTGTAAGGAAACTCAATGAGATTAAAGAAATGAAATAATAAATGAGGGACATGAATGAAAATATTACTAAGGAGACAGAACTCATTAAGAAGAACCAAACAGAAATTCAGGAAATGAAATCGCCAATCAGTGAAATAAAAAATATGATTCGGAGCTTTAACAGCAAAATATACCAAGTGTAAGAAAAAATTTCTGACCTCAAGGATAACAATTAAAAAAAAGATTTATTTATTTAAAATGCAGAATACACAAAGGAGAGGCAGAGAGAGAGAGAGAGAAAGTGGGGGGGGGGATGTCTTCTATCCACTGGTTCACTCCCCAATTCGCTGCAATGGCCAGAGCTGCATCGACCCAAATCCAGGAGTCAGGAACTTCTTACGAGTCTCCCAAGCGGGTGCAGGGGCCCAAGCACTTAGGCTTTCTTCTGCTGCTTTCCCAGGCCATAGCAGAAAGCTGGATCAGAAATGGAGCAGCCAAGATTTGAACCAGCACCAAATGGGATGCCGGCACTGCAGGCAGCACCTGCTGCACCACAACACTGGCCCCTAGAATGGCTTTCATACAGAAATCAACAAACAACAAATGCTGGTGAGGATGTGGAGAAAAAGGTTCCTTAATCCACTGTTGGTAGAAATGTAAACTGGTAAAACCACAATGGAAGATAGTTTGGAGATACCTCTGAAACCTGAATATAGTCCTACCATATGACCCAGCCATCCCACTCCTAGGAATTTACCCAAGGGAAATGAAATCAGCAAATAAAAGAGTTATCTGCTCCACCATGTTTATTGCAGCTCAATTCACAATAGCTAAGACATGGAATCCACCTAAATGCCCATCAACAGAAGACTGGATAAACAAATTACGGGATATGTACTCCATGGAATACTACACAGGGGTAAAAAAAAATCCAGTCATTTGCAACAAAATGGATGAATCTGGAAAACATCATACTTAGTGAAATAAGCCAGTCCCAAAGGGACAAATACCATATGTTCTCCCTGATCTATGATAACTAACAAAGCACCTAAAAGGAAACCTGTAGAAGTAAAATTGACTCATTGAAAAGCAATGACTTTAAAGGCCTTAACTGTTGAGGAACAGTTTTCTTTTTTCTTTTTCTTCTTAATATCATTGGTTGATCTCTTTACCTAACAGAGTTAATCATTTGTATATAAAGTCAACTACAAATAGTTATCAGTAAAAAATAAGAGTGGAAATAAAAGAGGGAAGAGGAAGTTTATAACTGTAAAACTGTATAGTTCTGTATACATTCCTACAGACTTACTTCTAAGGGTACAGATAAAAGCTTGCCATGGGACTTCAACTCCCATTAAGCTGGGTGATAATAATGCCATCTTAAGTGTTAAAGTGATCATATTAAGTGTGTTATTGATCATATATATAGGATTAAGTGTTAAAGGGATCATATAAATAAGATCAAGTGTCTGGTAATAACAATAGATAGAATTAAAAAGGAGAGATTGTTCCAACATGAGAAGCAGTTCACATAGCAGACTCATAGAATGACAATTGCTCTAAATAGCACTCTGATCTCAGAACCAGCCCTTAAGGCATTCTGGTCTGGCTGAAAAGCCCATGAGAGCATTTCAGGCATGAAAAGCAAAGATACTGTGGCAAAAAAAAAAAAAATCCTACATGAACAATCTCTATGAGACCCCAGTGGAAAGAAGGGACTATCAAAGAACAATGTACTTTTCTTGGAAGGGAGGAGAGAACTTCCACTTTGCTTATGGCCTTGCCTACCTACTGATGGAGACTGTGGACTGAAAAGCCTTCCATAGCCTTGGCAGCTCATGTCAAGAGTTTGGGTGATCACTGATATCATACATAAGAGTATTAATTGTTAAATTAACAACAGGAGTCACTGTGGACTTACTCCCCATGAAGGACCTCTTTCCTCAATGAGTTGTACTATGAGAATTAAATGTAAAACTTGTTCTCAACAGTTTTTATATTTTTTGTGTGTGCTTATGCAAATCATTGAAATCTTTACTTAGTACAGAGCTGGTCTTCTGTGTAAAAGTTAACTAAAAATGAATCTTAATGGAGAATGGGACTGGGAATGGAAGAGGGAGGCAAGGGAGTGGGAGTGGGAGGGTGGGTATGATGGGAAGAATCACTGTATTCCTAAAGTTGTACTTATGAAATTTGTACTCATTAAATAAGTTTCTTTTTAAAATGACTCCACTATATGCTGTCAACAAGCAATTCGCTTCATAAAAATGTACACAGACTGAAAGTGAAGGATTGGAAAAAGATATACCAGGCAAATGGAAACCAAAAGTGAGCAGGCGTAGCTATCCTAATGTCAGATAAAACAGACTTTAAAGCAAAAACTGTAAAAAGAGATAAAGGAGGACACGATATTTTAATAAAAGTTCTATTCAGTGTGAAGACAAAACCATAATAATTATATATGCACCCAACACAAGACCACCCAGATATACACAACAAATACTATTAGACCTAATGAGAGAGATAGACTCCAATACAATCATGTGGGTGATTTCAACACCCCACTCTCATCAATGGACAGGTCACCTAGACAGAAAAATCAATAAAGATACATCAGAGTTGCAACATACTATCAAGAAAATGGAAATTTACAGGAAATTTCACCCAGCAGCTACAGAATACACATTCTTCTCATCAGCACATGAAACATTTTATAAGAGAGACCATATGAGAACTGTATCTACAAAGCACACTGAATCTGTTAAAAATAATTAAAAATTAAAATAAAACATTTTTAAAAAAGAAAGTCCTCAAACAAAAATCTTACCAAAAGGAAAATGAGATGAGATCCATACAAAGAAATAAAGAATTCTAGAAATGGAAAACATGCAAGAAGAATGATGCACTATTTTTCATTTTATTCTCTTTAAAAATAAACTGACTCTGCAAAGTATATTTTGCTGCAAATAAAATAGAAACAGGCTGGTGCCTCGGCTCACTAGGCTAATCCTCTGCCTGTGGCACCAGCACCTCAGGTTCTAGTCCTGGTTGGGGTGCCATATCTGTCCCAGTTGCTCCTCTTCCAGTCCAGCTTTCTGCTGTGGCCCGGGAGTTCAGTGGAAGATGGCCCAAGTCCTTGGGCCCTGCACCTGCATAGGAGACCAGGAGGAAGCACCTGGCTCCTGGCTTTGGATTGGCGCAGCACGCTGGCAGCAATGCACCAGCTGTAGTGGTCACTTGGGGCGGGGGGAGTGAACCAACTGAAAAAGGAAGACCTTTCTCTCTGTCTCTCTCTCTCACTGTCTAACTCTGCCTGTAAAAAAAAAAAAAAAAAAATAGAAACAACATGAACAGACTATTTTAATTTTCCCCTTAAAATAAACAATAGAAAAATATTTTCCTGATTCAAAGATGACTACTCTTTAAAGAAAAAAATAATAACAATTATCAGGATTGATAACATATATGTAAGTAAAACATGTGTCAATGGGACAAAGAATAGTAGAGAAGAAACAGAAGTATATTATTGTAAATTCTTGAGCTATACACAATAAAGTATGTTATTTGAAAGTAAACTGGTAAGTTAGATATATACTATACACTCTAAATCAATCAACAGAAAATTTTTAAAAGGAATAAATCTACAATCCAATGGTGGAAATGAAACAGGATCACAAATATAAACAAATATTTCAAAAAAAAAAGGAAAGAAAAGAAGGAAACAGGAACAGAGTAAATGGAACAACCAACTTGCAAAATGGTGGATTCAAAAGGAACAATATTACTAATTATATTAAATGTAAATGGCCTAAACATTCTAATTAAAAAAGCAGAAATCACCAGATTGGATAGAAAAGCAAAACTCAACTACTGCCTTCTAAAAGAAGTCTACTATAAAGAGGAAGAGGTAGGTTGAAAATGTAAGATATACCACACACGTGTGTAATGGTGTCATACAAAATAGGTTTCAGACAAGCAGTATGTTCAGGATAAAGAGTTGATTCATCAAGAAGATATAACAAATGCATGTGCATCTAACAAGAGTTACAAAACATGTAAGGAAAAACCTGACCAAGCTCAAAGAAGAAATTAGAAAAAAGGGGGGGGGCAGAAAAACAGACTTCCATACTTTTCTCTCATCAATCTATATTTAAAATTTTTTTAAATGATTAAAAATATGGAAGACCTAAATAGCACTATCAACCAACTTAACTTAATTGACATTTATAGAAGACTTCAGCCAACAGTTTCAGAATTCACATTCTTCTCAGGACCCATGGAACATTTATCAAGAGAGACTACTTTTTGCACAAATGTTTTTAGCTGCTTTATTCCTAATACCTAAAAATTTTAAATAATCCAAATACTATCAAATGGTCAATTGTCCACCATTGTGATATATTCACACGATGGAATACTGTTCAGCAATAGAAAGGAATGAGCTAGTAATACTTATAACATCATGCATGAATCTCAACAGCACAAGCTAAGTGAAGGAAGTCAAGTGTACACACCATATTATTACAGTTTTCTGGGGAAAGGCAAGGCTCTGCAGACAAAAATTAGATGCAGCAATGCAATGAGCTCAAGAGAGAAACATTGAAAAGAGGGACAAGCGAACATTTCGGGGTAATGAAAATGTTCTCTCTTAATTGTGGTGGTGCTTACATGACTACAGGCACCTGTCAAAAACCCTCTAATGGGGGCCAGTGTTGTAGCACAGTAGGTTAAGCAGCCATTTGTGGTGCTGACATCCCATCCTGGAGCACCAGCCTGAGTCCTGGCTTCTCTGCTTCCAATCCAGCTCCCTGCTACTGCACCTCGGAAAGCAGCAGAAGATGGCCCAAGCATTTGAGCTCCTGCACCCACATGGCAGACCTGGAAGAAGCTCCTGGCTCCTGGCTTCAGCCTGGCCCATCCCTGGCTGTTGTGGCCATTTGGGGAGTGACCCAGTGGATGGACAATCCCTTTCTCTGTCTCACCCTCTCTGTCATTCTGCCTTTTCAAACACATAAATCTTCTTTTAAAAATCATCTAACAGCTAATTTAGAAAACAAATTAAGTGTATGTAAATTCTATTTCACTAAAACTAACTTTAGAAATACAGTTTTAAGGGGCTAGTGCTGTGGCACTGTCTGTGGTGCCAGCATACCATATGGGCATCGATTCAAGTCCCAGCTGCTCCACTTTGAATCCAGCTCCCTGCCAATGTGCCTGAGAGAGCAGTGATGGATGGCCCTACTTCTTGCACCCCTGCACCCATGTGGAAGACCCAGATGAAGCTCCTGGATCCTGACATCAGCCTGGCCCAGCCCTGGTCATTGCAGCCATTTACAGAGTGAACCAACAGATGGAAGTTCTCTTGCTCCCTGTCTCTCTCTCTAATTCTTTCAAAAAATATTTTTTTAAATATAGTTTAAATACTGTCACCAAAGACAAAAAACAGTAATGACAAAATAAGCACATAATAATAAATACAACCTGACTTACCTTCCTTAAAAACACTTTTAAAGATTTATTTGGTTTGTGTTTTTCTTTAAACTCAGAGCTACAGAAAGAGAAGAGACAGAGAGAGAATCCTCCTTCCATTGGTTCACTCCCCAGATGACCGCAACAGCCAGCACCAGACCAAGCCAAAGACAGGAGCTTCATCTGGATCTCTCATGTGGGTAGCAGGAACCCAAAAACCTGGCTCACCCTCCACTGCTTTTCCCAGGCCATTAGCAGGGCACTGGATCAAAAGTGGAGCTGCCAGGACATGAACCAGCGCCCACATGGGATACCAGCATTGCAAGTGGTGCATTTACCCTTCATACCACAAGTCCCTTCAAGTACTTTTTAAGGACCTACCTCACTCTACTGCCTCAAATGGAACCTCATTAAGCACCTCCAGCTTCTTAGAAATAGGCCTATACAATTGAGTCCAAGCGTGCTTGAAAAAGTTCAAGGAAAAACGGAATTGAAAAGTAAGTTCACTTTGGTGCAAAAATAGTTTAAATCTATGCACAGTTTCTTTACAGTACATTTTCCAGGAACTTTTTGAAGACCCCTCATACACACGAAATTACCTGTTTTTGAAGATTTATTCATTCATTCATTCATTCAAAAGGTAGAGTGACAGGGAGGGAGAGCTCTTCCATCTACTGTTCCTCTCCCCCAAATGGCAACAGCAAGCAAAGACTGGGCCAGGCTGAAGCCAAGAACTCCATCCAAGTCACCCACATGGGTGTAGGGACCCCAATACTTGGGCCATTTTCCACTGCTTTTCTAGGCACATTAGCAGGAAGCTGGATCAGAATCAGAGCAGCCAGGACTTGAACCAGCACTCCAATATGGGATGTTGGCTTTACAACCAGCAGCTTAACCTGCTGTACCACAAGACCAGCCCCATGAACTCATCTTTTAATTCCATTTTCATGAACTTTTTGAAGTCCCCTCATATATACATACTTAGATCTATCTTAGGAGCCAGAGATCAGATAAGAAATATCACAGATGTCAGCAACGTGCACACACAGGAAAATCCACTTGGACGTTGGTAAAACACCACCCGGCGTGTGGTTCTGAGCTGCCTTCCTTACGGAGACAGAGCACTCAACATGGAACACTGGGAAGCAGAGACCACCTGGGAGCCTTGGCTGACAACAGAAAGTGTCCTTCATTGTCCTGCACTGCTCAAGACAGTGCAGGCTGTCCAGAGAGAGAGAATCTAACTGCCAGGAAAAGAGACCCAGGAGGGTCCCAGACCCCTGGGCCCACCCCAGAGTATCAATAGAAGAGCTGCTCACGTCTGCCTCAGGGAGGAGCTCCCAGGACTCCTGCCTGAGCCAATCCAGGGCAGAGAGGAGCCTTCCTGCGGCAAGATGCACGCTCAGGCTGCCAGCGCCGCGCTGGTTCCTGCTGAAACAAGTCAATACTGAACTCCTTTTCCTCGCTAAAGGTTAATCTGCAAAAGTACAAAATGCCAGCCTGCTCTGGACTACAGGAGTCTCCGGGAAAGTTCACAGCGTTGCTATCAAACCTAAAATAACTTTCCTAATTGCCTGGTAAGGGCTCCCGACAGGCCACCTCTGCCATGCATGTGTCCTCTGAGGGGTGGTGCGGCTTTCTTCGTTTTAAAGGCTGTCTTTCACCACTGTGTTTACACTTTCCACAAAGATACGGCATGATTAATGCAGAAAAAAATAAACATGAAAAGTCTTACAATCAAATTAGGAGAGCCCTTGATAAAACCGGCCCTCTTCTTGTGAGTAATTTGGAAGAATAACTGTTTTTCATTACAACCTTGGCTCCCAGCAGGTCCTGCAAAAACCTAGCCAGCTACAGTGCAAGGCAAGGTCCGACGGAGGACCCGCTCAAGGTGGGGATAAATCACCATCATGCTCACAGCCCAGGTTTCTATCTTTTCTTATCCCCCTTAATAAATTGGGCTTGACCTGAAACTCCAAGAAAGTTAATTTATAACAGCCAAAAAGAGGGTTTTTTTTTTTTAATGTAACAGCTCACCTTTCTTTTTCTTTTAAATTTAAACCATAATGACAAATGGAGATTTATTATATACTATAAACACATGTGGCTTGAGCGCTGGTATTTAGTCTGGAAACTCAGTTGGGTCAGCAAGCTGCTGGTGCAATCAGGAAATGCCATGTGATATTCCTGATAAAAGCAAAACATGCACACATTCCACAGCACTTACTGTGGCCTCTGTGGTTTCAGCCATTGTGTGGGCACCACAGACATGTGCAGGCTGAGAGCTCAGAGATGACTGACTCAGCGAGGCCAAGCAGAGGTTCTGTATCAGAGCCACACTCAGCCAAGTCACTGAACTTACAACCTTCAAAAGGACAACCTGGGATCTGAGAGACCAAGAAAGAAAGCTACCTTCACAGGACACTTCTCCAACCTGGGCTTGGGCTCCTCTTCCCTCCCCACACCTGGCATAACATTACAAGTGGTTCATGTGCTGTGGTCTGGAGACTTCCAGTAATGCCGCACAGAACCATCCTAAAATGCCAGGCTGGGTTCACCAGAAGCACACCAAATCCTGCTGGAAGGTGAGTAAGGAACCTTGCTCCCAACCCTGTCAAAGCTCATTTTAGACTCCTGACCCTTCTTCCTTTTCCTGCCCATGCTGAAATGATCTATGGCTGTCATTCCTTCAGTCCTCACTGGCTACAAGCACCAGGTGTCTCACCAGCTAAGCAGAGCACTCTGGGAAGTCATACTAACTGGAGGTTAAAGATTTCAACTCTGAAGTCAATTCTGGGTCCATCATTTTCCAAATTCTCTAAACCTAGGTTCTTCCATCTGTAAAATCAGGGGGCCAGCGCCATGGCTCACTTGGCTAATCCTCCGCCTGCAGCGCCAGCATCGGCATCCCATATGGGCACCGGGTTCTAGTCCCAACCGCTCCGCTTCCAGTCCAGCTCTCTGCTGTGGCCCGGGAGGGCAGTGGAGGATGGTCCAGGTGCTTGGGCCCCTGTACCCGCATGGGAGACCAGGAGGAAGCACCTGGCTCCTGGCTTCAGATCAGCATAGCGCGCCAGCCATAGAGGCCATTTGGTGGGTGAACCAATGGAAGGAAGACCTTTCTCTCTGCCTCTCTCTCTCTCACTGTCTAACTCTACCTGTCAAATAAGTTAAAAAAGAATCAGAATACTTGGCCCAGTGCTGTGGCATAGCAGGTAAAGCCCCTGCCTGCAACACCAGCATCTCATATGGGTACCAGTTCAAGTCCCAGCCACTTCACTTCTGATTCAGCTCCCTGCTAATGTGCCTTGAAATGCAGCAGAACATGGTCCAAGTACTTGGCCCCTGCACCCATGTGGGAGACCTAGAAGAAGCTTTTGGCTCCTGGCTTCAGCCTGGCCCAGGCCCAGCAGTTAAGGCCATTCAGGGAGTAAACCAGCAGATGGAAGATCGATCGATCTCTCTCTCTCTCTCTCTCTGCCTCTCTGTAATTCCGCCTTTCAGATAAATAAATCTTTAAAAAATCAAAATGTTTAAAAAGTAAATCAGAATACTTACTAAGGTACCTCATGTGTCTCTCAGGAGGATTCAGTGGAATAATGTATGTGAACTACACGGATGGCCAGAAACATTCTCCAAAGTTTGGAGATTGCAAGCAGTAATCCAATCAGTCACTACACAGTACAATAATTACTAGCTATCAGTAGTGGTGGTTATTATTCATAAATTTTCCATACGTATACATCTTCCCTCCAGAACTACAGCAAGATCCTTAAAAGAAGACCTTCCACTTTTGTTGCTAATGGTTCCCAGGCACAAGAAACTCAATTCTACCATTCCAATAAAATGACTTTTATTCATAATTATCTACAGAATGGGAACTAATTTTAAAAATACAGATAAAAAGGAAAATTAAAACCATCCTTGACCCCAACCTTAGGAATTGCCAGTAAATATTCTGAAGCAGATTCTTTGGATTTTTTTCCTTACATATCACATGTTTACTTCCCAGTACAACTGGGACCCACAGTATGTAACACTTCACTGTAACGTGCTTCTTTATTTATCATTAGCTCATGGTATTTTCCTCTGCCACTGGACCTTCTCCAAAAGCATAGCCTTTGCAGGTAGCATGTTGTGCCCGTCTGTCACCATTCTCATCCACGACCGTGCACATGGAAGATGCCGTATCACCAGGGTGCAGTCGGGCCACTCCAACCAGGAAGCATGTGTGCAATCACCTGGCAGCACGCCCAACACTGATCGACACTCAATAAACATGCTCTCATTCTTCCTGTGCCTGTCTCAGGTCTTTAAGAAACTTCATGAAAGTTTCCAACTTCCCCCATGAAATAATGCTGCTCAGTACTAAAAGAACTAAAGCTCAAGACTTCCCTACAGTGCTCCTCTCGCTCCCTTCAGCTCCCAGCACAAGATTCTGGACAACCATGGTAACAGAATCCCCAGGAGTTCTGTGGTCAATAGAAACCATAATCCTGCTTACCTCTGCCTGTGACCTTTCAGGATCCAGAGCTCTCAGACTGGAAATTTTGACAACAAATATTGCTCTCATTTTTTCACATTAGACTTTCCTTCTCAACAAGACTCTTTTTAAACATTTTATTTGAAAAAGTTACACAGAGAGAGAAGGAGAGGCATAGAGAGAGGTCTTCCACATGCTGGTTCACTCCCCAAATGGCTGCAACGGCCGGAGCTGCGCAGACCCGAAGCCAGGAGCCAGGAGCTTCTTCCGGGTCTCCCAGGCAGGTGCAGGACTTGGGCCATCTTGTACTGCTTTCCCAGGCCACAGCAGAGAGCTGCATCAGAAGTGGAGCAGCCAGGACTTGAACTGACGCCCATAGGGGATGTCAGCACTGCAGGTGGTGGCTTTACCCACTGCACCACAGCGCCAGCCCCCACAACAAGACTCAAGGTTTAGACCATGAAGCTTGATATCACTGTAAAGAACACGGGACTCAGGGTCAGGAGGTCTGGGTTCTAGTCCAACTTCATCTCTTACTAGCTCTCACAATTTGGGGTAAATGATATCCTCTGAGACTCAGGAACCTTATCTGTAAAACAGAAGACCTCAGTAAAGTGATCTCCAAGCTTCACTAATGTCATCACCTTTAGAGCGCAACCATGTTACACACAGCTATCATTTGCTGACTGAGGTCTGGTGTAAGTCACACACTTGTCTACAGGCTTTGTCCTATGAAGATACCAGTGCTGTCATGCATCCGCTTTAGCATAGCAGCAACAAGTCCAGAGTCAGAGCCACCCCCTGAGCCCAGGTGTGTGTCTAACCTGGGCACTCCTCCAATCCCTTTGCTTCTGGGACACCCACAGCAGCTCCATGCTCTTAGTTAACACTGGTTGATTGACAGAGCGTAGTCTCTGACTCAATTCTTGGACGTTTACTGAGAGCTTATTTCTATACGTCACCACGCTACACGAGACTGCCGCTGCAGACCTGGTAACTGCCGCAGAAGATGGCCTGTGCACCTCCAGCCTCCACCCGCAGGATGCCAGGAGCAACCGCCCCAGCCCCAGGTATGACAAATTAAGTGTCCCTTGGGAGTGGGGTGCTCTCCCAAACCCCTGAGAACCACGCTTTAAAATAAAATACACTGAAAACACAAGAAAGACAGGCCAAAGGTCAAAAGCATCATGCTGACAACCATATCAATAATGAGCTCTCTCTGCCTCTCCTAACTCTTTCAAACAAATAAAATTAATCTTTAAAAAAGGGGAGGGGGCGGCGCTGAGGCGCAGTGGGTTAAAGCCCTGGCCCGAAGTGTTGGCATCCCATATGGGCGCCAGTTCTAGTCCCAGCAGCTCCTCTTCTGATCCAGCTCTCTGCTACGGTCTGGATAGCAGTGGAAAATGGTCCAAGTCCTTGGGCCCCTGCACCCCTGCAGGAGACCCGGAAGAGGCTCCTGGCTCCTGGCTTCGGATCCGCGCAGCTCTGGCCATTGCGGCCATCTGGAGAGTGAACCAGCAGATGGAAGACCTCTCTCTCTCTGTTCTCCTTCTCTCTCTCTTTCAAATAAATAAAATTAATCTTTAAAAAAATAATGAAAACAGTAGTGAAGTTAATTACCAGACTCTAACACCTTCGTACTGACAAGCATGCCCCCCACCAGAATAACACCACAGTCAAACCATCAGGTTAGACACCAGATACATATACACCTTTCATTTGTCGGTTGCTTCTCATAAAAGCTGCAAAAAGCAAAATGATCTTCACATTGTTTCTCATTATTATAAGGATTTCAAATGATGCAGAAAAAAACAAAAATCAAAATCTGGCTTTTACACACACACACACACACACACACACGAACGCTACAGCAGGAAGAATTCACAGCCTTGCGCCAGGCCCTAATGGCAGGCTAGAGCCCACCACTTTGCTGCTGGAGTCGTCCAAGAGGGAAGTCCTCCCTTCCCACGTCACAGGCAGTGAGAGCGAAGGCTAGGAAAATCGTTTTCCTAGCACCCTGTATTCAAGTCGGGCCTTTGGAGGAATTTTCCAGTAGAACCAGTGCTATTATGGTTACACTGTCAGGCTGGCCCACAAAACTATTTCACCTGGAAGAGTGCTTTTCATTTTACAGAAATAAATCTTCTGAGATGGCCTGGGCGCCCACTGTCATTTAAACCTCCATTCAAGTTGGAGAATTAGAGACTAAATATAAGGTAAGTAACTGCAGCCTGATCTGTCCTCTACCCATTCTCCCAGAAGTGATCTGAGTCCCTCCCGCTAAGTTCTCCATCAAAACTCATCTGCACCTGAGAGTGGGGTGCACATGCGTGCGCACGCACATGCACACGCACAGAGCCGCTTTTCATTTCTGAAGTCTGAGGCTGAGTGTTGAGGGCTCTTCCCGGCAGTCTTTTGAGGCTGGTTCTTGGTGTGAAACTGTGTTTGGACACAGATGAGGTGAGGGACCTGAACTTTAAACAGGCCAGAAGGCGGGAGCCACGCGGGAAACGCTTTGGGGGCCCCCTCCACGAGAATCAGCGTTCGTCCCTGACAGGGGTGCCAATCCGACATGCTGCAGATCAGCAGGGACATTTCGGCTGACCATCATATTTCATGGACAAAATTACATTCTAGGAAGGGGGAGAGGGAGTAGGGGGAGCGGGGGGGAGGGAGGGAGGGAAGCCACATGAAAGTTCTGAAATCTATCAATGTCCAGAAGTAGGAAATGGGAAAAAAGAAAAAGAAAAAAAAAGAAAAGAAACCTTTGGGGAGTTTAAAAAACATGAAATAAAATTTCTATCTTATTTCAGAATCCTGGAGTAAATAGTATTTCTGATGCCCCCACAGAGAGCCAAATCCAGCCAGCAACCCAAACACAAATACAAATAAATAAATACTGGGCTAGCGAATTAGGGGAGGCACACAGAGGAATTTCAAAATAGGATGAGGGTTTTGCTCCGAAATGGGATCCTTCCTCCCTCTGCGCCCCTCCCCCAGCCCCCATTCTTTTTCTTCAAGTAAAATCCATTATTTTGAAAACACCATTTGAAATCCTAAAGAAATAGCAAAACACAGTATTGTGGTATTCCAAAGTAATATCTCTTGTTTATAACCATATAAATTTAGCCCCTGGCACTACAGGGCTTATATAACGGAATAGAGTTATTTTAACAGCATCCTGTTAAAGAAGCAGCAAAATGCTCAGCTCATTTTCTCCAGTGGGAGGGACACATGGCCTCACGCAGGAGAGGGAACATGCCTAAGTCATTACTGCGGCAAAGCCATCCGTCAACGCCGGGTTGCTCTGGCACGGCCAGCACCACTGGCGAGATCAGAGAGGCAGCCCCTGCTTGCAATTACCAGCGCAGGACCTTGGCTCTCGGCAGCCTGCTATCAATTACTGCCCTGGCCTCGCTGCTTGGACTTGTCAATTTCCCAGTGTCTTCTGTTTTGTAACAGTAAGAAAAAGGGCTCCTCCTGACTGATTCTTGGAAGTTTCTCATGTGTTGTGTCACTCCTCGGTGTCATTAACAATTCAATTAAAATTTCACAGCACACAGGCAGCCAGCCCCGGACACAGCCGGCAGGGCCCCCTTCCACCCCCACCATGGCGGTCACATTTCTAGGAGGGTCTGCGAGGGGGCCCCCAGCCGGATCAAGCCAATCCGATCCTGCAGCCCCTCTGACTTCATCAGGCAGGCTTGCGTGTGTATGGTTGACACGACGCTGGCTGTCGCGTTGGCAAGGTGACACGTTTGGTGTTCTCGCCCCGCTGGGGGTGTAGCCATGAGAAGGAGTTTAGAGTTGGCTACAAGTAAAAATCTCACACTTTTTTCCTAAATGTCTAGGCTCCACAGTGGATCATTATGAACACACTCAGCTCTCTTCTTCTACAGTGAGTTCTAGAAACTTCTTTCCTTCCATGTGTTGTTTTTGTTTTTTGTTTGTTTGTTTGTTTTTTTTTTAATGACTCCTATTTTCTGGTGTTTCAGAGTGGGACTGTCTGTAAGAATGGAGAGACAGGGGTTAAATCACAATTAAATTCTTCAGGAAGGCAGATGACCAGGAATGCTAAGACAGGATGGCTACAAACAAAACAGACTTGCTACTGTCATTATTAACTCTGTGAAAGTGCCAGCGCTCCTTTGTCTCGCTGAACCATGGAACTACACACGCTCACGTGCTTTTAAGCATCCCGAGGGTTTAGGGCAAAACCAAAAAAAAAAAAAAAAAAGTTTCAGGCTTAAGACTTCTGAGGCAGTTTTCTCTCTAACCCTCTCAATGAGTTTAGTCATGCAAGGCAAGATTCTTTAAAGTTACCAAAGACTTTGTTTAATGCCCAAGAAAATGCCGACTGTCAGCACCCTTTGTCAGGTTGTAGGGGCTTAAGTCCAGTCCCCAACACACTGGGGACCCTCCACCCGCAGTCACTAGTTTCTTTTTGACATCAAGAGCTGGATAATTGTCTGATTTCCTTCTAGGTAAAAGGAGATTAAATGCCCAGCTGCAACAGCTGACACACAAAAGGGAAAATATAGTTTAACCACCATATTTATCAAGATAATTTTTCTTCCACACACTGATTAATAACATTAGCCAACATCCCCTTTGGCTGGGGGGGGTGGAGGGGTACAGAGGAGAGGAGGGGAGAGACGTGTCCCCCCTCAGAGTATCAGAAACAGGAGTTGACAGTTCAAGGCAAAAATGATTTGCATGTAAATTCTGATCAAAAGCAAGTCTGCACCCTGAAGTTGTCAAGTTTTGCTACCAATTTGACACTTAAATGGGCTATAGCAAAACTTGATTTAAACTGAAGAGGAAAAAAACATGGCAACTCAATTACCCCCTAGCAGATCGGATCTGGCAGCTGAGGTCAAACTTTTCACCCTGCCATTACATTTCTCAATACCTGATGCTTTAAACAAACACTGCGTATTCCTCCTACAATCTTGGAGGAAAATGCATTTCTCAGGGCTCCCTACTGTGCCCCAGATTAAAAAATAAAGTTTCACTTGTGTGGGATCCAGGGCTGTTTTCTCCATGTAAATTTCTGAATAAAACAGGACTTAAGAAACGGCCTTTTACACCGGGAAAAATAGTTTCTGCTTTGAAAAAGAAAAAGAAAAAACTTTATAGGGAAGATTTGTGGAGTACTAAAAGATGATTTAAAAACAAATATTCCCACAGCATTAGAGGCAAAACATTGACCTGTTTTCAGTTTGCTTTTAATATATTTCATATTTGAGCTTAGGCTGAACAGCACATTAATTCATCAGGGAGAAAAACAGCCAGCTAGCTCCAAATCAGCTCCAAATTTATGGAGGACAAAGCATCTTGTAAGGCCCTGGGATGGAGACGCCAATGCTGCAAAGTCTGCGGACGTGGCTGGCCCCTGCCACCCCATCAGGCTTTCCATGCAGCAGTTCTCAAACCTGCAAGAGTCTTTAAACTCTTAACTGCTTTAAAGTAGCTCCAAAGCAAGGCTTCCCTACCTCCCTTAAAAAAAAAAAAAAAAAAAAAAAATTCTTGTTTCCCGCCATGGGCTTTAACTCCTTCTATAAAAGTAGGGAGTTCACTAACTTTGCATTCACCCTACTTCCTCAACTCATCACAGGCAACCAAGTAACATGGAGAGAATGGTTTCATGTACTCAGCCAACAAACACACTGAGCATTTTGTGGCGGCCGGCACTGCACTAGCACCCGCAGCCCAAACGTGAACAAGAGCAGTGCAAAGCTGGAGAGGTAACTGCATACATAACTAATTAGAACAGTGTGGGCTCAGCACTGCAAGAGAGTAACACTAAAGTGCTCACTGTGGCAGCACACACAGAGAATGTATGGAAAGACACACAGAGGACTAGCGTGGCCCCTGTGCAAGACAGTAACACTAAAGTATATGAGAACACATTTAACTGCATCAGAGTTCCAAATTTCCCTGGTGCCTGGGACTGGATCTACCCGTGCAATGCTGGCATCCAGCAAACGGTGGAGCAAGAGGGTCAATGGGGAAGTAAGACATTTCTATGATAGCCAGCAAGGGGGAAACAGGGAGGGCGGTTTGGCCAAGCGCGAGGTAGATGAAGACAGTATGATCATAAAACAAGAACCCTGTGGCACATGCATCGGGTAGACGTGCAGAATCACACTCCTCTTGTATGTGTCTTCCTGTCAGCCCATCAGGGCACCCTCCAGACTTGGAGCATACCCACCACCGTGGCTGCACTGGCACGCATGCTGCTCCTCAAACACAGCAAGCCAGTCCAGGCCCCAGGCCCTTTGCACTTGCTATTCCATCTGTCAGCTTCCCAAGCCATCTCATCATTCAGCTCTTTGCTGAAATGCTGATTCTCAGAGCAGTCTTCCCTGACATCTTCATCTAAAAGAGTTCCCATACAACCTTCCCAGAGACTCTAACCTCTTATCCCTACCTTACTTTCTCCATAACATACAGCACTACCTCAAATTCTATTATGCTTACTGCCTCTCTCCCTCACTCAAGTGTAAACCACATGAAAATCAGAACTGTATCCCCCAGTTCCTGGCAGAGATATGAGCTCAATAAACATACTATCTATTAACACAATTAAGTCCTGAGATGCCAGGAAGCTAACATCTATGAATTAATGCTATAAAGAAAATTTAGACCCCAAACTGGTTACAACAGCCCCTGATTTCTAAGCCCTGGCCTCAGGAACAAATAATGATAAATGAATGGAGAGCATTTTTAAAATCTACATATAACCAGAGCGGAGAAATCACTGACACCCCCCCCCAAAATAGCCACTTATGCAAGCCAAATCTCTGAGATCTTTCTGAAAACCAGATATATTTAACTCCAAGCCAGTTCCCAGGCTTCCCACAAATCACTGCCACACAAGAGGAAACCATGTGAGAAGTTATGTTCTGCTCCTGAACACTTAAGCATTTTTATCAATATTATTTGCCAGTATAAATATTTTCCCCATAACTTTATATTTAAAATAGGAGTGCACCAAGCCGGGACTTAGAATGCGCAAAGGAAACAGTTCAGTCTGAGGTATTCATGACTTCAGTCATTCTCTCATAAAACAACAGATGAAATAAAACGTATGACATTCCCAAAGAGGGAGTTTCTCGTGTAATTCATCTTAAAATGCAATGTTCTGTCATCTCAAGTAACACTTACTGAAAGCAACCATCAATACTTTTTGTCAAAAGCCCGTACTCTGTGTAAAATGTTCCATCAATCTCTATTTACATAAAACACAAAACTTTCAGTGTGGTTCTAACACACAGCCATGAAGCGTCTCCATCTCCATTTTCACGCTCTGCTGAGAAATAATTTGACTGACACCAGAGAAATAAAGATGACCCTTACAGGAAAGCTTTCAGGATCGGAGAAGCTATAAAGGGACACATGTCCCACTGGAGAGGGGAACTTGTTGGTTTTCGTTTTTCAACCAGGAGATAGATACACCTTTCTCTGTAGGCAGGAATTCCATTCTGCCAGGAAATCCCCAGCAAGCTTGCAATGCACTTTGAGCAAGCAAATTTCACCAACAAGGAATGCAGGGACGGCACCCTGCTGCCTCTGAACTTGAGCAAGCAGGCGACACACACACCACTCCATTCCCAGCCCGAAACTTTAGCTCTCGGCCCTGAAGAATGTGAGTATCGCGCGAGGCTAGAAGAAGGTCATCGCCTGGGGATGTTTATAAAAC
Organism: Oryctolagus cuniculus; assembly: GCF_964237555.1. Lineage (NCBI taxonomy): Eukaryota > Metazoa > Chordata > Mammalia > Lagomorpha > Leporidae > Oryctolagus > Oryctolagus cuniculus. The sequence goes on along the minus strand of NC_091446.1, from coordinate 66,559,372 downwards.
ACACAAATTAAGGTATTAGCCTTTCACCTTGAAGGTCCGGAGATCAAATCCCAGCTTAGGTAACAAAACACAAAGTCTCTGTGCCCGCCCCTTCCTATACTTGCTTGTTGAAAACATACAGACCCTTCCATCTGACCCAAGTTAGCTAAGGCCTCGATGAGAAAGCTAAGAAATTGCAGGTCAAAGCCAAGAAAAACTACTCAGTGCCCGTCCGAGACAGCTGAACTTCACGCCCGTGACCTTTTTTGGCCATTCTTCATCCTGTTGCTGTGGCTCAAACAGCCGAGGGTTGAGAATTATGGGAGGAACTGCACCGCCACGTACATCCTTTTCATTGCAAATGTAAAATCCATTAGGAAATCATTCAACCCCACTTAATTATGCCTTGCATTCTCTCTCTCAACCGGCTGAACACCCACTATGTGAAATGCTGTAGGCAGAGATGGGTGGGCAGATACAGCTTCAAGGAGGCTGTGGGGCTCAGCCCAACCACTCTGCTCCTCTGAAATTCAGTTTCTGCAGGTGGAAAATGAGACAGCCTAGCTAGACTGGTGTTTTTCAAAGTGTGTTCCGCCAAGCTCAGGGGACAGCACGATGCAACCAGCGTCTTATGGGAGAGCAAATGACCAACAAGCAGACAGGGTCGTGGTGCCCTCTTTGACACAGTGGTCTGCCTCGTAGGTACCTGTGCTACAGTTGACAATGCCAGGGCTCCATCTGCGGCCATGTCCTTTCCTCTGTTATGTTCCAGCCCTAATATTCTCCAACCGTACAACGGTGGTGAAACAGGAACACAGATCCGCACCACAGCAGGCGTGGTGAGCTCTGAACTTCAAGGTTAAACAGGACAGACAGGAGAGTGACCTCGGTAAAGTTTCCATCAGGTGAACCATCAGAGCCTAAGCACAGGGCGGAAGTGGGACTGACAGGACATGGAAATGTGGTGATGCCCCACAGCAGAGGCTGGAGGGGGAGACGCTGCCTTCACGGGCTGGTGTGTTAGCATCCGCGACGGACCAACAAGGCTTTGAGTTAAATGTGAAAAATCCTTCCCAGAAAGTAAGGAACACCGAGGGGAAAGCAAGCCCCTGCACACCTACTGTGAAGACAGGAAAGAGCCTCGTGGAAAGCCTGAGCTTTAAATTTCATTCTGCACTTCTGTTCTTGCCCTGCATGTTAGGCCAGTGAGTTGCTGGAATGCTGGAGCTTTCATGTTTCCTAGCAATCCTGGGCTTAATCACCAGTGGTCAATGGGACACCTATTATTGGCCCAGGTTACGCTGGGTGCAACGGGGACATAATGAGGACATCGTCTTTGTCCTCAAAGTTCTCTGAGAGTTAGATGTCAGAAAAGCCTGAATACACAGTCCCTTCCAGATCCAAAAAAGGCCACAATAAAAGAACGGCAAGTGGGGCCAATACGTGGCTGTGTTGCACAGTATGGGGTGGACCACAAGTACAATAAGGCTTCAGAGAAGGAGCAACTCATTAAAGACCTGGGAAAGTAGGAAAGGCCTGAAGCCATGCGGAGTGGCCCTGGATGGATGGTTAAGATGCAGGAAGGCAATGAACAGGCGACACAGAACAAGCTGAGCAAGCAAGCAGCTCGGGAGGCTGGTGTGACCAGAGCCAGAGGAGGGAGAGGGACAGAGGCCGGCACAGCTGGAGCAACGATAGGCCAGCAGGTCAGACGGTTGGGAGGAGCTTTACCTTCCACTGCACAGCGCACAGCATCATCCCATCCAGCTGCTCCAGGGACAGGGGAAAGCAACTGAAAGCCTCACCCAAATCACAGGTCACGTCAGTGCTGGAGACGGAGCCCAGCAGTGCTAATCCCTGCCTGCTCACCCGGTGCACCTTCCAGTAAACCCTCTGCCAAGCGCCACTTGTCCCTCCCAGGCCAGGGGCACCAGGAACCTGGGGGAGATCAGCTCTGTCTGTAGAGGTGAGCCCACCTGAACGTCACCCAAAGCACTCACTGGGCCCTTATCTGACTTTTCTTTGGGTACACTCAATTTTTTTCCTAACATTTCACCTGAAAACCTTTGAATGAACAAGTTCTCTTCAAGGACTATTTCAATTTCCCGTAAATTAGCTCATCTTCTCCCCAAAACGCACTGGCAACAGAACAGAGATTCAGGTGGGAAAACATATCAGAAAGAAAGTATCTAAATTCGAGTTTTCGTCTCACAGCAGGACCCACGACTTGAATAACAGGTCTCTAAAGTACCGCTGACAGCGCACTGCCTAAAAAGATGACCAGGGTGAAAAGGAACGAAAGGAAATGAAGGAAAGACAAAAGCCTAACCTGGAATGCTGGGGAGAAATTAGAGAACACAGAACATTTACCAAGCATTTAAAGCAGCTGGAAGAGCATTGATACTAATAAGCAAAACATAGTTTCAACCTTGGCGTGACTGTTCCAATCACAGAGAAAAGACACTGAAGAACACACCCAAGAAAGCAACAAGAATAAACAATTTCATGACAACTTCTAATTTTTCAAAGAATTATTTATGTTGAAAATCAGAGTTACAGAGAGAGAGAGGGAGAAACAGAGAAAGAGGATCTTCCATCCACTGGTTTACACCCCCAATGGCTGTAATGCCAGGGCTGGGCTGGGCCAAAGCCAGGAGCCTGGAACCCCTTCTGGATCTCCTACGTGGTTGGTAGGGGCTCAACCACTTGGGGCATTTTCTGCTGCTTTTTCCAGCCCATTATTAGGGAGCTGGATAAGAAGTGGAGCAGCCAGGACTGGAACTGGTGTCCATATGGGATACCTGCATCACAGGTGGCAACTCTATCTGCTATGCCACAATGCTGGCCACCCTAATTTTTTTAAAAAGATTTTTTTAAATTTATTTCAAAGGCAGAGTTACAAAGACAGAGAAAGAGACAGAGTCATCTGTCCTCTGATTCACTCCCCAAATGGCAGCAATGGTGGGGGCCAGGCTGGGCCAGGCTGAAGCGAGGAGCCTGGAACCCCAGCTGGGTGACAGGAGCCCAGGTACTTGGGCTATCTTCCACTGCTCTCTCAAGTACATTAAGAGGGAGCTGGATTGGAAGCGGAGCAGCCAGCCTAGGCTCCAACTGGTGCACTTATGGAGTAACAGTGTCACACACAGCAGTTTAACCCGCTGTGCTCTGACAATGGCCCCAAACTTGTAATTTGTCAGATAAAAAGAAGTGCCAGGGTGGTGGCAGAGTGGTTAAAGCCACTGCCTGTGACACTGGCATTCTATACAGGCACCAGTTCAGGTCTGCTGTTCCAATTCTGATCCAGTTCCCTGCTAATGGCCTGGGAAAGCAATGGAGGATGGCCCAAATACGTGGGAGGCTGCCACCCACATGGGAGTCCTGAAGAAGCTCCTTGCTCTTGGCTTTGGCCTGGCCCAGCCCTGGGCATTGCAGAAGATAAAAAAAAAAGAGGTTTTTCTTTTTGTGTTTTACCAAAAAGAGTAAAAGATTCTAAGATATGACCACAAATTATTTTTCTCCCATCAGCATAACCAAGACCCTTCAAGGTAGACAGAGATCAAATAAGTGTGTTTTTTATTTATTTTGGGTTTTGAATTTTGTTTTTGCTTTTTACTGATGGTTATGGGAGAGGAGAATCCTGGTGTATAATTTAAGCTCATGGTAACAAAAACTCCCCCTGAATCTGAGCCCCCTCCCGTTACTTAAGTGCAAACCCTAATTACGCTTAAAAGGGGAGGAAAAAAGAGACCTCATGCACATTTCCCTAAGAGTCCTATTTTGGGATTCAAAAATCTTCCCCCAGAAAGTCAAGCTTGAATTATTCAGCCATTCTGTGGTTTGAGTCAAGGTTTCACAGGGATTTTCTGCCCATCAACCATCGCAAGTTGGGGAGAAGACGACAGGTAAATCGTAACTCAGATGCTATTCTGGGGCTACGTACATGGCCTGACCAATGCTGAAACACAGCCTGCCCGCCAAGAACTCACACACTACTTGGAAAGCAGTCCTTCACTTAAAAGCTCAACAAACTACTCTCACCTTGCAATCTTACTCCTGAGGCTGACTCGAAACCTAGAAACTCCCCTCCTGGAAAAAATGCACACCTACTCCCATGCAAGAAAGCAAACACGAATTTCAAGAGGTGACTGATTCAGTGCAACAAGTTTTTCCAACGTTTTTTCCCTTGCTGGTTGCTGTAGGCACACCCTAAGACTGCACATCTTGTGACGGCCAGGGTCCACCACAGTTAACGGGTAACTGCCTGCCTTACAGTGCACTTTGCACCCAGTGGTCACTCAATTATTTGCTGGAGCAAGTCCAGGAGTCACAGGTTTGCATGATAAGCACCTCACAACTGGGCACCAGAACCTCTTCAAACGCTTACCCTCATGTACCTTAGCCTCTGCAAGGACCTAAACCAAGGCACAGGCACAGCAGGTCTGAGACGGGGATTATGAGATCGTGGGGCAACAGGCTGATGGTGGGAAAGGCCAAGAGGAGAAAGACTGAACCTGGGTTCCTTTTTTTTTTTTTTTTTTTTTTGACAGAGTTATAGACAAAGAGAGAGAGAGAAACAGAGAGAAAGGTCTTCCTTCCGTTGGTTCACCCACCAAATGGCCACTACAGTTGGAACTGTGCCGATCCGCAGCCAGGAGCCAGGTGCTTCCCCCTGGTCTCCCATGCGGGTGCAGGCACTCAAGCACCTGGGCCATCCTCCACTGCCCTCCCGGGCCACAGCAGAGAGCTGGACTGGAAGAGTCCCATATGGACTAGAACCCGTGCCTATATGGGATGCTGGCGCCGCAGGCGGAGGATTAACCAAGTGAGCCACAGCGCCGGCCCTGAACCTGGGTTCTTAAGGACATCACCTGAGCTGCTGGATCAGCCTGCCCTGAAACGTACTCAAACTCCTGAGTAAATCTGAGGCCAGTTTTACTTGGGCTTCCTGTCACTTGCAATACACAGTCCTAGCACTACACTGCACCAACTGCAGGTGCATGTCACTAGAATGTCTGTCCTGTGGTTGCTTGATGATCCTTTCGGTCCACTCCAGATGCCATCTTCTCCAACACAGTGCTAATAACTTCTCCTTCCTCTGCACACTATAGAATACCATTAACTGTGCCCCGCTCGTATCCTCCCCCAGTGACAGTGAGGGGCAGGGAGAGCTCACTCAGCAAACTCTACAATGGCCTGACCCAACCCTACTTATGTGGGACACCAGAGAACAAGCTTCCAAAACTTCCCACGTCAAGATTTTCCAGAAAGCAATGTCATCGTGTGGCGCAGATAAGAAAGCATGGCCGTGCAATGCCAGAAGCTATGACATGGACTTCATCGAAGCCAGCTGTCGAAATGGTAAATGTGAGTGGACCACGGCTTCTCTTACCCAGATGCAGAGAAACTTGATCAGAATGAACGCAAGATTTTCTTCCCAGGTTAATGATGCTTTGCCTGCTACATGGAACCAGCCCTGGTTCTACTGCTGACACCCCCCAGAGTAGATCCAGAGAGCTCCTCTCCTAAATACCATCTCTTTCAGTTGGCTGTTGGTTTCCTCTTGGAAGTAGTCTCACTACCACATGGCAGGAGGGATCTTAGCCAACTGCTAAGATGTCAGTTGAGATACTTGAATCCCACATTAGAGTACCTGGGTTCAAAATCTGGCTCCAGCTTCCTGCCAGTGCAGCAGCAATGCCCTGAGTAGTCGGGTTCCTGCCTAGCTCTTAGCCTTGGTACCGGCCATTGTGGCACTTGGGGAGAGAGTAGAGCTCTCTCTCTCTCTCTCTCTCTCTCTCTCTCAACAGCTCCATACATAGATTTTAACAAATAATTAAAAGAGTGCATTTTAGGGGTTAATAAAGAGTGTCATGTGAACATCTGAGCGTTTACCTCAATTACCTTCTACATCATCAGACGCCCACTCCGCCCTTCACCACATCCTCCCCCTACAGTAGAAAGGATGTAGAGCATACGGTTCTGCAAGGGATTTCTGTTGCCACAAAATTATTAACCCAGTACATTTCTTTTGCTTTTTTTCTTTATTTTTTTCATTTATACAATAGGGAGAAAGAGACAAAGAGAGAATTCTTTTGCATTGGTTCATTCCTTCAAATGCCCACAATAGCCAGAACTGGGTCAGGCTTAAACCGAGTGCTGGGAGCGCAATCCTGGCAAGAAGCCAAATAATGGTGACGTCACTGCTGCCTCCAGGGTCTGCGTCAACAGGGAACGGCGGCGAGGAGTCAGGCATGGAGCCCCGCACTCAGGAGGGGATACTGGTGTCCAAACTGGCGTCTTAACCGCTGCACCAAACATTCGCCCCCACTGCTTTGCTACTTGTTACGGAGGCTTGCTGTGAGCAATGAGTCACTCTGCACAGCCACAGCTATGTTCTGCCTTCCGTTCAAGCGTGTCTCTCTCATCACACAGTGAACCCATTAAGAGCAAGGACAGCATCTTTTCTGCAAATCCTGGCAGTGTCCAGAACCCAGCTTCATACAAAACACAGCAGTAACTCTCAAGTGTAAGTGCACATTGGGGTGAACCACCAAGCTCATTACATCTACAGCTTCCTGGGGTAGGCGTCTGGTACAACAGCTAGGCCATCGCTTGGAACACCTGCATCCGACAGCGAAGTTTCTGGGTTTGAATCCAACCTCCACTTCTGATTTTAACTTCCTGCCAATGCACACCCTGGGAGGCAGCAAGTGATTACCCAAGCAGTTGGGTCCCTACCATCCATGTGGGAAGCTCACACTGAGTTCCAGGCTCCTAGCCTCAGCCTGGGCTAACCATGGCTATTGTAGATATTTGAGGAATGAATCAGCAGATGGAAGATCTCTTCTGTCTCTCTCTCTGTGTCTCTTTGCCTCTCAAATAAGTAAAAGAATAAAGTTAAAATAGGAAGGAAGGAAGGGAGGGAGGAAGGAAAGGAGGGAAAGAGAGAGAGGAAGGAACAGGGAGAGGAGAAGGGGAGGGGAGGAGAGGGGAAGGGAGGTGGAGGGGAGGGGGAGGGGAAGGGCAGGGGACTAGGACTTTACTAAGCTTCAACCTTCTCAGATGTGAAATCAAGACAGTATCTCGCCCACAGGTGAGACAATGATGCAAGAAGACACACCCAGCACAGCCAAAGACAGCCCTCATTCAATCAACGTACACGTGTTCAAACTGCAGCTTTAGGCTGTCAACAACGTGGGTCCACAGTCACGGTGTCGACATACCGGCTTCAGAACAAGAGGTCCAGCTTCCAATGAAAGTACTCTGGAACACAGCATCCATGAAGGTCTGTCTCCGTGTCCCTCGAAGGCCCCCGCCACTTCCCAGTCTCAGTGAGCCATTCCCTTAACCATGGGTCTGATGGCAGAGAATGCAAGGAAAAGTGGTTCCCACAGTGAAGGAGGGAGGCAGGCTGATTTCTGAGGCAAGATTCTCAAGAAGCTAAACACACACAGCTTGGCACAGCAACAGGAGCAAGCGATGGGGGGCATCTTTCACAGCCAGGAAACGTTGGTGGTGAGTCAGCAGGGGGTCAGCAGTGGGAAGGGGGCATAACACAGGTGTCTCGGTCTCGAAAGGCTCACAGGCATCCTGTCACTTGCCAACTGACCCAAGGTACTCTGTGCATTTCTTTAAATTCCTGCAAGGCTGTGATGCAATTAAAGATGCCTCCCTTGGGACACAGTCACTCCTACAGGGGACAGCACCAAGAACTCCCATCCATCATGGTTTTCATTACGAAAGAAGTACAAGATCACTGTAGAAAACCCGGGTAAATACTCATAATCCCACTGACATATTTTCTTCAAGGCTTTCACTTGTGTTTTAGGGAATTTTTTTCAAAGTTTTATATTTAGTATTATTTATATAATACTATATATATTCTATAGAACAATGCTACATGTAATAATTAATATATAATAATTTATATATTACATACTGACTCATGCTCTATAATTTATTATATACAATTTATAGTAATTTATTTTTTAAAGATTTTATTTATTTATTTGAAAGGTAGAATGGGGGGTGAGAGACAGAGAGAGAGACAAAGGTCTTCCATCTGCTGGTTCACTTTCCAAATGGCCACAATGGCTGGGGCTGGGTCAATCTGAAATCAGGAACCAAGAGCTTTTTCCGGGTCTCCCACGTGGGTGTAGGGACCCAGGTGCTTGGGCCATCCTCTACTGCTTTCTCAGGCACATTAGCAGGGAGCCGGATTGGATGTGGAGCAGCTGGGACTCAAACCAGCACCATATGGGATGCCAGCACCTCAGGCAGAGGCTTAGCCTACTATACCACAGCACCTGCCCCCTGGTTCTCAGGATTCTGAAATGTCAGTCATGTCTGAGTCTATTTGGATGGTGGGCACTTGGCAGAATTTCCCAACATGGAACCTTCAGTTCCTGGAAATTTTCTTGAAATGATTCATTTACCATTTCTTCTCTTCCTTTTTCTCCAAAACTCTAATTTTACAGATGTTGAACCCCTTAAACAGTTCCTTTTTATTCTATTTGTCGTCTTCATCTCTGCTGATTTTATTCTACTTTCTAGGAAAATCTCTTCTCATAGATTCTTCATTTCTGCTTCATGATTTCCAAGGGCACTTTTCGGATTCACTGCATATGGTTTTTATGATATCCCATCCTTGTTTTGAGATGACATTATCTCCTTTTATCTGTCCAATGACATTAGTAATAGGTTTTTCATTTTGCATTTTCTTTTCCCAACTTGGTCCTGGGTTCCTCCAAGTCCCTTCCTCCCTTGTTCTCCTCCCCCTCTATAGGTTAGAGGCTTCACACATATACCAGGCAATTCTTAGATTTCTGCCCATATTAGATTTTGGTCCATATTCTTAGATTTCTGCACATGGAGGCTTCTCACATATGCCAGGCAATTCTTAGATTTCTGCCCATATTTCTGGAAAACTAGAAACTGGCTGAAACCTCTGAAGATGAGAAGGGCTTGCCAACAGGGTCCTCACTCTGGGCCAATGGGCTGAAGAACTTCCAGGGAAGTACTTCCAGCTCTCCTGTGGTCAGAGCTTTCCCAACCCTCTGCTTTTGGGGTGAAAAACTGGCCAAGAGCCGTTTCTGAAGAACACTGGGTGGGAATGAGGAATATTTCAAAACCTTCAACGTATATGCTCAGCACACATGCTCAATTAATATATTAAATTACCTGTTGTCTGTGGTAAAACCTACTCTCAACAGGGTAAGGGGTTCCCAAGTCCAGAGATGCTGTGGCTTACTCTCTCCACACAAGAAACCTCCAGCTTTTCTGCAGAGTGGCTATGAGGAGTCACAGGCTACATGGAGTGAGAGAGGGCAGCTGGGCTTGTGCAGCCCCCAAGGTACTTTCCTGACCGACTCCCAGGCCTTGGAAGAATTACACAGCATAAATCAGATCAATTCTCAGCTTTCTCCGTTGCTGTCCAGATAGGGTCCAATTTTCCACATTTACTTTCCAGCTTGCAAAACTCTATTGTTCACATGAAAGGATGCTCAACATCACTGATCCCTGGGGAAACGTAAATCAAAACCACTTCATATCCTCTAAGACGGCTGTAATTTTTAAAATTTTACAAAAAAATAACAACAAGGAAGGGGAGAAATTGGGACTTACTTGTGCTGATGGGAATGAAAAATGTACTGCCATTATAGAAAATAGTTTGCCAATTCCATAATAAATTATACATACAGTGACTATATGACCCATCGATTTCACTCTTAGGTACACATCCAAAAATACTGAAAACAGGTGTTCAAACAAAAAGCTACACGTGGATTTTCACAATAGTGGCATTCTTCATAATAACTAATAACAACTAAAATGTGGCAACAAGCCACTTAACTGATAAATGGATAAACAAGATGTGGTATATCCTTACAACAGAATAGTACTCAGTACCAAAAAGGAATGCAGCACTGATAAATGCCACACCACAGCTGAGCCTTAAATTATCCTGAGCGAATGACGCCAGACACAAAGGCCACGCGGTGTACAATTCTATGTATGCAATCTTCCCAAGACCAGCAAGTTCATAAATACAGAAAGCAGACCAGTGACTGTCGGGGCTAGACAGAAGGGAAAGTGGGGATGGATGCTTAATGGGCATAGGATGTCCTTTCGGGATCATGAAAATTTTCTGGAAGCAGACAGAGGTGGTGACTGTACAATACTGTGAACGCACTAAATGCCACTCCAGTTTATACTTTAAAACAATCAAGGTGTCCTATTTCAGTTATGTATATTTTATCACAATTTTAAAATACGTATGTTGCTTAAGCTTTCATTCTCACGGTCTCTATCCTACAAGTTTGTGGATTTGTTAATCTTTTCACTCTGGTTTCAGAAATCAGAGGGAAACAAAAGATTCCTGGGGTCCATCTGCCATTCTCACCTAGAAGGCTAGCCACACCACGTACAACATGTGAAATCAACAAATATTTATCAGGAGTGATAGAAAATACAAAACATTATGAGCTGCCTTCAATCAAGTTGGGATTATTTTTAAAAACCTAATGAAAGAAAACCGCAGTATGCAATACATAACTGTGGCCAGCGTGGTTCAGACCCATGTGCCGTGGAGATCAAAGAAAAGGGCGATAGCTGTGGGTATTAAGAAAAGCTTTACGATAAACACTGAATGGAGCTGGGTAAGAAACACCCTAACCGAAGGTTATTCTAGGAAGTAGTATCAAGAATGCAATAAACAGAAAACACAAATATACTTAAGGTATGGTCAAGAGACCAGCTGGGCCAGTTAGTAGTGAACTGCATGACAGAAAAAAACAGGCTGAGGTTAGGATACAATGAGTCAATTTGCCCTTTTCTCAAAAAAATAAAAATAAAAATAAACAACCTCTCAGCCCAATCTTATTGAGACAGGTTAAATGGTTTGCATTAGCTAACCCATTCAGAACCCCTCCATAATAGAGTTAACCCTGGGCATTCCCACTATACAATTCCCACTATACAATCCAGAATATAAACGGGAGATCATCATAAACTGCATACTTTAACCAGCCACAGAACTCCAGGCTCTTTGGCACAACAGACCCGGGCACCCATCCCTGTCCAAACTTCTACCCAAGAGGCACTCATGAGCCACAACGACCTCTCATCCATCAGCCTCACTCAGCTCTGCGGCTGAGAGCAAGTATTGCCTGCTGACTGCTCACAAAGGGACTCAGGAGACCTAAAATGCTCTCATCCCAATAAAACAAGGCTATCGGAGAATCTGAATAAGGAACCACACAGTCACAGGTGAGCTGCAGAAGACCCAGTGACAGGCAGGAAGGAAGGCGAAGTCATCCCCCAAATCCCTGTCTTCTGCTCTGGACTTTGCAGTTACACAGCCTGTGAGTCCTCACCACTGTTCTTGCCAATTTATGTTGGGTTTTGCTAGCTTGAATCTAAAGGGTCCTAATTGACACACATCCCCACTGTGCCCAATCATCTTGCACCTAGAAGTTTCTTCAAGGGACTGGTGCTGTGGCGCAGTGGGTTAAGCCACTGTCTGCAGTGCCAGCATCCCAGATGGGTGCCAGTTCGAGTCCTTGCTGCTCTGCTTCCAAGCCAGTTCCCTGCTAATGCTCCTGCGAAAGCAGCAGAAGGTGGCCCAAGCTCTTGGGCCCCTGCACCCACACAGAAGACCTAGAAGAAGCTCCTGGCTTCAGCCTGGCCCAGCCCCAACCACTGCAGCCATTTGGGGAGTGAACCAGCGGGTAGAAGATCTCTCTCTTTCTCCGCCCCTACCCTATAACTCTGACTTTCAAATAAATAAATATTAAAAAAAAAAAAAAGTTGCTTCGAACCGTGCTTTCATTTAGTTCAGTTAGTCTATCTCTCGCTGGAGATCTTCGTATTCCCATGCATCAGCTTGTACATCTCAAGCATTTAAACATCAGATGGAAAAACAATGAGCACATGGATGCATGGACAGATGGACACAGATGGAAGGATGGATCAAAATTAAGAAAAGGAAGATGCAGAAAATTAGACCAAAGCAACTACTCAAACTTCTGCCTTTTTGTTCATTCTTCTTTCTCTCAGCTCCAAGCTCTCTGTCCTGACTCCCTTGGAACAAGATTTCCAATAGGTCTTCATGTGATCACCACAGAAGCCACAGTGAAAAGGAACAAGTCATCTACAGAGTTATCTGAGGGTCAGTTAAATCACTTTCCACTTCCTACCCCAATAGCCCTGGGAGAGGGACAAAGGAGCAAGTGATGCCCAGCGTCTTGAGAGCCCATGAATGCCAGGCTGTGTACTAGGCTCTGTGCAAATGCTCCATCCCACAATCATCGCCCCGATCCTGACTTACAGGCTGCTGCTTCTCATCACACAGATGAGTAATCCCAAGACTCAGAGAAGTCAAAACCCTTCCCCAAGGTCATACAGCCAGACAGAGACCAGATTCAAATTTGGATGTCTATCTCCACAACCTACCACATTCCAAGGTCAATTACCCACCCAGATAACTGCCTACAGGATGTGGGTTGAGGGCCCCAAAAAAGATCACTGTCTCCCAAAATGCTCCTTCTTCTCAACCGAGAAATGTTCCCAATAGAAATTCATTTTATGGGCTGTTTATTTGAGACTCATCTATCACCTTCATAATAATAATTTATATTTGCATTAACCCCTAATTAGTCATAAGCGCTTTCACATAAATCCTTTTGTTTGATCTTCACAGCAGTCCTATAAAACTGATATGTTATTCACATAATGCAGATGAGAAAACTGGGGCTCAGAGAGGTCAAGAGGCCTAGCCAAAGCAAAACTGTTGGCTGCTTACATCCAAACTCTTCCAACTCTAGGATGCTTCTTTCGCATGCAAATTAACAGTGTAGGGGGGTGAGGACCCACATTTGGTCAGACACAGTGGGGAATGGTGCCTCATGAAGGGGCAGAGACAAGCAAAGAGGTTGGAAAGAAACTAAGAACCTAAGATCAAATAGGCTACAGGCAGACTCTGCCTCTCACGCCACCTGCCCCGGGTTCCCACTGGACTGATACCCAGGTACCGTGACTCAAGGAGCCCCAGCTCTCACTCGGGGACAGGATGAGTTACGTCTCCTTTCCCAACATAATTATTACAACTCCCTCACTTAGTTTCACAAGGGTACCGATTTAGATGACAAATCACGTGGCCACTTCCACTGTCACCCACCAGAGAAAGAGATCAGGGCAGTCCCTGCACACACACAGCTTCCAGCCAAGTGTATTTCAAGCCAGCCCCAGTGAGTCCTCTTGCTTCCCGCTTCGGTAAAATGAAGCAGCGGCTTCACGGTACCCCACACGGAGGCCCCCGGGGCAGCGGAACTGGGCACCTGCGGAACAAGCTCTCTTTTTCCTCTGGCAACTACTGGGTGTTCCCAAAGTTCAGCAGGAGCCCCACATGAGCCACTGTGTCATCATGAGAGGATCTGAAACAAGGATATCCTAGATGTGACCCAGGCTCTTCCCGGAGGACACAGTGCACAGGCACAAGCGGGAGAGCCAGGGGTAGCAGCAACAGCTTCCCAGAGTGCATCACCGGACAGCTCCTGGAGCCCTTTCCTCCACACTGCCCCCCTCGCTCTCCTGCCCCCTCTGGAGGAGGGCAGGCAAGCAGGTTCAGCGCCAGTTTATAGGGGAGGAGACTGAAGCTCACAGAAGGCAAAGGGTGGCCCAAGGCTGCCCTTTGTGGGCAGCACAGATGTAGGTCTCTGGCTGCTTGGAGGCCCTCCCCAACAGACTCATGCACCCAGCACCACACCCGGCTCCCCAGCTTCTGCCGTGGGCAGCAGAGGGGAGCCCTTCAGCCTGCACAACAGCACTGCCAGGGCCTGAGGTCAGTGGCTCAGCTGCCTCGTCCGAGCTCTGCTTGCCCAGTGATTCAGCCTCCTCCCTGCCTCCTCACACACCTCCTCTTTTTGGTTAGCTTTATTTCAACTCAGCTCTTGTTTAGTCAATGACTCCTCTAGGGTAAGCAACAGATACTGCCCCAGGCCCCACGCACAGTACTAACAAGAAGAAGGGCGTGGGGTAGGTGCTGTGGAGCAGTGGATTAAGTCACCTCTTGGGATGCCCCCATCCGGTATCAGAGTGCCTGGGATGGAGTACCATCGCCACTTCTTCTTTTAAGATTTTATTTATTTGAGAGGCAGAGTTACAGACAGAGAGAGGGAGAGATACACAGAAAGGTCTTCCATCCACTGGTTCCCTAATGGTTGTAATGGCAAGAGATGAACCGACCTGAAGCCAGGAACCAGGAGCTTCCTCGCACACAGGTCCAGGGGCCCAAACATTTGGGCCATCTTCTACTGCTTTCCCAGGCCAGAAGCGGAGAGAAGAATCAGAAAAGGAGCAGCCAAGACACAAACTGTTGTCCATATGGGATGCTGGCACGATGCAGGCAGAGGCCCAGCCCACTACCCCACAGCGCCAGCCCCACCACCACCACCACTTCTAACCTACCTACCCACTTATGTGACAGCTCAAATACTTGGGTCTCTTCCATCCATGTGGGAGACTTGGGTTGAGTTTCTGGCTCCTGGCTATAGCCTTACCCAGCTGTAGCTGTTACAGGCATTTGGAAAATAAACCAGCAGATGGAAGACCTATCTCTCTCTCTCTCTCCCAACCTCCCCCCCTTTCTTTCTCTTTCTCTCTCTCATTCTGTCTCTCCCTCTCTGTCACTATGCCTTTCAAATAAATTACTTAAAACTTTAAAAAAAGAAAAAAAGGACGGCCTAGGACTTGGGGCTCCTGGCACTCAGGTCTCTGCCACTCAGGGGCTGGGGCAATGAGACAGCGTGCTTCACCTCTCTGTACATCTGTTTCCTTCTGTCTAAAACAAGGAGATTGCTGTCAATGAGAGGTGGTAAGCTGGTGTCAAGAGGCTGTACCCACTGCCCCAGATCTCCTAAAATGGACCACACAGCATTTTTTGTCATTTTTTATTATTTTTTTTAAGATTTACTTATTTATTTGAAAATAAGAATTACAGAAAGAGAGAGAGAGAGAGAGAACGAGAGAGAAAATCTTCCTTCTACTGGTTCACTCCCCAAAAGGCTACAATGGCCAGGGCTGGGCCAGGCCAAAGCCAGAAAGCAGGAGCTTCAACCCTTTACCTATGTGGGTGCAGAGGGCAAAGCACTTGGGCCATCTTCCACTGCTTTCCCAGGGACATTAGCCAAGGAGCTGGATTGGAAGTGGGACAGTCAGGACTCCAATCAATGCCTATATAGGATGCTGGCATCGCAGGCAGCAGCTTAATCCACTGTGCCGCCACATCCGCCTAAGCAAATATTTTCTACTACAGGTCACTATCTCTAATCTGAAAACCCAAATGCAAAATACTTCAAAATCGAAAATGTTTTAACACTGACATGATACCTTCAGGTCGAAAATTCCACACCTGATCTCATCTGATGGGGTGCAGTCAAAACACAGGCGCACTGAAAAATGTTATACAGTGTTACCTTCAAGCTATATGTACAAGGTGTATATGAAACACAAATGAACTTTATGTTTAGACTTGGGTCCTATCCCCAGGACACCTCATTACGTGGAAATCAATTTAAAAAAAAATCCAAAATCAGAAACACTTGTGGTCTCACACATTTCACACTGGCTCACAAAGACTTCTGATGCTTTTTCCTGATACCCACAAGTTCTCCAGTGGCCTCACGGTGGCCTGGGCACCCTCCCAGGATCCTTCTCAGGCCCAGCCACTCTGTCCCCACACACATGGTAGACAGCGGGGGGCAGGACCATCTGATCCAATCCCTCAAATTCTGACTTAAGGCAGGAAAACGTGACATTTGGAGAACAGCCTTTGGGGTCTGGTTGTTAGGTTAAAAAAAAAGAAGAAAATAAAAGTGGTAGGAAATTCCCTTGGGAACCAAGGAAAAAGAAAAACAATAGGTAGAGTAGGGTTTACCATAGATTAGAAGCAAAACCTGGCTGCACAGCTGATGTTCCGGAAAACAAAGAATCCCCCCAAAACAGGAATAAATCCTCACACTCTGATTCTAAGCACAGGTAGCGTGATTCCAGAAGTCCAGGAAGACTGCTAAGAAAACCTCCAGGAGGGGCCCTCACTGTGGCGCAGCAGGTTAATGCCCTGGCCTGAAGCGCCAGCATCCCACATGCCCGCCGGTTCGAGACCCAGCTGATCCACTTCCGATCCAGATCTCTGCTGTGGTCTGGGAAAGCAGTGGAACATGGCCCAAGTCCTTGGGCCCCTGCACCCGTGTGGGAGACCCGGAAAAAATTCCTGGTTCCTGGCTCCTGGCTTCGGATTGGTGCATCTCTGGCCATTGCAGCCAATTGGGGAGTGAACCATCGGATGGAAGACCTCTCACTCTCTCTCTCTGTAACTCTGCCTTTCAAATAAATAAATAAATCTTAAAAAAAAAAAAAAAGAAAGAAAGAAAGAAAGAAAGCAAGCAAACCTCCAGGAGATGCGTGACCCTCCTTCCGGTCTGATGTCTCCCTGCCCTCCCTTACAAACAACGCCCTCCCCTGCAGGTGGCGTCCTCCTCACCCCTGGAGCCGGTGACAAGTCCACTGTACCTGGCAAACGAGATCTGGCTGCTGTGATTAAACAGAAGGTCTTGACATGGAGAGATGGCCCAGGATTACTCAAGTGGGCCCAATGCAATCACGAGGTCCTTGTCAAAAGGGACACAGACAGAAAAGAAGATGAGACAACAGAGACAGAGCTGGGGGTGACCCAGGGCCAAGGGCCAGGGAAGGCGAGCAGCCTCCAGAAGCCAGAAAGGAAGGGGACGGGGGACGGTTGTCCACTGGAGCCCACGGGAGGAACGCAGCCAGCCGGCTCCGACTTTGGCCCAGCGATTCGCACTCTAGAATTCCAAGATGATACACGTCTGCTGTTGGATGCTGTTGGATGAGTTGGCGGTCCTCTGTCACAGCACCCGGCATTCCCAAGGTCCCCAGCCAGATCCCAACACAGGAAGAGAGAATCATCTGTGCCCTCAGGACGTGTCGATCAGAAAGAAATCAATGTGCAGAGACAGCAAGTGTACACACGAGGGACCCTAGAAGGGCAAACGATAGGAAGCCCGCAGTCTCACACGGGAATGCAGAAAAGAAAAAAATCTTAACAAGCCGAAGCTTTTCACATCTGCCAGGAAGCACCTTCAAGCACCTTCAGCCCAGAGACCCTGGTGCAAGGTTTTAACAAGCAACTTTCTGGAACAGAAACTTCTGGAACAGAAAACCAACTTCAATTCTAATTTCCCGGCCGGCGCCGCGGCTCACTAGGCTAATCCTCCACCTAGCGGCGCCGGCACACCAGGTTCTAGTCCCGGTTGGGGCGCCGGATTCTGTCCCGGTTGCCCCTCTTCCAGGCCAGCTCTCTGCTGTGGCCAGGGAGTGCAGTGGAGGATGGCCCAGGTGCTTGGGCCCTGCACCCCATGGGAGACCAGGAGAAGCACCTGGCTCCTGCCATTGGATCAGCGCGGTGCGCTGGCGGCAGTGCACCGGCCGCGGCGGCCATTGGAGGGTGAACCAACGGCAAAGGAAGACCTTTCTCTCTGTCTCTCTCTCTCTCTGTCCACTCTGCCTGTCAAAAAAAAAAAAAAATTCTAATTTCCCAGTTAAGTGAATCTGATTCCCCCAACAGGGCGGGAATTCAACTCCCCCAAATCAAGAAAACCCCCTTTCCCACAGAACAAATGCTACAGTGAAGATGAAACATGGCTGTGATGCGACAGCATGGTGGTGTAGCAGTTAATCTGCCTGCTTCGCTTCCCATCCAGCTTCCTGCTAATGGCCTGGAAAAAGCAGCAGAAGACGGCCTGTGCCATCAATGTGGGAGACCCGGATGAAGCCCCTGGCTTCAGTCTGCCCCAGCCCTGGCCACTGTAGCCATCTGGAGAGCAAACCAGCAAATGGTTCTCTCCTTCTGTCTCTGCCTCTCTGTAACTCTTTCAAATAAATAAATAAATCTTTAAAAAAAAAAAAAAAAGTGGCTGTGTCAAGGCCTCATCACTCTTGCTGCAAACCATCCGTCAAATTGTGCTTAACAAGCAGGGCAAATCCATGAGAAGCATCAGTTTTGTGCAAGCCCTCATGCCCACACAGGTACATTTCCAGTGAGCTGTGCTTGACACAAAGCGCACACACATGTACTTCCTCAATTTCCTGGCAACGCACTCCCGTTTAAATACACAACCATGAAGCACAGAGAGATGCAAATCATCTCTGCGGCTGCTCCTCCTCTTCCTTCCCCTCCTCCTCCTCCTCCTTTTCCTATTTTGTTCTCTTAGGAATTCAAACTCAAACCAGTTCTGCTCCTTCCAGCTGCCAATTTCCAAGAACCATCACGACTCACTCACATCCCTCCTCAAAGCAACAGCACATAAATCAGCAACAGAAACTCACTCCACTTCAAACCAGCCAGTTCCAGCATTAATAGTGCCTGTGTTGTCAATAAGCCGATATTTGACTTCCCCTGTTTTTATGTGTATTTTTTTTTATAAATTACTAATGCTTTTCCTGGAGCAAAATGGCCAAAGTAATACTCTACACAGAGCCATACCCTGTCCGCAGGAGATGGGGGGGGGGGGGGGGGACAGCTCAAACAGAAGCAAGGAGAGAGAGGTCTGAGCTGTGGACCTACAGGCAGCTCTGCTTCCCCCATGTGCCCGCCCACCAGGAGGCTGTCTGTGTGAAGTGCAAGTCACAGCTTCAAGGAGCCATTGGGCTCTGCTTTGCCTATCATCCAGGGACAACAGTGGGGATGCACGTGTCCCAACACACAGAAGGGCAGGTGACATGAGGCTGGCACTGGTTTCACTGCCAATTGAGAACCTACTGCGAACCAGGAATGCGACTGAACTCTCCAAGGCTTTAGGAAAGCGATGAAGTTCCAGGAGCACCAGACCTCCCTTTCCCCTAGTTTCACAGCAAGCCAGTATACAGCGCTCGCTGGAGGGGATGAAAGAGTTGCACCACTCACAGATGGAAGGACTGAAGGTCAAGTTCTAGTTCTCTCCTTGCTGAGAAGCCAGAAGACCTGGTTCTCTCCCAGGGGAAGCTCGAAATCTAGTAGCTCTGAAATGCAAACGGCCTCCCGTGAAAAGGATGCCCATGTGTCTTGAGCTGTCTGTCTTAAAGGAAACTATATCCCTCTGATTGCTGGTTCAACAGCCAGCTTGCAACATGGTGAGAACCGTTCCATGGACAGATATCATCGGTCATCTCGGGACAAGGAAACAGCCACTGCCCCAAGCTGGCTCACTTTGTAGAGAGACATATGGAGCCCTACCTTCCAAATGTCACAGGTTCATGGCAGGGAAGCACAAGAGAGCGCCTGAGAGATGGTCCTGTGCAGTCCCTCAGTTCCTGGCTCAGGGAACGGGGGCTTGGGGCCCACAGCAGTCCTATGAGGTTGAGGGTAAAGTCACTACCAGAAGCCGGGCTTCCCCGCGCCTCCTGTATTTGATTCTCACTCTGCAGCACATGAGGCTCGAGAAGTCACTAGCAGACACTGGAGAAGAAGGAAGGAGAGGCTTTCATCACGGTGCCTGCTGCCTCGCTTCTCCTCCAGACATCCGGTTAGGTCATGAGCAGGTGTGGAGTCGGACTTTTGAGGGATGTGTATAGCTGTTGCAAAAGAGGAGGAGGGGCCAGTACTGAGGTGTATCAGGTAAAGCCTCCGCCTGCAGTGCCAGTATCCCACGTGGGTGCCAATTCTAGTCCTGGGTGTTCCACTTCTGATCCAGCTCTCTGCTATGGCCTGGGAAAGCAGTAGAAGATGGCCCAAGTCCTTGGGCCCCTGCACCCTCATGGGAGGCCCAGAAGAAGCTCCTGGCTCCTGGCTTTGGATCAGCTCAGCTCTGGCCATTGAGGCCATCTGGGGAGTGAACCAGCAGATGGAAGACCTCTCTGTCTCTCCCTCTCTCCCTCCCTCTCTTCTTCCCTCCCTCCCTCCCTCCCTCTCTCTCTCTCTCTCTCTCTCTCCACCTTTGCCTCTGCCTCTGCCTCTCTGTAACTCTACCTTTCAAATAAATAAATAAATCTTAAAAAAAAAAAAAAAAAAAGGAGGAGCCGCTCTCTACCCAGGGGCCAGGCCCTCCCTGGCACTAGCGTCTGGCTCCTCCCACTGACTTCCCTACGTCCCCTACTCCTGATGTCTCCTCCTCTCCCAGCCCTGCCACTGGCCCATCGCCCTCCCTTCCTGCAAGAACTGCCACATACCACCCACCAGTTGGCCAAGAGAGGTTTGTAACTTCATGGAACCTCCACAGGCACAGAGAGGGTCCTCTCAGAGCTGTGGTCCATGTCACCTATGAAAATCTCAGACACTCTTAGGAATTCAGCACAAAGCCTCTTCCTCCTCTCTCATAGCCTCATGTGTTTAATAAGGGTCACCAGCACCTCTTATTCTCTGACATAATCATAGCAACCAACACGTCAAGAACAAGCCACAGCCCAAAACCACGGTATGTGTGAGATGCAGGGGCTCACAAACACCCATGCTTCCCTTCACCTCCCAAGCCCAGGAACTCTTTGGAGTCTTATTCAAAGCCACCTAGTTCCGTCATCAGAAATTCTTCCATCCTTTTTTCTTCTACTTGGGCCTAAGCTTCTGAAATGCCTATGCCAGCATGGGCCTCTCCTCTCCTCTGCTTCCTGCCAGGTCACCCTGTGGTGATGAGACGAAGACTCAAATACCCAAGTGAGTGGAAAGGGAGGAAGGGCAAGGCCGATTTTAAAAACCAAAGGAAAAACTAAAAGTTCAGTGAAGACTTCAAACTGAACATCCCAAAACCAACCTTGCGCCTCCATGGCACCAGGGGCCCTGCCAGGCTTTTCCGTTTTCCTTCTCTCATCAGCACTCAGGACACCCATCTCCCTGCTCCAGAGAACAAATGGGCTCCGCTGATAGGCGCTACACCAGTCACACCATCAGCAGGACTCACACAGCCCAGGGGGCCTCAAGACCAGAGCTGTGAGCTCCCTCACTGGTAGGGTGGCAAAGCAGAGTGACGAAGGGTTGGGGGCTAGCGACCCCCTCGTTTTACAGGTAGAGAAACCATGGCCAGAGAGCGGACGTGGCTGGCCCAGTGTCCCCTGACCAAAAGAAAAGCAAGTGATAAATGAAGAGAAGGAAAACAGTGAAGGGGAAAATACGACCAACCTCAAAGAAACACGGACACTGCTTCCAGCCACCAACCAAGACCTGCCACCCTTCTAGGGTCCAGGTGCATTTCTAAAATGCTCTCAACCTGGAAGAAATACACAGCAAAACCCAGCAGCGACAGAGCTCAGAGACACTCGTCTGGCACGAAAGCTCTGGGACCTCAGAGATCCAGAGGCTCACAGCCCAGTGCCCCTTCTAGACGGAATCCTAAGAGCACTAAATAATATGCACAGGCCACACAATACAAAAACACATGTCCGGGGGAACAGAGAATGTTAACTGATGACAAGAGTTTTGAGTTTAATATTCACTGGCTCTTCTTTCTTGTCTCTCCTCCTGGTAAAATTCCTGAAATGTTTTTGCGTTCAATACATACATGTGTACATGCACACACAAGCACACACGTAAGGCCCGACCTCTTCAGCCATGTGGGCTTCTCTTCCCAGGCAACAATGCATCATGGGGCGGGAGGCAGTGGGGGAGTCAGCCAGGGATGGTGGCCCACGAGGGCCAACAAAGAGCAGCCAAGCACTCCCACTGTCACCACCCAAAAACACCTGGTCGAGTCTGATTAATGAGATGAGGACCAGATGCTAAAAAATGTCTGCTAAATTAAAAAGCAAAAAAAGAGAAGAAGAAAAGAAACAAAGAGAAAAGGAAAGGAAACCAGAAGCCTGCTTTAATACACTATACTTTGTTATCTGTGACATCTGTCAACCACAGATAACAGAATCAAGCCCATGGCATCGAAGATGTGTGCCAGGTGAAAAAACACCATAAAGACATAATAAAAAGTTCCACCAGCGCCATAAACTGCTGGGGGACCGCTCTAAGGGCAGAGCGGTAAATTCTCGACATTTCCCAAATTGGAGGGCACTGACACATATGCAAATCTATTTGTGTGGGTAACCGAGGGTAACAATCGTGCCCTGAGCACAGCGGCCTCCTCCAGACGCTGCTGGGGAGCCCCCGACAGGCACACGCACACAGCACACACTGTAGGAATTCAATTTGGAAACCATCATCTAGAGCAGAGGAGAACAGGAAAGTCATATTGCTATAATGCTTAGATTATCAATCATCTTGACAGTTTATTGGCTTTATCACCACACATACCATTAAAATGATGTCTGGCCCAGACTGTCAGGAGCAAACATTAAACAGACCAGGATTAAAAAGCAGATCCCAAACAGCACTCCAGTCAAGTTTCCCTTCCACTCTGAAATTAGTTAGAGCTGACTAAGAAACTGGCGCTAGACTTTGAAGAAATATACAGCCCAAAAGGCTGCGAGTCAACCCAGACCTGACGAGCTGATAGGTAATGTCATGTTATGGCAAATCTGACTCTCCCGCGGTTGATTTATCACGCACTCTGTGCAACAGAAAGATTGCTAATGGTGGAAGGGAGCAGGGACGGGGGAAGAAAACGCCACCGTAATTTGCCTCTTCTTGCAACCGAGGGCTTGCATCAAAAGGGCCCCGGCAGCTCCCCGAAGAGGGCCACGCATGCTAATAAATGCACAGTGCCGCGCAAACATATTAACACGACCCCCACCAAGGTTATTAAAGTAATTCTACAGATTCCGAGGAACTGAACAGACAGCGGAAGAGACATTCATAATTCAAGAGCTGGAGACAGCGCAAGAGTTAGGAACCCTATACGTTTTTAAAATGCTTCGGCATGTGTCACTTTGGCAAGGAAACCTCCACACAATTAAAACCATGCTAGCACATCAATAGGGCTCAATTGAGGGCTGTGTACCTGCCTTTTACTGGGCCAGGGCTTTATAGATGCCTCGGGAAGAAAGGGGAAATGGGAAATTCACTGGTAATTAAAGGGAACCTTCTGTGCCTAAGGAAAAATGGTGGCGTTTCTAAAATACATATAAAAGAAACACGTTTTCAACTCTCTGCCAAGGGCTTGGCTTTCCCGCAGTCCCCAGAACTGTTTGGTGTTTGTTTGGAAGTTACAGAGCTATTCTGTTTGTGATTAATGGTTTGCTTTCCAGTACAAATAAGTCATTAAGAAGGGTGGGGCGGGGCAGAGAGAGAGAGAACTGACAGGGCAGGAGCTGGCCCTGAAACAATGCAAGTAAGAAATTCATACCACATTTTTCAACATCTCACTCCCTTGCTTATTTACCCAAGTGGGGTCTCACGCCTTCCCGCCGGGTGACTGCAGCGTGACCCTTTAAAGGGGAAAGAAAGCTCACTGGGACACATAGGCCGCCTCTCCGCTTGTTGCTTTTCCCCAGGTGGGCTTGTGGGTACCTTGGGAATGCAGCGAATGTGTTAATTAATTAATGAATCAGAAAAAGCTCTGGAGCTTGCTAGGACAAGAGCAGTACAGGATTTGAAGGAAGTGCTTCTGCAGCAGAACTTCTGCCTTCTTGGGTGTCCCTGACTGCCAAGGTCTGCCCCCGCGGGCCACGCCGCCACCGTGCTGTGCTGCTTCCAACCAGCCACGCACGCGCAAGCTCTGCCGCCCTGCATTGCTGGCTGTACATTAGGAGCCAGGCTGACAACAATGCCCTTGACCTCGGAGTCATTCCCTGCCCAAGACGTCAGTGCTGGGGCCCGTCGGGGTTGGTGGGGGTGGGAGCTGGTACCAGAACACAAGGTTGTGCATGGCTTAGCCAGCCATGCATCTTACACCCAAATGAGCATCTGGGCTTGGGAAACTAGGCACGATCCACCCACATCACAAGCGTGCACACACTCAACAACACCCTATACAACAGCCAGGGAGGAACTAACTCGCAGGGAGGGCAGCCAGCACCCTAGCGCCTCCCACCACAAACTTCCGCCGCCATCAGCTCGGGCTCAGGTTTCCAAAGCTGCTCCGCTATCACCGAGCAGGGACCCTCCCACAGCTCCCCCTCCCAACAGGGCCCCTGCCAGGAAATAGAATCTCCACTTTCACACTCCAAGACATCAAGGCACCAGGAGCTCCAGGGGGAGAGATGTAGCCACCAGGCAGTGAGATCCATCATCAGGATCCCTGGGCACCAGCCAAGGGGCCAACATGGCAATGAACCTAGCAGCACACGTGGGACTTCCAGAGCACGGCCTGTGTGTCCACGGGGGCTACAGGCCAGCCACTGGAGGACGGGATGGGCTTCTCACCAAGCAGACGGACAGCTCCGGGGCTGGCTCATTCCCTCAGCCCCTGGGCTCCTGCCGGGCAGAGATCACATCTCACTGAGCTGCTGAAAAACACCAAGGAACATGAATGGAAGCAGAAATGATTGGCGGATCCCTTTGGAATGGAACAGTAACACAAGCATGGGGCAAAAAGGCTGAAGTCAACGTTAGCTGGTGTGGAAATCCCAGTTTTGCTGCCAGTTTGGGCCATTCTTCCAGCCGGGGCCTGGACGAAATCAGAGCATGGTCCAGCAAGAAGCTGGATAAGCTTGTGATCTTGCCCTGAGCTCCGGTACTCCCCATCACACCCTCGCAGTGTCGCTGTCACGCTGTGCCGAGTGCCCCGGCTTGGGGGTCATCGCAGCCAGGTTGTAATCAGAGAGGCAAGTCAGGACAGGACGTGTGCGTACAGGGAAGACTACTGGGAAATAAGAGGACTGAGGCTCGGTCTGGCCTAGTCCAGCTATGTTTCACTGCCTTCTACCTTGGAGATGGCTCTGAGCCCCACAACGGTCACCCAAACACCGAGTCCACTGGGGTTTTTCTTGCTGTCAGATGTAAGAAACAAGAAAAGGATGTATGTGTGTGTGTGTGTGTGTGTGCGTGTGCGCATGCTCATTTTCAATGCTAATACCAGAGAAGGAGGGGCAGAGTAAAAGTGAGTGTGGCCCACAGTAGACACTGCATAAACACGCGCTGAACTAAACTGGGACACACCACGGCGACCTGAGAAGCTAAGTAATTCAGCATGGGGGTTAAGGAGGACAGACAGCCGACTAGCGGGAGAACTGTTGTCATCACACAGTGCAGAGACAGGAAAAACGAGGGTCAAAAGTTCACCAAAGGAACAGCTGGGGTGGGGTGTGAGGGGATCAGGGACAGCTTTACACAAAGGGTAGGAACCAGCGGCTCCTTGAACTGTGGGTCAACAGAGAGGTGGCATTCCAGGCAGGCTGAGACTGGGGGCTGTGGAATGCACCCAGGAGACTGAAGGGGTTCATGGACGGAAGTCTAGGAAGCAGAGACAGAATGGAGGGCAGAGTTCCCACACCCCAAGCAGCCTCAAATGAGCACCTGACACCCACTGCTGACCTTCTCCTACCAACCAGTCCTCTTGGGGTGTTTGCCATTGAGTGACTGTGCCTCAGAGGCAGAGAGCCCTGGCTGGCCCTGGAAGGGAAGAATCTAGAACGTGGCATGGGAGTGAGGCATCACAACCGCGCTGATGAGGACAAGAGCTCGCACAAGGCCCAGCCGCACAGCAGAAGGATTCTAAGAGCACACCACCAAGGACCCACCGTGTCCACGCCAGAGTGTTCATGCTTGGATTGCACATGAGGCAACCATCATTTCCATCTTGTTTAGCCACTTGGGAGTCGCGTTTCAAGAGCCAAGTCTGTACCGTAACTAGCACAACCCTTAATCCAGACTCTCAGGTGTGGTCTGAGACTCCCTCTCTCCTTCCCGTCAACCTGCTTCCAGGGTTTTCCTGGGGTTCATCTACTGCTCTTGTGTGCTCTGCTCACAGCCAAGGTCACGTACATGATCTCCCTGCATCTACTGTGACTCCTCCGATCCACTCTCCACACTACTGCCACAGTGATTCTTTTTCTAGACACAAATCCGATTAAGTCCCCTGAGTAAAGTTCCCAATGGTGTCCAACTGTTCTGAGAATAACAATAAAAATCTTCTAACACATTATACAAGGCTCAGCACAGTCTGAGTCCTACCTGCCTCTCCTACACCACACTCCACACCAACCTTTAACTGATCCCTAACACCCACCATGTTTTCTCCCACCACAGGGCCTTTGCACACACTGTTCATTTGACCTAGAATGCTTTTCCTTTCCCTCGTTATTTATTTCTTTTTTTTTTAAGATTTATTTATTTATTATGGATCCAGCCAGGAGCTTCTTTCCCGTCTCCATGTGGGTGCCAGGGCCCAAACACTTGGGCCACCTTCCACTGCTTTCCCAGGCAATCAGCAGAGAGCTAGATCGGAAGAGGAGCAGCCCATCTAGGATGCTGGTGCCACAGGCAGAGGCTAAGCCTGCTCTGCCACAGCACTGGCCCCTGACTCACCCTATTATCAATAATGCAGTAATAGCAGGGGACTTTCCTACAGTATTTCTATTAACAATTAACTGAATATCTTACTCCAATCTATAGTCTAATAAAATATTAAGCGAATTTGACATTCAGTTGTTAGTGTTACTCCCCCTCCCCAGATCATAAGCTCAGTGAAGCTAGGGACCCAACTGCTGTCACTCACTTCTCAATCTCCAGCACACAGCATGAAGCAGGGCACATGGAGCCACTCAACAAACATGAGATTAACAAATAAGCTGACACACAATGAATTCCTGGGTGACTCTGCAAGCTTCTGTGGCTCTCACCTTACTAATACCCTTTATTGATCTGGGATCTGGCTAATCGGATGACCTTACTGTCCTGGATTGTTAACATTTGCAATGAAGATAACGTTCTTGTAACTGAATACTGGGACAATATCCTGTCTGTTTTCCCTCCCTCAGCTTCTTCCCCCATAAAAATAATGTAGTTGTGTGAGTGTGGTTCCTTTTACACTTTATTTCCAGTATAACAATTGTGATATTTTAAAAAATGGGGCTGGCAGCCGGCGCCGCGGCTCACTAGGCTAATCCTCCGCCTAGCGGCGCCGGCACACCGGGTTCTAGTCCCGGTCGGGGTGCCGGATTCTGTCCCGGTTGCCCCTCTTCCAGGCCAGCTCTCTGCTATGGCCAGGGAGTGCAGTGGAGGATGGCCCGAGTACTTGGGCCCTGCACCCCATGGGAGACCAGGAGAAGTACCTGGCTCCTGCCTTCGGATCAGCGCGGTGCGCCGGCTGCAGCGCGCCGGCCGCGCAGGCCATTGGAGGGTGAACCAAAGACAAAGGAAGACCTTTCTCTCTGTCTCTCTCTCTCACTGTCCACTCTGCCTGTCAAAAAAAAAAAAAATGGGGCTGGCATTGTGGAACGGCAGGTAAAGCCTCCTCTCATGATGCCCACATCCCATGTGGGTGCCAGTTCACATCCCAGCTGCTCCTCTTCTGATCCAGTTCCTTGCTAATGGCCTGGGAAAAGCAGGGGAAGATGATCCAATCATTTAGGCCCTGGCCACTCACATGGGAGACCTAGATGAAGCTGCTGGCTTCAGCCTGGCTCAGTCCTGGCCATTGTAGCCATCTGGGGAGTGAACTCTGTCTCTCCCTCTCTTTCTTTAAGTCTGACTTTCAAAATAAATAAGTAAATCTTATAAAAAAAAAAAAAAAAGAAGAAGAAGAAGAATTGAGTATCACTGGTAATTAATGACCCATTAGACAGCCACCTTGAAGCAGACCAGAGGTGGTCAACATTCCAACAAACTGATTCTAAACCAAGGTAACAGGGGTGGCTAACAGATTACAGCCTCCATAAACCAGCAGCCACGGTTTAGAACATCAATATTTCATTAACTCAACAGGTCACAAGGCATCACGGCCTCAGAACAACTACAAAGCAACGCAACTGGACAGCAGGAGCTGAGCCTGAGCTCCCCAAATGGCCCAGTGCACAGGCCTGACATCACCTGTGCCCCCAGGACGGCCCCCACCCCCAGCAGCACTGCCCCACACGCTGCACGGCAGCGGCAACATCTCCAGCAGAGACGTTGCAAGCCCCAAACGGTGCCACCAACTGCTTGGGCAGCAGCCAGCAGAACCGCTCTAAAAGCCCACGAGCTTCATGCTCAAATGCAAACTTGCTTTTTCAAGACCAAAAGCCCACCCACAGTACCTGCAATAAAGAAACTTGGCTCTGGCTACCCAAGGGCAGCCTCACCTCCAAAACATGCATTCCCCAAAAACTACAGGCCCTCCCCAGCGTCAGGGCTTTCACATGGGGACCATCAAAAAGCTTTCTTTGTGCCACAGATATCCCCATGTTTGGGTCTCTCAGATTAAAGACAGGCAGTGCAGCAACTGCCACTAGTGAGGGCTGCCTTGGGCTGTGGGTGACGTGGGCTTTGGAGAGAGCACAGGGCTCTCCCAAGGAAGAGGAGGCTGCAGGCCTGGGGGGAAGAACAAGCACCAGCCAGGATAAGAAGAGGGAGATGTGCACCCGGCAGAGGCTGGGGAGGTCCCCAAACCCTTTAAAGAAACAGCTAAAGTAAACTCAGGTCCTCACTTGCACCTGCCTGAGTTATAGTGCCAGCCAGGCCCTGTGTCCATGAATGCCTGGTCAGCTGGAGCTTGAACTTGACACCAGTCATTGCCAAGGAAATGTGTCATGTCTGATTCTTCCCAGAGAAGCACTGTGGCTTAGGAGGGCTGCTCATGCCACTCTTTAGAAGCATCCATTGAGACCTAAGGCAATGGAGCTACAAATTCAAGTCAGAGGTTCATTTTAAAAAGCAAGAAGGCATACAACTTGTCCTCCGGACTAGGTGGGTCAGTGATAATCCCTTTGCAAACACAGCTGCCCACAGGGAATGATGGTGAAACAGACCATCCATAGCAGTGAGGGCTGCACACAGAACCATGGGTCACTCCTGACCCCTGCTCCTGGGCCCACAGGTGCACCTCACTGCCCACCTCCTTTTAGGAACATGGGGCCGTGGAGCTAATTCTTACCTTCAAAGTGTGAGAGGAAGTGAGGTCTGTGACTCTGAGCTAAGATGGGAGAGGACAGTGCATCCTCTCCTTGTTCTCTTTCCCCATCACCTGCAAGAACCAGGGGACTCCAAAGAGAGAGGAGGAGAGGGCCAGGAGACTGTGCAGATGAATGGCAGCGGGAGACTCAGCCTTGCCCTCCTACCTCTCTCCCACACACACAGTGAGACTGCAGGAGCCACATCAAGCCACTAAGATTCAGGGGCTCTTGTTAACAGCAGTCAGTCACCCCTGGCAGCTGCTTTGAGACCTACTGTGGCTAGCTTCATTTGTACAGTAGACTCACCCCATGATTACCTTGGGGTCTGCCTACTCTTTTTTGAATTCTCTCGGTTGAGTTATCGAGTCAAGCCTAGGATAAAGAATTTCACCATGGAAAACTTCCAACACGGAGAAGCCACAAGTAGACATTCACATCCCAACCCTATTACAGGTCCCTCAACCGGCCCATTCCATCTCATTGCCACGTTGCTGCTGTGTCTTCCAGGAGACAGCACACACACACAGCCCACTCTGTTATGGAACTTACTAGTCTTTTACCAGTGAGGAAAAACATGCACACACATCAGGCAAGCAGGGGAGCAACCAGGAACACACTGTGCAAGGAGACAGACACGGATTCCAATCAGTGGCATAAGATGTTTTCCATTCTCCTGTTTCAGACCAGCAGTTACAAGGACTCATCGAAAGAGCAGGTGTTTCACTTAGCAATTAAGATTCCCACCTCGGCCGGTGCCGCAGCTCACTAGGCTAATCCTCCGCCTAGCGGCGCCAGCACACCGGGTTCTAGTCCCAGTTGGGGCGCCAGATTCTGTCCCGGTTGCCCCTCTTCCAGGCCAGCTCTCTGCTGTGGCCAGGGAGTGCAGTGGAGGATGGCCCAAGTGCTTGGGCCCTGCACCCCATGGGAGACCAGGAGAAGCACCTGGCTCCTGCCTTTGGATCAGCGCGGTGCGCCAGCCACAGTGCTCCAGCCGTAGCAGCCATTGGAGGGTGAACCAACAGCAAAGGAAGACCTTTCTCTCTGTCTCTCTCTCTCACTATCCACTCTGCCTGTCAAAAAAAAAAAAAAAAAAAAAAAAAAAAGATTCCCACCTCCCAGCAGTCTGGAAGCAAGGGGCATGGTCTCATCCTGCACCTGGGGAAAGCAACGCAAAGAACAGACCCACTCACATTGCCAAGGGTTTTCTGAGCACCTACGCTGCTCTACCATTAGGACAGTGCTGGGAAGGCTGTAACAGAGCTGACAGGATGCTCAGAGACCTTCTGTCACTTCTCAGCTGTGAGAACCCTGCCTGCCTGCCCAGCCTCAGGTGCTCCATGTGTAGAACAGGAGTAACAGCACGCTACCATGCAGGACACCCTTAGGAGTTCAGAACCAACAGATGGAAAGCACGAGCAAGGGGGCACACGCTTTTCCTCTGTCATCAGGGTAAGCTACTGTGGGCCACGTGTCTGACACAGCGGTCAAGCTGCTGCTTAGGATGCCTGCAACCCATACTGGAGTTCCCGGGTTCGAGTCCCAGCTGTACTCCCGAGTCAGCTTCCTACTGATGTGCACTCGGGGAGGCAGGAGGGATGGCTCAAGTAGCTGGGTTTCTATCACCCATGTGAGCAACCTGGATTGAGCTCCTGGCACCAGCCTGCCCCAATTCTGGCTGCTGTGGGCATTTGGGGCATGAGCCACAGAAGGGGGATTGCTCTCTGCCTGTTCCTCTCTTTATCTCTCTGCCTTTTGTCGCTCCCCGTCTTCGTGGAGGAACGACACAGGACCCTGCGCTGTTCTTTCATCTGCTCGGCCCTCCCCGGGTTTGCTGCTGGTTCTTCCCGGGTTGGCTACTATCCCTTCCACCTCCGTGGAAGGGCAGTTCCCCCTGGCCACATTCCCCACTTCCGCAGGGGAGCGGCACACTGCCGGCCGGCTTTCTCGGGGGCTGCACAGGTGTTCCCTCAGATGTTCCCCTTAGATGTTCCCGGTGCATGCTGTCTCTCTCCTCCTTTATAGTCCTCCTCTGCCAATCCTAACTCGGCTGCCCACATGCCGAGTACGCTGCTCTCCTCCAATCAGGAGCAAGTCCTACAGTTTATTGGCTGAACTGGAGGCAGCTGTGCAGAAGCTGTTTACTTCTCTCCCAGCGCCATATTGTGGGAGAGCAGATGCATAGAATAAGTCTTAATTCCAGTAACTCAGTCCAGTCCGAATTGCTCCCCACACCTTTCAAGTAAATAAATAAAAATATGAAAAAAATTTAAGAATTCTTATTAGAGGCACTCATGAGAAAGGCTCAACTCTGTGTTAACTGTGTACAATGTGAATTAACAGCACTGAGCACCTGGTTTTGTGGCACAGTGGGGTTAAGCCACCACCTACCATACCAGTATGAGCACCAGTTCATGTCCCAGCTCCCTGCCAGTGTGCTGGGAAAGCAGCAGAAGATGGCCCAAGAGCCTGTGTCCCTGCCACCCATGTGGGAGACCCAGATGGAATTCCAGGGTCCTGGCTTCAGTCTGTTCCAGCCCCAGTCATTTGGAGGGTGAACCAACAGATGGAAGGTGTGTGTGTGTGTGTGTGTGTGTGTACATGCGTGCACAGGTCTCCCTCTCTCTGTATAACTCCACATTTCACATAAATAAATAAGCAAACAAATAAAGAGAAAAAAAAAGTAGTGTTGAGCAATGGAGGTTCCATCAGAGCATTGTCTAGCCCCTCACCACCACCACCACCACCACCACCACCACCACCACCACCACCACCCCGCTGCCATGGCAGCAGCTCAGTTGGGGGTATTTTACATATGAAGCTTCCATATACCACAACATTTAATTAAGGGGTTCCATGGTTTTGTAGTACAGAAAATTTTTAAAAGCACTACAGTAATCTCTTCTGACCTTTTTGTTACCACTGAAGAAACTGGAGGTTAGAAAACAGAGTTCACATTAGTTTCCTGATGCTCAGCTCAGTTATATTCTCATAGAACCAGACTGGAGAGGGCCTGGGCTTCTTCCTCCAAGCCTGGGACTCTGACTTGGGCCATCTCTTGATATGCTGGTAGCTCAGGGTAGAAAGCAGCATCACCCCTCACCGTCTGCCACCAAAGCTATGAGCACCTTCTCGCAGCTGTGTTAGACAAAGTTCACTCTCCAGCCAAGGCCCTGCTTAGGGAAGCTCCAGGATAGCGACAATCTCAGGTGTAGCTTCAACGCCAGCACCGGCAGCCAGCACAGTAAGTGCACACACGCTGTTTCCTGTGCACTTTAGAACAGCCCTGGGGAGGAAGGTGCTATCATCGTCTCCATCTTGCAGAATAGAAAAGTCAGTCTGGAGAGTTCCTCACCGGCCTGCTCCCCTGCCTGGGAAGAAAGGAGCCAGATTCTGACCATAGGTGCCAACTGGGAAGTGAACCAGCAGATGGAAGACTGATCTCTCTCTCTCTCTCTCTCTCTCTCTGTAACTCTTTCAAATAAATAAGTAAATCTTTAAAAAAAAAAAAAAAAAAAAAGAGAGAGAGAACCAACAGTACCTCCTAGGGTTTCTCTCCCCCAAGCCAGCTCAGTTCCCTGCTGGGGCTTCTGAAAGCCAGGGGATTGCCATAAGGCCACACCCCTGCTAATCCTGGGCCAGCTCACCCCATCCTCCCACCACGTTGAATTTCCCCAATGGTTCCTGGATCAGTTTCCGAACCTTGTGCGAATTCCTCTCCCTCCCGGCATTCATCCCCTTCAGATATTTGCAGGCTATTATCTTGTACCCACTTAGTCAAGCAGCACATATTAAGTTCTTTTCATCTTTCCTCATAAATCAGTCCCTTAATCCCAGCAAGTCCTTTAATCGTACTCGCTGCTCCTCTCTGAACTCCGTCCAGTTTCCCCAAGCCTCTGATAATGTTCTGACATGGGGGGTGAGGGGGGAGGCTGGATCCAAGGCTCCAGCTGCTGACTCACCCAACTCCCTAACGCCACGGAGCACAATGCCTGCACACGCACACACATGCACACGCACGCACACTGGTTCCCGCAGGGCACACGGACAACATGGCCTGCAGCCTCGGCGCCCTTTCTGCAAGAGCGACATCACAACGTGGGGTGGGTGTCTGTGCAGACCCAAGGTGCTCTCAAGCACTTCGGTGTTTAAAGGAAAAATAAAAAGTCCTTGCGGGAAGTTTTATAGTCCCGTAAGATTTTCACTAGCTATTCCCACACACTCTCTGACAATACGAATAATGCCTCTATGACCCAGTGGACTTAAGGACCCAAGAAAAGGCCATGTTAGAACCTGAGGCTCTTGACAAAACCACTATGACACACCTGCCAATTAATAGCTGTAATTAAAAAGACTGACAACACCAAATGTTGGCAAGGACATAGAGCAACCAGAACTCTCAGACTGGTGGCAGAAGGAAAAATGCCAAGAATCAGGCTTTGACATTCTTTTAAACTAAACATACATGTAGGGTGGGGCATAGCAGGTAAAGCAGCTGCCTGCAGTGCCAGCATCCCATATGGGTGCTGGTTTGAGTCTCAGCTGCTCCACTTCAAATCCAGCTCTCTGCTATGGCCTAGGAAGGCAGTAGAAGATGGCCCAAGTGCTTAGGCCTCTGCACCCGCATGGAAGACCTGAAAGAAGCTCCTGGCTCCTGGCTTCGGATTGGATTAGCCTGGCTCTGGCCATTGCAGCCACTGGGGAATAAACCAGTAGGTAGAAGAGTTTCTCTCTTTCTTTCTCTCTCTCTCTCTCTCTCCCTCCACCCCCCCACCTCTGTAACTTTGCCTTTCAAATAAACAAAATAAATCTTTAAAAAAAAATTAAATGTATCCTAGGACCCAAGAATTCAACTCTCATAAATTTACTTCAGAGAAGTGAAAATACAGGAAAGATTTTATCCAAATGTTCACAGCTGCTAAACAGCTAAACTCTGGAAGTGGTTCAACTGACATTCAACAGGGGAAGGATCAAACCATGGTATACACATATGTTGGGAAACTCACTAACAACAAGAAAAACAAGTTACCAACACACACAATATGAATATGAATCTCAGACAGTCTTGTGTAATAAACAAACCTCACATACACAAAAGCACATACTATAGAATCCTGCTTATATGAAATCCTTAGACAGTTAAAACTGAGCTACGTGGGGAAAGAATGAAAAGAGTGGCTCCTGAGACTGGCACTGTGGCGCAGGGGGTTAGGCTGCCAGCTGCTATGCCAACATCCCATTTGAGCACATGTTTAAACCCCAGCTGCTCCACTTCTGATCCAATTCTCTGCTAACATGCCTAGGAAGGCAGTGGAAAACGGTCCAAGTGCTTGGGCTCCTACCACCCATGTGGGAGACCAGGACGGAGTTCCTGATTCCTGGCTTCAGCCTGATCCAGCCCCAGCCATTGTGGCCATTTCAGGAGTAAACCAGTGGATGAAAGATTCTGTGTGTGTGTGTGTGTGTCTGTCTGTCTGTCTGTCTGCCTGCTCTCTCTGTAACTCTGCCTGCCTTTCAAATAAATAAATAAATTGTAAATACAGAGAGAGAGAGGTCACCTCCAGATGGGAGGAAACAGGGAGAGACTGGGAGTGACATGAAAGAAGCTTTTTGGGTTAAGGTTAGGTTGACTTTTTTTAAAAGATCTATTTATTTGCTATTATTTGAAAGGTGGAATTACAGTGAGAGAGGGAGAGACAGAGAGGAGAGAGATCTTCCATCTGTGAGTTCTTTCCCAAAATGGCCACAATAGCCAGGGTCTTGCCAGGCTGAAGCCAGGAGCCAAGAGCTTCCTCCAGGCCTTCCACATGGGTGCAGGGGCCCAGGGACTTGGGCCATCCACTTCTGCTTTCCCAGGCACATTAGCACGGTAGCTAGATTGGAGGTGGAGCAGCCAGGTTTCAAATCGGCATGCATATGGGATGCTGGCACTGCAGGCTGCAGCACCAACCCCCGGGGTTGACATATTGATAACAGCTTAGATCACCCAAACAGATGTAATTATCAAATTCATAGAACAGCATACTTTGTATTTCTTTAAAAATAGAGCTGTGGGGCCAGCGCCATGGCACAGGGGGTTAACGCCCTGGCCTACAGTGCCAGCATCCCATATGGGCACCAGTTCGAGACCCAGCTGCTCCACTTCAGATCCAGCTCTCTATTATGGCCTGGGAAAGCAGTAGAAGATGGCCCAAGTCCTTAGGCAAATCCTTGGGAAACCCGGAAGAAGCTCCTAGCTCCTGGCTTCAGATTGGCACAGCTCCAGCCATTATGGCCAATTCCAACCATCGGATGGAAGACCCACCCCACCACCGCGTGCCTCTCCTCTAACTCTGACTTTCAAATAAATAAATAAATTATTTTTGAAAAGAATAGAAAGAGGTGGACATTTAGCACAGAGATGAGGACACCACTTGGGGTACCTGGGTCCCATAGCACAGTGCCTGGCTCCAGCTCCCTCACTTGCAATCTACCCTCTTACCACTGCACACTCTTGGAGGCGGCAGTTGATCACTTAATACTTCCATCCCACCCACCCACAGGGGAAACGCAGACTGCATCCGTGGCTCCTGGCATCAGCCTGGCCCAGCCCTGCATGCTGCAGGCGTTTGAGGAGAGAAACCATGAATGGGTGATCGACATCTGTCTGTGTGTGTCTCTGGCTTTCAAACAAATAAAAATAATGAATATTTTTTAAAGATCAGGGTTGTAAAATGTAAAACAAAACTAAATTACGAGCCGGCGCCGTGGCTCAATAGGCTAATCCTCCACCTTGCGGCGCCGGCACACCGGGTTCTAGTCCCGGTTGGGGCGCCGGATTCTGTCCCGG
Source organism: Oryctolagus cuniculus (assembly GCF_964237555.1). NCBI lineage: Eukaryota > Metazoa > Chordata > Mammalia > Lagomorpha > Leporidae > Oryctolagus > Oryctolagus cuniculus. Next base: position 66,523,605 of record NC_091446.1, on the reverse strand, counting down.
TTGCCCCTCTTCCAGGCCAGCTCTCTGCTATGGCCAGGGAGTGCAGTGGAGGATGGCCCAGGTGCTTGGGCCCTGCACCCCATGGGAGACCAGGAAAAGCACCTGGCTCCTGGCTCCTGCCAGGATCAGCGCGGTGCGCCGGCTGCAGCGGCGGCCATTGGAGGGTGAAC